>NC_083277.1:101985323-102308573 GCF_963506605.1 Zootoca vivipara
GCTCTGATATTTATTTGATTACTCATAGTTGTTTTTCCTAATCCTTTGTTGTATTGGCTGTTTGTTTGTTTTTTTAAAAGCTTTATTTCTGGTTTTTATTTTATCTATTTTATATAAGTAGTCTTTTCCTGTATTTGCATACCGTTGAGCTTGTCTGATTTTTGGAAAGGCCTTTGTTTGTGCGAAACGCAAACCTGACTTGGGCTTGAATTGGAGCCAAGGTGGTGTATTCCAAAATCAACCTACTACACTTATGTAACCCCTTAAAAATTCTGCCAGCTTTTTGCTGTTCCAGCCAGGATAGTTTAAGTCTAGTAACAGAGAAATACCTCTCCCCCCATCTTTTTAAAAAAGTGTTTGCAAAATCTCAATTAGAACCATGTCTTTTAATGTAAGAGTATACTGACAGTGCTTATCACAGTAGCAATGCTATACTGAACAGAGCTTTATCATTAATAGCAAATTAAAACTAACAGGAGAAGAGGATGAAAGTGAGAAGTACTGCAGCTATTTTTAAGTTAAGAATTAAATATCCCCTATTAAGGTATGTTGTTGGGTTTCCATATCTTATGCTCTATTACTGTAGAACAGAGTAAAAAGCAGAAATAGAGTTTTTTAAAAAATAGAGAAATAGAGTAAAAAGCAGAGACATCTCCTTGCCGACAAAGGTCCATATAGTTAAAGCTATGGTTTTCCCAGTAGTGATGTATGGAAGTGAGAGCTGGACCATAAAGAAGGCTGATTGCCGGAGAATTGATGCTTTTGAATTATGGTGCTGGAGGAGACTCTTAAGAGTCCCATGGACTGCAATAAGATCAAACTCACTGGAAAGACAGATCCTGAAGCTTAGGGTCCAATACTTTGGCCACCTCATGAGAAGAGAAGACTCCCTGGAAAAGACCCTGATGTTGGGAAAGATGGAAGGCACAAGGAGAAGGAGATGATAGAAGAGGAGATAGTTGGACAGTGTTCTTGAAGCTACCAACATGAGTCTGACCAAACTGTGGGAGGCAGTGGAAGATAGGAGTGCCTGGCATGCGCTGGTCCATGGGGTCATGAAGAGTCGGACACGACTTAATGACTAAACAACAACTGAAGAATAAAATTAAGAAACTCGGTTTCTCGGTGAATTTATTGTCCTGCCACTATCTTAACTTTCTCCATATGTCAGTGGTTTTCAACCTGTGTGCCGTGGTACACTGGGGTGCCTTGAATGATGGCCAGGTGTGCTGCCAGGGGCGGAGGAAGGGGGCGGAGGGGTTGGTCTGCCCGGGTGTCATCACTGAGGGGGGTGACATTTGGTATGCCGCCCGCCCGTGACTCCCAAGCCTACCCCAAGCCGTTGGGGGACGGGGCAGAGCTGTGCCACCTTGCCGGCGGCCTTCTCCCCTTCCCCCTTTGTTTTGACAGCTTGAGGGAAGCTTGGGAGTCGTGGGCAGGCAGCACGCCATTGTCCCCTGCTCCCGAGCTGCTTCCTGGAGGGGGAGCCTCCCCTGAGCTGTCAAATGTAAGAGGGAAGGGAGGAAGGCTGCTGGCAAAGCGGTGTGGCTCCCACCCCGCTCTGCCCTGCCCAGGAAGCAGCCTGCCATGGGCAGCTCGCTCCACCCCTCCATAGGCATCTCACCCCCTGGGACACTCACCATGGCGCCTCCTTGGAATGCTCGTCCCTCCCCCCTGGATGTTCACCCCGCCCCCATGGCCCCACCCCCGGGTGAACAGCATATGCGCCGCTCCGGGTGCTGGAGCAGCTAGCTCTGCCTCTGGGTGCCGTGGGCAACATTGGCCTCTCTCCCTTTCCTTTCCTTCCCTCCCTCCTCTGATGCCCTCTCGGCTCTTTGCCTCCCAAACGCATGCACGGTTGTTTGTTGCAGCAGCCCTGGCTACAAGCTCCCCAAGGAAACAGTGTTCTCTCCATTCTTGAAGTTGCTAAGTACTGTATGTGCTCTCCCCTTTTTAAAAACCTCCCTTTATGCAGAGATTTTCAGAAAGGATTTATTACAAATCTCAAGAATCGCAAATCCTGTAGATTGTTTATGTTAGCAAGATTTAATATGTTTCCCTCTATGAGGAAAGAGGAAGGTATTTAGCTCTTCCAAAATCTGAACGTTTCTGTAAATGTAGTAAGAATGAACTTGATACATTGGATCATATCTTCTTCTCCTGTAATCACGGCACTAATGCTAGAAGGCGATTGTTAAATTCTTTACAAATGGATACATCAACCTCTACATTACCAACTATTCAAATATTATTATCGGACAGTAACGATAAAATCATTTTAATAGTGGCCGAGTTTTTATGCTCAGTCCATGCAGAAAGACTAAGCCACTATAAAGAGGATTAGGGGATCTTAATCAAATAGTGGGGACCCAGGTGGCGCTGTGGTTAAACCACTGAGCTTAGGGCTTGCTGATCAGAAGGTCGGCGGTTCGAATCCCTGTGACGGGGTGAGCTCCCGTTGCTTGGTCCCAGCTCCTGCCAACCTAGCAGTTCGAAAGCACGTCAAAATGCAAGTAGATAAATAGGAACCGCTACAGCGGGAAGGTAAACGGCGTTTCCATGTGCTGCTCTGGTTTGCCAGAAGCGGCTCTGTCATGCTGGCCACATGACCTGGAAGCTATACGCCGGCTCCTTCGGCCAATAATGCGAGATGAGCGCGCAACCCCAAAGTCGGTCACGACTGAACCTAATGGTCAGGGGTCCCTTTACCTTTAATCAAATAGTAATGTGGAATTGATATGTTGTTTCAATTAACATATATTTTACCTTGTTGAGTTTATAATTTAAATATTTCATTTACAATGTCTATTCTGAAATTGTCGGGTCTGTTATGCCTAATAAAGGTTATTGAATTGAATTGAAGCTCCCCAAGACAAATGGTGGCTCTGGGGCTGGCCAGGCAGGAGGCATCTCTGTTTGGGGCCGGCGGGGCAGCACAGAGACCAGAGGCAGTGTAGCTGCTGCCTGGAGGACTCCCAAGGAGAGGGGAGAGGGAAGGAGGCTGAAGGAACACACCACAAAGGAGGGTGTTTAAAAAGGGGTGAGGGGCTGCAAGGGCTGCAGGCAAGGGGTGACATAACTGGGCTTCAGAGGCTCGGATCGCATTTCCCAACACGGGAGCATCAAAAATAATATACAGTAGTTGGTCAAGGGAGCCATGGACTCAAAACGGCTGAAAACCTCTGATATATCCTATGGCCCAAATTCATAGGATCCATTCAATTATGATAGGTGAACTTTTACCCAGTTACAGCAAATAGCCATACAGGCGTCTGTTTGTCTTTATGATTGATTATATTTTGTTGGACTGTTATTCAGTATTAATATCAGTTCTATTAATATGCTGGTATTGATGCTGATAATATGCTGGGACTTTGGGCCAAAAATAGGTATATAGGTAAATAATAACAAAAGAAAAGAAAAAAAGTGGACGATAATTTATCCTACTTTTTCTTGCGTGTTTATTAGAACATCCTTGGAATGATATGTACTGGCAAATCAAATAAATTTTCTGCAATTAACATGGTAACTGAAAAGGCTAGCTTGACCCTTGACTTCAATGAAAAACAAAACAGCAATGGCAATACAGCACACAAGTTAGCTGTTTGTATTCAAACGTTTAGCCAATTTTCACAACTTTAAATTTTTTAAAAAAAGAACAGGGGAAGAAATGCTGAACATTTATTTCCCCTTGATTAGCAATTTTTACTTGCCTGAAAGCTTTGCATCCTCATCCTCCATTTCAGAATTATATTTTTCCACAAAAGTGTCGTTGTCTGTTGATACACACTTCTATTTCTCTGGTGTTGTCCCTGCATTTTCAAGCCTGCTTAAAATGAAAAATAAGCCTGTTACTCACTCTAGGCAAAGTGCAGCACTGGGCAAAGGAATAAATTACAACACAACCCTCCCTCCCACTTATTTGCACAATGTTCCGTGCTTATATTGATTTTCCTAGCTGGGTATGTGTAGATACCAGATTAGCCTCTCCCAACTTGGTGCTCTTCAGATATTATGAACTCCCATCAGCCCCAAGGAGAATGGACAATGGTCAGGGAAGAAAACATCACACTGGTTGTGTGTGTGGGGGGGGTTGACAGCTTCATCTTTGTGCTGCTTTTTTCAACTGTCCTTGGAAGGAGTAAGATCAGCTTTCGTGAGGAAATACAGGTGAAACTCAGAAAATTAGAATATCGTCGAAAAGTGCATTTATTTCAGTAATGCAACTTTTTTTTAAAAAAAAATGCTTTCTTTTGGAAATTCCACAGGAATAAAACAAATAGTTACAATAATACAAAAATAAACATTGCTATTACATTTCATTAATTACATTCCATTTATATCTGACCCGCCTAACGACAAATAATTACAATTACAACAAATAAAGGCTTGACATATCTTGCTTTGCATGCCATGCATCTATCTCATATATTGGTTTCACCTTTTAGGTTGCATTGCTGAAATAAATGCACTTTTCGACAATACAGTGGTACCTCGGCTTACAAAGACGATCCGTTCCGTGGTCGTCTTCGTAAGTCAAGGTTTTCGTAGGTTGAAGCGCCGTTACGGCGCATGCACGAAGTGCGATTTCGCACTTCTGCACATGTGCCGACCGCACACGCCGAAAACACTTCTGGAGGCTTCGACTTCAGAATTCGAATTCTTTGGTAGTCGAAGCCTTCGTAAGTCGAGGTATGACTGTATTCTAATTTTCCGAGTTTCACCTGTAGCCTAGTTTTTCTTCTGCAGTTTTGCTGCCTCAGAAGTTCATTTTTCTGCTCAGAAGCTTTCATATAACTTCTCAGCTGCAAGCATAACTGATTGTTACATGACTGAAATAATAACAAAAACAAAAACAAAAAAATAAATAAAATAATATATTTATACCCCACCCATCTGGCTGGGTTTTCCAGCCGCTCTGGGCGGCTTCCAACGAAATATTTAAAATACAATAAAGCATCAAACATTAAAAGCTTCCGTAAACAGGGCTGCTTTCAGATGTCTTCTAAAAGTCAGACAGTTGTTTATTTCCTTGACATCTGATGGGAGGGCATTCCACAAAAATACAAAAACATACAAATAATGCACAACTACTGCACTTATTCAAGATGAACCATACAATATTTCACTTACATTATATATTCGCACTCGTCCCAGGCCAAAACAATTTTAAAAATATAACTCCCCAAGGACCTAATTCATAGTAACTCTGCTAATACCTTCTCATGTGTTTAATGACAAACAGAGGTTAGAGGCAAGAGGTTAAGTCAAACTTTATCAATGCATGCATAGGCAATAGCGGGGCAAGGTGGGAGCGGTCCGTCCCAGGTGTCATCCCTGAGGGGGTGACATTGTTGTGGGCGGTGCCCCTCCTGGGACACTCGCCACCGTCAACGCACCCCCCTGGGATGCGGGACACCACCACGGGCCGCTCCAGGTGCCGGAAGAGCTAGCTCCACCTCTGTGCATAGGGAAAATCCAGTTAGTGTCATGCCAAAATTGAATTAGGGTCTCCATAAAACATGTTCCCACTCTGCTGCTCATCATGTTTAAGCATTCCTGGACCTACTGCTGCCATTGACATTGAGTTATTTCGCACCCATCCATGAGCACAACGGGATGTTTGAGCATCTGATACAAAATACTCTAATAGGTTTGAGAGAGCATCTGAGTTCTAGCATTCTTCTTCCATGTAGTGTTTCAATCTCTAGTTCAGTGTTCCCCAAACTTGGGTCTCCAGTTGTTGTTTGACTATAACTCCCATCATCCCTAGCTAGCAGAACCAGTGGTCAGGGATGGTGGGAGATGTAGTCCAAAAAACAGTTGGAGACCCAAGTTTGGGAGGTCCTGCTTGAAATATTTCAATGCAAGTATATGAGGATTCCCATCCTGTTGTTCCATGGCCCCAAATGAGATTTTATTTTGGAAAGAAAAGTAGGTGGGTTCATTTTTAACATCTGATTTTATTGGCCATATTCACATATATATTGCTTTTTATGTAAACTGCTTAGAAGTTTTAATTAAGCAATATATAAATCCTGTTTTTTTGGGGGGGGGATGAACATAGACTTTACCCAACAAAAGGCAGTGAGAGAGCCACACAGCGAGGGGCAGAATGGTTGCATAATCTCCAGCTGTCAGAATATTTAAAGGGACAGAGGCGATCTTGGGTACGTGATCTGGAAAGCCCATTCTTAGGTGGCGAATCCAAACAACCTACTTCAACTATTCATCTGCCTGCAGATTCCATTAAGGACAGCAGGGAAGAAAAGGTAGGAAATATGACTCAAGAGAATATTATTTCAATCAAATTCATAAACAAGCCAGTGACCAGCTTTACCAAATCAAGCGAAGCTGCTAACAAACCTAATAAGGAACACCTGTCAAAACTTTTTTGTATAAAACTGCTTTGGGATGGCAACGTTATACCTCCACATTTTAGCATTTGCAGTTTCAAAACTAGCTTTCCCATGGTGCAGTTTTAGTTTTACAGCTCAAGTGCTTTAACAACAAAATTGTGTTAAAATATTTCAATGTGTAAAAGAAAATTCTAGGTCGGGAGATTGCTACAACAGGAAGAGATTTATCTTAGACTGGCCTAAATAAATCAAATCACGGACATAACAATCAAACTTTGCAGAGGATTTCACACAGTTGGCAAGTGTAATCCTATGCCGATTTACTCAAAGCTAAGTCTCACCAAGTTTAAGGAGAGTTACTCCCAAACAAGTGTACAGGACTGCAATCTTAATCCACAAATGAGTCAAGATGAGCTGACATAGGTCATCAAAATACATAGGTTCAAATATCACTTATCAGTTGGTATCCAAGCACTCTGAGTGAGTTTGCATTCATGCAGTAGCAATTTCCCCCTCTTTCCCCTATTGCTCCCAAATAACTAGGCTTCATCAGGCATTAATGGCAAGAAAATACATCAGAGAAAGCAACACTGAAAAGCTTACCTTAAAAAAGCTATCAATTTAGGCTAAAACTTCAGCAAAGGATTCAACGAAAACTACATAATAACAGCAATGTATTTTCTTTGTCGGGAATATGATTTATAAAGCCTCCAGCTACTTTTTCTGCTTCTTTGTGCCTTTTCTCTTTTCAGTCCATAAATGCAGCCAGAAAAAAACAATGGCCATTCACAACAACTTTGTGTTTTTGTCCTCCAATAGTTCCTCCCCTCGAAAATCTTCTCCCAGGACAGTTGAAGAGATTTCTTTGTTCTGACAAAACTTAATCATTCTTGATGCAGCTGGACGGCTGAAGGAAAACTGTGCCTCAGAGTTTTGCACAGTCAAACAGCTTTATAAATATGCTCTGCCTGCACCAAATTGAAAAGGAAGGAGCAATGTATTGCAATGTGGGAGAGTACTTTTAAGCGCACTCCCAATTTCTGAGCAGTAAAGAGATCTCAGGTTCCCAAAGAATGACTTGTGTTTGGTATAACTGGAAAGAATGTCATTTTAGACCACTCCATGATATAAGGAGGATTCACTGAACATAAGTAAAGGCAGAGCAGTCTTTACCAGCTGAGCAGAGCAGAAACAGAGGAACCAGGTAAATAATGAACTCCTTGATCACTATGGGGAAGCAGGGTTAAGTGCATTATGATATCCAAGTTTAAAATCCATCAGCATAAAGCAATATCTCACAACCCACTACCAGAGTGGTCACATCAGAAAGAGGGCTTCTGTAGTTTGGGCAGGTGTAACTTAATTGTGCTCTTTTTCACCTAGCTACCTTAACCTGGCAAACCCACAAAACTGAGTTATTGTTTGATCTAGACTAGAGTATTACTTGAGGTTATTAGGTCCCCCTTCTGTGGGGGGGAAACATAACATATTCCTTGTGATTTCTATCGGGCAGTAAGAAATCTTCATTCAGAGGTGCAGTTAGTGGGATAAAAACACACACACCCAGAATCGCAAATTAGCATTGCTTTTCCTGAGAGAGCTATATATGGGCTCTGCCTCTTTCCTGGGCTATTTCTGATTGTACTGGGTAAAAACAACTCAAGATCCAGATGTGTGGTCTCATTGCACTTAATATCAGCTGGCCTCTAGTGGTTGCTGGCAGTAAATTATTCCACAATGAGCAACAGCCTACCAATTCTTAACACTTCGCTTACCACATCTGTAGTGAGGAGAAAATATGCAACTGTGGCAGATTTGTCATGTACCAATAGATCTTGAGAGATTTTACTTTCTTGGGCTCCTTGATCACTGCAGATGGTGACAGCAGTCACGAAATTAAAAGACGCCTGCTTCTTGGGAGAAAAGCAATGACAAACCTAGACAGCATCTTAAAAAGCAGAGACATCACCTTGCCGACAAAGGTCCGTATAGTTAAAGCTATGGTTTTCCCAGCAGTGATGTATGGAAGTGAGAGCTGGACCATAAAGAAGGCTGATCGCTGAAGAATTGATGCTTTTGAATTATGGTGCTGGAGGAGACTCTTGAGAGTCCCATGGACTGCAAGAAGATCAAACCTATCCATTCTTAAGGAAATCAGCCCTGAGTGCTCCCTGGAAGGAAGATCCGGAAGCTGAGGCTCCAATACTTTGGCCACCTCATGAGAAGAGAAGACTCCCTGGAAAAGACCCTGATGTTGGGAAAGATTGAGGGCACTAGGAGAAGGGGACGACAGAGGACAAGATGGTTGGACAGTGTTCTCGAAGCTACAAACATGAGTTTGACCAAACTGCGGGAGGCAGTGCAAGACAGGAGTGCCTGGCGTCCTCTGGTCCATGGGGTCACAAAGAGTCGGACACAACTAAACGACTAAACAACAACAACAACAATAGATCTTAACTGTCCCCCAAGGGGGGGCTGATTCTACTCCCCTTTTTATTTACAAGACTTAGTTTTGCTGCCATCACTCTGCCTTCCATCTGGAGCAAAACGGTGTTGGAAAATCCAATTGTGTGATTGAGCATTTGTTTCCGAATTATTATTATTACATATTAGCCTGAATATAAGCTGCACCTTTAAAATTCGGGGGGGGGGAGAGAAAATACAATACCCCAATATAAGCCACTCCCTTAAAATTCCGCAGCCACTCACACCCATTCCATTTTACCGTATATGTCTCTTTCAGCAGCGATATCGTAAAAGCCATTTTTTGTAACGTCGCAAATTTAAGCCGCACTTCAACTTTTGACGGTCGGAATTTTTTGGGGGGGAGTGAGGCTTATATTCAGGCCAATACGGTAGATTGCCAACATTTTTAGCAAACCGGGCAGCTTCAAACTGACCATCCTGTCAGAAAGCCATTCCTTCACTCAGGGCTGTCTTAACCCATGAAGCTCAGGGAGGCAGTTGCCTCAGGCAGCAGGGTGGGGACAACCGAGTGGGGAACCCCAAGAAGAGTGCTGTTTGCCGCCTTCTGCAACACCACTGCTGCTACCTCTACCATTTCCTCTGGAGCCCCCACCCCCTCTGGTCTCCTTTCCTCCCCCCCCCCCTCTGCTGCCGCCTTCAGTGTACTGGAGCTTCCTTGAGCTGCCTCAGGTGGTTGGAGAGGAGATGGCAGTGGCGAGTGGGTGGCATTTTCTGTTTTGCCTCAAGTGGCAAAATGCCCTGGCCCAGCCTTCACTTAGGTTTCAGCTGTGCTCTGTGCAACATGGATCTGAAAGAAAAAAAGGAGCACACATAAAACAACATTAGTTCATTCTTCAATAAACTAAGACATTTCAAAAAAAGAAACACACTTATTGTGGACTATCGCCAACTTCACAACAGTTCATTAAAGTATTTCTACCCTGTTTCTCATATTTTAAGACATACCCATAAAATAAGCCATAGCAGGATTTTTAAGCATTCAAGGAATATAAGCCATACCCCGAAAATAAGACATAGTGATAGGCGCAGCAGCAATGCCGGCCGCGGCAGGAGGAAGAGGAAAAAAATAAGACATCCCTTGAAAATAAGCCACAGTGTGTTTTTTTGAGGAAAAAATAAATATAAGACATGTCTTATAATATGAGAAACACGGTAATTAAAGTCTACATGTCTGTATTTCAATAAATCCCCCAGGGAGCTTTTTCCTTTGCAGAGTTATTCTAAACACAGCAAGATCTTAGCTGATGAACCTTGGTTCATCAAGTAGTTATTTAGGTAATCCCATTCTTTTTTAACTATTTTGTTAGACTGATATCTTATTACTGTATATCTGTCAGCTTCACGAGTTCCAAGTACTCGCACAGTTCACAAAGATCTTCCTTCCAAAACTTAGCCACTACAACCCTTGCTGCTGACGTTGCATAAAGAAATAGTCTTGTTCTCTCTTTAGGGATATTGTTTGTCAAAATTTCCAAAAGAAATTCCTTCAGTTTCTTGTTGAATGTAATTTTTAATAACTTCATCATCTCCTCATGGGTCGTGTCCCAGAACTTTCTAGTCTCTGGGCACTCCCACCACATATGGTAAAAGGTTCCTACATGATTTTTGCACCTCCAACACTTGTTGTTATAAGTTCTATACATTTTTGCCAGCTTTACAGGGGTCCAATAACACCTGTATTGCATTTTCATGAGATTTTCTCTTATTAACTAACAAGCCGTAAATTTTATATTCTTTGTCCATAGTTCTTTCCATTTATCCAAATCAATCGTGTAGCCTAGGTCTTGTTCCCATTTTATCATAACGTCTGAAAGAATTTGTTACAGGGAGGGACTAAGCCTCTAAGAAATACCTGTGTGGTGATACAAATCTTGTTGGGCAGTGAAAAAATGGGCACTTTAATGTGGTTGGACGGATGAGGGGAGCTGGGGGTGGGTGGGAAGGAGCTTTTGAAAACCCTGCAATGTAGTCCGATTGCATTTTCCACATTGGGTGTCCCCCCCCCCCCCGAAAATGCAGCTGACCGCAGCAGCGGCATGGGAGGGGGGGCGGGGTGATTAAATGTGTCCCCCATCCACTGGAGTAAACAGTAAACTTATTGTGGGTAAGGGGGATTTCATCATTAAAGTCTATTGGTTTTCTTTTACTGTTTGATAATGTCTGCTGAGCAATATCTATTGAAATATTTCATTGGTGTGTAACTTTGCTTTTAGTGAGCATTGTGTAAACATTGTCAAGGCAAATCTCCACAACCAACATTAATCTAGACTTGACCATAGCAGCAACCTGCCAAGAAACGTTTGCAGTTTAGGGTGGGGGGAACTGCAGGGAAAAGACATTAGAAACGGATGGAAGCAGCGGATGGAAGCTTTCTTTCAAAAAGAGTTGAAAACACTAAGCAATTTTGAAGGATTACCTCAGCCCAAAGGGTGGAGGAAGGACAGAGTAGCCAGCCAGCAACACAGTGCTGCTCTGGGACAGGATAAGTTCCAAAAAAAAAAACCCCACTTCTTTTAAAAGTCTGGTAGGGAACATCCAGCTGTTGGAAGTCCAGGTCAGAAAAACACACAATAAACATCTTGTTATTCACTTATTGGCAGAATTTTGTTCACATATCACGGTCAGCGCTGGGACGATGAAAGAAGCCCTCCAGACCTTGTTGGACTCTAGCTCCCTTCAGCCAAGCCGGTGGTCAGGGATGATGGGGGTTGTAGTCCAGCAACATTTTTAGGGCCTCAGATCTCCCACTATAGCTTTTGTGGTGGGCACCATCTTACCATCAAATCTTTGTTACTTATTAATCAGTCAATCAATCTTTCAATTTGTGCCAAAATGCGTTTCTATTAAAAAATATTTTTTAGCAAGATACAATTTGAAGGAGAGAATATTAAGAATGCTATAATGCTACAGTGCCTAGTGGAATGAATGGGAGGGCCAACCAATCCAGGAATCCACTCCTTTACTGCAGGAAAATAATCGTACCTACAAAAAATAAAATAATATAAAATAAAATAAAAGGTGGTATTTCCAGGAGGTCCCACAATGGCTAACAGAGGAAACCATTGCCAAAGCATAAGAGCAAACAGCAATGCAGAGGAAAGTTCACCAGAGCTAATCCACACCAATATGCAAAAGGAAAGAATTTTGAGACCCACAACTGAGAGTGAGTTTTTATATAGCAAAGAAAATGAAGAGAGATGGTTTTACCCAGTGTTTTTTTTCTTTTAAAAAAATGTTATAGCGTACTCTCATTTCCCTACTCATATTGAAATACTGCCCTTCAATGAGGCCAGATTTAGATTCACAAAATGTTTAGGGTATGTGTACCCCTGTGTCCCCACCAGAAAAAAGCACTGGTTTTACCTTTCTGTATCCCATCTAATTAAATGGTCTCAGGTACAGTCAGCCCTCGGTTCCCGAACACCTTCATTATCGTAAGTTTTGGCTCCCGGATGCTGAAAACCCGGAAGTAACTGCTCCGGTTTTCGAACGATTGTCAGAAGCCAAACAGCTTCTGGAGAGATTTTTTTCTCCATTGACTTTGCCTTTGATCCTCGGTTGTCGAACGGTGTTCCGGAATGGATTATGTCCAACAATCTAGGTTTGACTGTATAATATGTGCCAAAATACACAAAGCTAATAATATGCATCAATTATTCACAATAATCTCCTTTTCCTTTTTTTTTAAAAAAAACCCCATTTTTTCACTTCTCCAAGTTCTTTATCTTTGATCCCGTTCCATCCTTTAAGGTTCAACATCATCTTTAAGCATGTTATTCCAGAACGTTACATGGAATTGTAATGTTTTTCCATATGCTTATTGGGTTGGTTTCTGTGTATTCTTTTCTAATATGTTAACTTAATCAGTATCACAGTAAGATCTCTTCCCCCCCCCCCTATCCACTCAGATTCTGTAAAGGGATATACTTTCCCCCCACTTCTGAGCAATCATTCGTTTTGCAGCTGTTATAAGATTGATTACCATTTCTAAGTCATTTTACAAAATAATATCCTTCAGATAACCAAGCAATAAAACTTTTAGGTTCTAAAATTCATGAGACAGCCTGATATATTAGCCTGCACAGATTTTGTAAAGGCTCATACTTTGAGACAGCTCCAAAAGATGTGTACTTGGACTGAACCACATCTCCAGGAAGTATAAACTCTAAGCCTACGTATTGGATCAAATTTGGCATTGTTAGAGAGTCTTACAACAATTTTCCTTTAAATTTTCTGCCATCAGTTTAAATGGGACATTGCCCCAAATCCATTTCCATTCTTCCCTCAGTATTACTCCTGATAATTCTTTCTCCCATTTTTTCTCTCCATGTACAGTATGCACCTGGAATCTGATCTCAGCTTGATCATAAAATTCCACAAGGATGCCTTTATCTATATGACTGGTGAACAAAATTTCACATTTACTCTCTTTTCTTAAAGAGGCATGCTTATGAATTAAAACTTACTCCTCTAACCTAAAAATACTTAATTAAAAAAAAGCACTGGCCTCTTCTTTCTTCCAAAGTTGTTAGAACCTTTTCAGATGTCAAGTCAACCTGACCCCGTAGTAACATCCTTATAAACTCTCTGATTAATTGTGGTTCTTGAATCAAATATTCATTATAATATAGGGCCGTTGAAAGTGATAATCCCAGCAGCAGCCTTCCAATAAACATTTAGGTGGATGGAAACTGCTGGAAAAATGAAATTAGAACCTTATAATGCACATAGCCATTCAGTTACGAGCTGTGGGTGGAAGGTTGTTTTTTTTACGACAGAGTTGAAAACTTTTTCTTTTCTTAAACTCAGCAAAACTGAAGGATTGCCTCAACCAGTAGGGTGGAGGGAAGAAAGAGCAGCCAGTCACCTCCACATGGTGTTGCTCTGGGACAGGATGAAAAAAAGTGGAAGGCAAACAAAACAAAACTCCTCTAGGGAACATCCGGTTGTTTGAAGTCCAGGCAAGCAGTATAGGTCAGTCAGACAGATATACAATAAATATTTTGTTCTTCAGTCAGAGCTGTTTTATGTGGAGGTCGATGCTGGGACAATAGAACAAGCTTCCTATGAAACAAAGGTTAGGGAAGTGAGGCAGTGTGGTGTAGTGGTTAGAGCGTTGGGCTAGGACCTGGGAGAGACCAGGGTTCGAATCCCCACTAGGGCATGAAGCTCACTGGGTGACCTTAAGCCTCCCTCCCTCCCCTCTAACCTACCTCATAGGGTTGTTGTGAGGATTAAAGGGGGAGGAGGAGAACCATGGACACCACCATGAACTCCTTGGAAGAAAGGAGAGGTATAAATACATTTTTTAAAATAAAGAAAAGCAGTGCTCCAGAGGTTGTTGGATGGACTCCAACTCTCCACAGTAACGATCCAGCAGGACCAATGGGAAAGGATGGTCCAGCAATAAAACCAAATAACCAGTGCTATAAAACCAAATAACCACGGGCAGAGTGGTGGAGCCATTTCTCTGTTCCGCTGTGGTGGATGTTCGACGTACACAAGAATATAATTTAATAGCCCAACACTTTGAAATGATCTTCCTTAGGGACACTTTACAAACAAAGGACCGTATCCAATACAGTCATACCTCGGTTTAAATACGCTTCGGTTTGAGTACTTTCAGTTTAAGTACTCCGCGGACCTGTCTGGAACGGATTAATCCACTTTCCATTACAGTACTTTCAATGGGAAAGTTCGCTTCAGGTTAAGTACGCTTCAGGTCAAGTACAGACTTCTGGAACCAATTGTGTACTTAAACCGAGGTACCACTGTACCATGTTTCGTGACCAGATTAACAGAGAATGGTACAGGATGCAAAGCTGTACATCTTACTGCCTCTAAAGAAGAATACAGTGGTACCTCTACTTATGAATAACTCCACTTACGAATGTTTCTACTTACGAATGGAGCTCCGTCCGCCATCTTGGATGCGGTTTAGATAGGATTTTTTCTACTTACGAATTTTTAGATAGGGTTGCTTCAATTTACGGTTTTTTTCTCCCAATGCATTCCTATGGGATTCGACTTACAATTTTGTTCAACTTACAAATGTGCGTTCAGAACGCATTAAATTCATAAGGAGAGGTACCACTGTACAAGAATGTTATAGATTTAAGGGGGGCGCAGTGCTAGAATTTTGATTAATTGAGATACGGCTTAAAGTACAAGCTACAGAGAGCAGTGCGGGACACTGAATTCTTTGGCTGGCTTATTCAAACCAGCCTGGCTGGCTTAGTGAAGAGCAGGCCTGTAAACAGGGCCGTCTTCAGCATATCTGGTGCCCTGGCGTCGTGGTGCGACGGATCCCTCCGGCGCCCCCCGCCCCGTTTCCCAGAGTGGCGGGTGGGCGGGCGCTGCACACAGCGTGGCTGCCGACTGGAGGGCCAACACCCTGTGCCACCCAGCCTGGCCATAGGGCCAGCCCTGGACCAGGGGGCGCTGCCCGCCCCCTGTTGCGACGCCCCTGCGCGCAGTGGAGGCAGCCCCAGGCCCGCGCGCCTCCGGAGAGCAGCCTGAAGCCGCTGAACAGCTGAGAGGCGCACCTGGAGCCGCCTCCACTGCGCCTCTCCCCGGGCGCAGCGGTGCCCCTGGTGGCCTGGCGCCCTGGCGCCCCGCACCACCGGATCCTGGCCTAGAGACGGCCCTGCCAGTTAACATGACAAAAGGTGTTTATGGAATATTTTTATCCTAGGGAATAAGGTGATGAGGTGTATGTCTGAGGTGACAGGAAAAGGGATTGGGGAGCAAGGGTTGCTGGGAAGAAGCAGGAGGAAGGGATGAGATCCATTTGGGGAAGGCTGGCAGAAGGCCGCTTGCGCTGCTGTGGGGAACAAGCCTCTCTTAAAAGGAGTGTGCTGCGAGATCTGGATACCCTCCATGCAGACTGAAAGTGTAAATAGGTGAATAAACCATATTTCTAAAAGCCACAATAGTCTCCGTCGTGTCGATAAATAATAATAATAATAATAATAATAATAATAATAATAATAATATTAATAATAATACATATACCCTGCCCATCTGGGCAGGTCTCCCCAGCCATTCTTGGTAGCTTCGAACAGGATATTAAAAACACGATAAAACATCAAACATAAAAACACTTCCCTAAACAGGGCTGCCTTCATAAGTCAGGTAGTTGTTTATTTCCTTGACATCTCGGAAAGCATTCCACAGGGCGGGGCCCACTACCGAGAAGGCCCTCTGCCTGGTTCCCTGTAACCTCACTTCCCACAGGGAGGGAAGTGCTATAAGGCCCTCGGAGCTGGACCTCAGTGTCTGGGCTGAACGATAGGGGTGGAGATGCTCCTTCAGGTATACTGGGCTGAGGCTGTTTCTGGCTTTAAAGGTCAGCACCAACACTTTGAATTGTGCTCGGAAACGTACTGGGAGCCAATGTAGGTCTTTCAAGACCAGCCAATTCTCCAAAGGAACACAGACCCTGTGTGGGTGCCTGGAAACGCTTGCTACCGCTCGGCAGAGCGAGGGGCAGACGCTTGTAACAATATTTTTTGTGCACTTTTGAGTTTCCCACCTCTCTGTTTTATCCCTGGCAGTAGCATTTTTCATGCATTCTCCCCCTCCCTCCCCAACCTCCACTTCCTTTATGGTTAGGTTTCTCTGGCCTTATCCCCAGATGAGAATGGTGCGTCAAAGACAATGTTAGTTTTAAGAACGCAAGGACGGTCCTCTAGTCCATTTAAGGGCACCTGCCATGTGCTCAGGAGAAATTACGCAAGCGTGGGAGGGCCAGGAATGCAGTATTTCCTGTTTTGATTTATAAATCTATTCTGGAGGTGTTTGGGGACTGGTTTTTGTTTTTGTTTTCAGAGATGCACAGTGCTGCCTGCCAATGTTCAGTCCTCAACTCCAGACGCTGGATATGAATCTCAAATCGCTGCTGATTTACATCAGCTGGATAGGAAGTAGTTCCATCATTTGGAATCATTACAAAAGTTTCCTTCATCGATTGCTAGTATGGGCCGAGGACCACCCTCCCTGCTTTGTTGTGCTACTGCTCCCCCCCCCCCGCGCCCGGAAGGGAGAGGAGAGATACTGAGCCATCCCTGGAGGAGAGAGCCCACCCACCATTGATTTGCAACATCTGGTCTCAGCACCGGACTTCTAGGTGGGCTGGGAAGGTTAAAGGGGGGTATTATTGCTCTATTTATTATTTGAGTATGTTTTTAAATTACTGTTATTATATTATATAAAATATTACAGATCCTCCAAGTGTCCCTATTTTCCAGGGACAGTCCCGGATTTACAGAAGCCATCTTGGTTTCTGGTTTGATCCCAGAATGCCCTGCTTTTCCTTAGGACGTCCCTATTTTCATCAGAGAAATGTTGGCGGGTATGGAGTTATGCAACCCCCCCCCCCCCGAACCAAGGAGATGAGTAGCTATCCAACCTCTAGAAGACATCTGAAGGCAGCCCTGTCTAGGGAAGGTTTTTTTTAAAGTTTTATTATGTTTTTATACATGTTGGAAGCCACCCAGAGTAGCTGGAGCAACTCAGTCATATGGGTGGGGTATAAATAATAAATTGTGGTTGTTGTTGAATAGGACATCCCTATTTTCAGCAGATAAAATTTGGAGGGTATGATATTAATGTATTAGTGTATTATATTATTGCCCCCACTTCCCCTCCCCATAAGGTATTATGTACTGTTTATCTTTTCTGCTGTCTCTTGGAGACCTTTGGGTAGCAAGTGACTAATGAGTCTAATAAATGAAATGAGAAGTGGATTCTTTAACTAATAATCTACCCAATTTCTGATGGTATTTGAGAGTGCACAATCACCGGGGGGGGGGGGTGTTAAACAAAATCTCTGGTGTTAATTCAGCTAAATGTTGCTAACTAGAATAGAATAATTTATTGCCCAAGTATCAACCATACTTGGAATTTAGCTTTGACTACTTTGCAGTGTAAAGAAAAAAACTATGTAATTAAGTTCCATTGAAGCCACTGAAGACTAACAGTAGCTGGATTGGAGCCGCTGCCCTTTGAAAAGGAATGAATGAAGTCCTAAAGAATTGCTGAATTATCGGTTTGTCTTCTGTTCCCTGTAAACTGCAGACAAAATAACAAAATGAAGTACTGTACGGCCAAAGTTAAGCATGTTTCAGTTTCATTGAATAATGTGGGAGAGTTTGTGGACATGAAAAATGCTGAACTCTGGTAGGATCTTTCAGCGTAAAATTTAAAGCATAGATTTAACATGCATTTACCATCTATTCCACAATAGATGTCCACACAAAATGCATGTTTACAAAACTATTGTACTACCAAACTAACTGTATACTTGTGAAACATGGACCACTTATAAACGCCATCTCCAACTCCTGGAAAGATTCCGTCAACGGTGTCTCCAAAAAAAATTACACATCACTTGGGAAGACAGGCAAACTAATGCCAATGTACTGGAAGAAGCAAATATCACCAGTGTTGAAGCAATGATTCTTCAACATCAACTTCGCTGGACCAGTCGTGTTGTGTGGATGCCTCATTATCGTCCTCCAAAGCAACTACTCTATTCCAAACTTTAAAACGGAAAGTGTAATGCTGGCAGTCATCAAAAGAGGTTTAGAGACTCTCTCAAGGCAAATCTAAAAGAATGTAGTATAAACATCGACAATTGGGAAACACTGGCCTGCAAGTGCTCCAGTTGGAGAACAGCCTTTTCCAAAGGTGTCGTGAACTCTGAAAACGCTTAAACTCAGGACGAAAGGGAGAAACGCGCTAAGAGGAAGACACATTTTACAAACCACCGTGATCAACTCCCACCCATAAACCTATGTCCCCATTGTGGAAGGACGTGTGGATCCAGATTTGTGCTCCACAGTCACTTATGGACTCACAGTTAAAACCGTGTTCATGGAAGACAAACTTACTCAGCTACGAGTGATCGCCAAAGAAGAAGGAAGAGGTGGTGGCACAACCTTTTGATAGGAAATGCTCTGCAAAAATTGGGGGTCGAGGAGGGTCAGGGGAGTGAGAAAAGTCTGTATTTTCATCTAAGGAATGTTGGAGAGTATGACCTTCCTGGGTAGGGAAGATTGATATTTCATGGAACAACAGCAATAGGAGCAGCAAGAAAGGAATCTCACCTTACAGAAAAATATCTAACAATACAGTGGTACCTCGGTTCTCAAATGCAATCTGTTCCGGAAGACCGTTCGAGTTCCGAAACATTTGAAAACCGAGGTGCAAATTCAATTAAGAAAATTGAAAAACACACAGCGGAAGCCGTTCGACTTCTAAGGTACATTCTGCCTCAGACTGGAAGGTTAAGTCCAGTCACGAACGACACTGGGGCTGCGGCGCTCATCTCGCTTTACTGGCCGAAGGGAGCTGACGTTTGTCCGCAGACAGTTTTTCTGGGTCATGTGGCCAGCATGACTAAGCCGCTTCTGGTGAAACCAGAGCAGTGCACGGAAACACCGTTTACCTTCCCGCCAGAGCAGTACCTATTTATCTACTTGCACTTTGACGTACTTTCGAACTGCTAGGTTGGCAGGAGCTGGGACCGACCAACGGGAGCTCACCCCGTTGCGGGGATTCGAACCGCCAACCTTCCAATCGGCAAACCCTAGGCTCAGTGGTTTAGACCACAGTGCCCACCCATGTCCCAAAGGTAAAGGACCCCTGACAGTTAAGTCCAGCCACGAACAACTCTGGGGTTGCGGCGCTCATCTGGCGCACACACCAAAACCAAACCAATTGCTTCCAGATCACTTCAACCAATTATTCCTGGATTTGGCCCTTACTGGCACACAATTGAATCCTCACTCCAGTCCAGTTGGGGGTGGAATTACAGTGACCAAAAGTTTGTACAATAGTTTCCATTGAATAGAACTTTCTGAAAATGAGGACAGTAGTGAATATACAGGAAAGGAGGAAAATATATTTTTGGGGTCATCAGGAAGGCAGCTTTCCTCTACTAACCAAAACGCCATGGAAACGGAATGTTCCACAGTGGGACCTAATTTGTTCTCTTCCACATACACAAACACAAAAACCCTGCATTTTTCTGGCTTTGTTTATTGTCCTATGACAAGAAAACCATTATTGTGTAGCCACATTTGTACTTTTTTTTAAAAAAAAAGTTGCACAATGTAATGCAGATTCCTAGAAAAATCCCAGAGGAATGTTTCTCTTTCCTTAGTTTCTGGGAGGATAGAAGTGATCTTTAATACGTAAGACTGGCTCTTTTACAACCCAGTTGCACATTTTGCATAAAAGCCTCAGCAAAATACTGCATTTTCAATGTCTTCGCATAGTCTGCCACCTACTGGTGAGATGTTAAAATTGCAAGGCTTGCATTTCCACATGGTACCTCAGTTTAAGTACACAATTGGTTCCGGAAGTCTGTACTTAACCTGAAGCGTACTTAACCTGAAGTGAACTTTCCCATTGAAAGTAATGGAAAGTGGATTAATCCATTCCAGATGGTCCACGGAGTACTTAAACTGAAGCGTACTTAACCTGTAAAGAAACCTTCCCACTGAAAGTAATGGAAAGTGGATTAATCCGTTCCAGACGGGTCCGCAGAGTACTCAACCTGAAGCGTACTTAACCCGAAGTATGAGTGTAATTGGTTCTGGAAGTCCGTACTTAACCTGAAGCGTACTTAACCTGAAGCGAACTTCCCCATTGGAAGTCCCATAGGAAAGAGGATTAATCCGTTCCAGGCGGGTCTGCAGAGTACTTAAACTGAAAGTACTCAAACCGAGGCGTACTTAAACCAAGGTATGACTGTATATATATTAGGCTGTGTACACATTACAATTTATTCTTGCTCCAGTGCACTCTCACCACTGGTGTTTGAAGAGACACACACATGTCACTAGCCATATATATCCTGTAGTTTCTTGAGAAATGTTGCCGTTTGGTGCCTTTTCACCTCCAACCAGCTTCCATCTGATTTGAAAATGTAAGCTGTATTCAAGTTGCAGTTAAGCTGAATTGTGTACATTTGATGTAATGAGAAGGAGGGAGATTTTTATCATATGTGGTGGAAATGCGAAAAAGTTAAAAGATTTTGGGAAATGATATATAATGAACTGAAAAAGATTTTTAAGTATACTTTCCCCAAAAAACCAGAGGCATTTTTATTAGGACTTATTGGACAAGAGATTGCAAAGGAGGACTATATAAATAATTTTGTATGCGACAACCGCGGCTAGGACTTTGTTAGCCCAAAAATGGAAAACTCAGGATTTACCGACGATCGAAGAGTGGCAGACAAAAATGATAGACTATGCGGAATTAGCGAGACTGACTAGCAGGATCCGGAACCAGGAGGAAACAAGGTTCCAAAAAGACTGGAGTAAATTTGTGGATTATATGGAAAAGAACTGTAGAAGTTTAAAGACGCTTGCGGGACTGAAATAAATCCTACGAAATGACTTTATATAGATGGAATAAAGGAACTGCGAGATAAGAGCTGAATAGAAAACCAAATGAGTGGAGGGAGGGAAGTCAAGCTCGACAGAGCATTGGAAAGGAGAAATTTGGAAATAATTGTTTAAAAGATAATTGTGTGTGTTGTATTTGTTTTTGAATGTTTGTTTTGTTTATTGTTTTTAATGTGTTTGTTTGGAAAACTCAATAAAATGCTTTATAATAATAAAAAAAGAATTGTGTACATTTGAGACAGCCATTGCCTACACATCGGTGACAGCTTCATGACAATGTGTTTGAGGGGTGTGCAGGGTAAACTAAGCAGGAAATCGGCAAAATAATATAGAATAGCTCAGAAGATGCTGCACTTGACTAGCTGGCTGAACGGTGGGTGTGCAATCTCTTACAATCAAGCAATCCTCTCACTAATTTGCCTAAGACACCTGCTGCTTCAACACACTGCAGAATAAATGGTAACTATATATTGACCTACCATATCAAAATACAAAATTCCAAAGTATAATGGTGAGTGCTAATGCAAAGCAATGAATTATCAGAATATATATGTTTCTCACCGACATCACGTTTGATCCGTTGCCTACACAAGAAGTGGGGGGGGAAGGGTCCGAGAAAATGCAACCTGAGTATAATACAAACAAAACAGACTTGAAATTTCAAAAAAAAAAATACCTGAAACATTAACAACTACTAATCTAAAAGAGAACTCTGTGAAATCCATCTGTCAGTAGCATCTTACACCTCAGGAGTTAAGCAAGATGTAGGCAATGAGGAGGGGCAGATTATCTACATATTTTCTGGAGCCATGTAAAAAAAATAAAATAAAATAAAAGTGTGATTCTCAGCATAGTGCAGGAAATTCTAGGATACATTATCTCTAAAACACTCAGTGTAACCCTTTTGTGTGTGTGCTGAAAACAGAAGTGGAAATGCCAATGTACAATTTGTTGTCTTTTAACAGGCGCATTGCTCAGTTTGGGGAAGAAAAAATGAGCTTTGCCATTAAAAGAATGGTTACAGAAGGTACGGAAAGCTGCCCTAATGACTAAACTGACATATCAGAGAACTACCTATATACTCGAGTATAAGCCTACCTTTTCAGCACATTTTTTGTGCTGAAAAAGCCCCCCATGGCTTATACTTGAGTGAGGCGGGCGGCGGCGGAGGGACTGCTGCTCCAGAGAAGCGGACACAGAGCAATGGATTCAAACTACAAGAAAGAAGATTCCACCTAAACATTAGGAAGAACTTCCTGACAGTAAGAGCTGTTCGGCAGTGGAATTTGCTACCAAGGAGTGTGGTGGAGTCTCCTTCTTTGGAGGTCTTTAAGCAGAGGCTTGGCAGGCATATGTCAAGAATGCTTTGATGGTGTTTCCTGCTCGGCAGGGGGTTGGACTGGATGGCCCTTGTGGTCTCTTCCAACTCTATGATTCTATGATTCTATGAGTGGTGAGAAAGGAGCCATTTCTCATCACTGGTCCCGCTGCCACCGCCTGCCTCTCGCTAGGGTAGGCACAGGAGTCACGATTGGCAAAGGCGCCGTGCTGCGCCTCTCCCAACCACGGCTCCTATGCCTGCTCTTGCAAGCAGCAGAGGCAGCGGGGGGGGGACCCAAGAGCCCCAAAGGGTTGTTTTCGGGCTGTTCCTTCCTCCTCCTCCACCTTTGCCGCTGTCGTGGACAGCGGCATAGCTAGCTGCCTAGCTGTCTGGCCACCCTGAGCAGCAAACCCAAAGGCACCCCGCCAGGGGGCAGGGTGTCTGTCACGACGCATGTGTGCACAGGAGGCATACAACACAGCATCATGGCAAACCCCATGAGCAAGCCACAAAGTGAGGCAGTCCGCTTGCATCGGGGCTTCTCCTCGATGGCGGCCATGCAAGCGAGACTGCGTCACTCTGCGGCTTGCTCATGGGGTTTGCCGTGTCGCTGTGTCATATGCCTGCTGTCCAGCCTGCTGCCCCCCGCCCAGCCTGCTGTCTGGGGCGGCACGCCCCCGCCCCCCCCCCATTACTACACCACTGGTCATGAAGGAGGAACGAGCAGCCTGAAAGCAGCCCTTTCAGGCTGCTCCTTCCTCCTCCGCCGGTTTGTGGTGTGGTGAACCGGCTTATTCTCGGGTCAAAAATTAGGTGCCTCGGCTTATATTCGGGTCGGCTTATACTCGAGTATATATGGTACATCACATAACAGCAAGACAGATTCACAGAATAATGGGCATTATTTATTAATTTCTGAAACAACATCCATGATAATACAGCTCCATCTATGTTCCCCTCATGAGTTTGTATAAGCCCTCTTTTTTTTTTTTTTTTTTGAAGCATATCTATATAGTACTAACTTCACCCTATTTAAACAAAAGCAAATCAACACCCAGAATCGATATCAAATCTTAAAAGGCTATGATCATTTGAACCCACACATTTGGAAACCCGAAGCTGTCCCTGAGCCTAAACAAACAAAAAGCAAGCAAACAGACAAGAGCTGTTGTCTCTTGTCTGTTGTAAAAGGAGCTCAGCTGGAGACTTCAATGCAGCTTTTAGATTTTGCTGCTTTTATCTAGTGTGGGTTGCTGCTTTGGCAATATTCTTCCATTCTGACCGTATTTTATGACCTTGAAAGCTGCCCAGGGAACTTGTTTGAAGGGCTGGGTAAAAAAAGATGCCAAAGTAAATCATTAAATACTAAAGACAACCATCACTAAAGCAGCAATAAGGAAAAACATAAAAGCCGCAGAAATGGTTCGTGTTGCGAGAAGGCAAATGGACCTGCTCGCCTTTTTGAAGAGCGGAGAAGAAGGTTCCCCAAACTTTCCAGACCTGAGTGGGCTCAATTGGATTTTTCAAGAAGTGCTGTGAGCTCCAAACCTTTTGGTCACTTCTCGCCCCAAGAGACAGACAGAAAGTATGTTTAAAAGTCAGATCCAAAAGAATTAATCAGCGCCTTCAAAAGCAACATTGTGCTGACACAGAAAGTGGGAAAGAACCAGGGCTTTTTTTCCAGATGGAACTCGCTGGAACTCAGTTCCGTTGCCTCTCAGGTGGGCGCCATTTCCATTATAAGAGGACTTCACTGTGAGTCCCAACACCTCTTTTTCTGGAAAAATAGCACTAGAAAGAACACCGGTCTTTCAACTTCCTCCTTCAGCTCTCTGTATTTTTTTAACAGAGAAACCAATAACATGAATAAGCACCAGCAAGTGGGCAAACTGAGAGGCCTTTGTGGGGCCAAAGATTTACCTCAGAAGTGTTCATTGTACAAACAGGCGCCATGTTGGTTGCCTCAACCATAGAGGTTTTTCCGGTTGTTTCCATATAAAGTAGTGAGGGGGGGGGTGGCTTCTCGGTGTTTGTATATTGATCCCCCGTTTAAACTGTTATGTTAAAGAAGTACACCAGAATTTAGTGGCTTGGATATTTTGGCTCCCAAAATGTCCTCGCTAGCAGTGGCCGCATAAAATCCTTTAGTCAGAACCGAGCAGTGGGCAACACACCGTCGTGAGTCAGAAGCTGTGCGAGGAGCCAGTAGTCACAACTGAAGTCAGGACAAAATCTTACCCCCCAACATATCTCCGATGAAAATAGGGGTGGCCTGTTCCGTGACAACAATTTTACTAGTATTCATACCGCGCCCATCTGCCTGGGTTGCTCCAGCCATTGTGGACGGCTTCCAGAACATATAAAAGCATAATAAAACATTAAACATTTAAAAACTTCCCTATACAGGGCTGCCTTTGGATGGCTTGGTGGTCCCAAAGCTGCATACAAGCCAACATTTCTCTGATGAACATAAGGAAAAGCAGGACATTCCAGGATCACGTCAGAAACCGGGACAGCTTCAATAAATCTGGGACTGTCCCGGAAAAATTAGGGACACCTGGAGGGTTTGCAAAAGTGGGGAGGTTAAGATCAAGGAACAAGAGAGAAGTCATGAGTGAAGGAGAGGGTGAGGGAGGAGGAGGGTTATTGGTTTGTTTTTGTTCTTGTTCTTGTTTTTGTTGTGTATTTTGTGTTTTTTACCTTGCATTTTTATGTTGTAAACCAATCTTAAATCTACAGATGAAGTATATACAATTAATAAAACAGTAACAATACTATACAGGCATGCCATGGTTCAGGAAGGTCTAGTGTATAAATAAGGGTATAAATAGTAAAATAGTATTAAGTAATAAAGTAGCAGTAGTAAAGTGGCAGTAAAGCAATAGTAAACCAGTAGTGAAGTGGCAGTTAAGTAATGGTAAAACAATAGTAAAGTGGTAGTAAGGTAGTAGTAAAGTGGAGTAGTAGCAGCAAAGTGGTAGTAAAGTAGTTCAGTAGCAGTAGTAAAGGTTGTCTCTATTTTCATCAGAGAAATGTTGGAGGGTATGTTTGAGTGTTCTTTCCTGGGGGGGATATTTCCTTTCTTTGATAATGGCTCTTGCTTGCTTGGATGAAGGAAAGGGGTATTTGTGTGTGTAGAAACTACCCTGCTGTACAAAGGTAAATTTTGCATTCATGAAATTTGCTTCTGGTCCTGCCCACCACTGTTATATGGCCCTCACAAGGTCACCCAGAAGTGAATGTGGCCCTCGGGATGAAAAAGGTTCTCCAGCACTGCCCACAAGCATGAAAATATTAGCCTATTCTCACTGGTATTCAGTGGCACACTTTTACCCGCCAGTCATTTGAAAAGGGAACCAAGGAGCTTGCAAGAAAATGTCTTTTCTGTCCGATTATTTCGATATTTAAAAGGTCAACATTTTGACCTTTTTCTATTCTATGCATTGGGGGTGGGGGTGGAGCCTGACAAAGAAACAACAGAATTCAGTCTTCAGTTCACAAGGAAATAGGGGCATCTCAGGTCAGGTATATAGTTGTGCAATCTTCTCTAAACAGCTTCCCCAAGCATCTGTTTCTAATCCGAAAAGTATTCTTTAAAAAAGAAATCTGTATTTTGGAAAGAAATTGAATACTATCTTGCAGATCCTGTGTGGTTCGGTCTGAAAGATGATCTGTCTGGTTTACGCACAAGAGGGCGTTCGGGTGCTGCGTGCAGAACAGAATCATTTACTTTCAAAGCTCTAGTCTGGTTGATATCTTACAGGTTACAACAGATTCCAACAAGTCTTATGTGGCACAGCCGAGGGGAGAGGGGAGGAAGTTTGGATCATGAGCAGCACGTGCTTTATATATGGCAGATACTGTACCCACAAAACCCCAAGTAACAGCTGCCAGCAGAAGTATCCACTTTTTAATATCTGTAAAACAAGCAAATGGGGGGGGGGGACCACTAAAACTCTTGTCCCACTCCTTTTCTGGAGTTTGCTCTGATTTATCACAAAGGGCAGGTTTTCTGGGGGAAATGCAGAGGGGCAAAGGCAAAACCGCTCCTAGACAACACGCACCTAGACAACATAGTAATAATATAATAATCCCATCACCTCCTGGCAAATAGAAGGGGAAGAAATGGAGGCAGTGAGAGATTTTACTTTCTTGGGCTCCTTGATCACTGCAGATGGTGACAGCAGTCACGAAATTAAAAGACGCCTGCTTCTTGGGAGAAAAGCAATGACAAACCTAGACAGCATCTTAAAAAGCAGAGACATCACTTTGCCGACAAAGGTCCGTATAGTTAAAGCTATGGTTTTCCCAGTAGTGATATATGGAAGTGAGAGCTGGACCATAAAGAAGGCTGATCGCCGAAGAATTGATGCTTTTGAATTATGGTGCTGGAGGAGACTCTTGAGAGTCCCATGGACTGCTAGAAGATCAAACCTATCCATTCTTAAGGAAATCAGCCCTGAGTGCTCCCTGGAAGGACAGATCGTGAAGCTGAGGCTCCAATACTTTGGCCACCTCATGAGAAGAGAAGAATCCTTGGAAAAGACCTTGATGCTGGGAAAGATGGAGGGCACAAGGAGAAGGGGACGACAGAGGACAAGATGGTTGGACAGTGTTCTCAAAGCTACGAACATGAGTTTGACCAAACTGCGGGAGGCAGTGCAAGACAGGAGTGCCTGGCGTGCTATGGTCCATGGGGTCACGAAGAGTCGGACACGACTAAACGACTAAACAACAACAACAACAATTATTTATACCCCGCCCATCTGGCTGGGTTTCCCCAGCCACTCTGGGCAGCTTCCAACAGAAAAATAAAATAAAATCTATTAAACATTAAAAGCCTTCCTAAACAGGGCTGCCTTCAGATGTCTTCTAAAAATCTGGTAGCTGTTTTCCTCTTTGACATCTGATGGGAGGGCGTTCCACAGGGCGGGCGCCACCACCGAGAAGGCCCTCTGCCTGGTTCCCTGCAACTTGGCTTCTCGCAACGAGGGAACCGCCAGAAGGTCCTCGGCACTGGACCTCAGTGTCTGGGCAGAATGATGGGGGTGGAAACGCTCCTTCAGGTATACTGGACCGAGGCCATAGGACAGGCGTTGGACCCACACTTTATATGCAGGGGAATAGTGGAAGTGTGGATGAGCCCCAAGAAGTAAGTATCCATTGGGGTTTCTTTATACATTTCTTCATTATATTTTATACCATTTTCCAGGCAAAAACCATTTCCCTCTCCCAAACCAGCTCAGAATAATTAAAACGCAACGCACAATGCTAGTGGCAAGCACTATACATAACACTCGGTAGTGCTCATTCTTCAGGTTTGCGATATGAGTGCTTGGAATAAAGTTATCTATGTAGATAAGAGCTGTTGTTAGCCTGCAGGCCCAAGCCCCACTGGTTTCAAGAAGGAATCACACACAAAGGTACACAGATACTGCAGCCTGAGTGCTTAATGAGTCTGTAATAATCCTGTCTGTAATTTTAAATATTGTAGGTAAATACATGTATTTATAATCTTTAAGGTACCACGCAGTCATTTCCAAGAAGCCTGATACAAACAAGCAAAACAGTTTGCATTTATTTATCTCTTGTTGATGGTAGTAAACAACTCCTAGGTGGTCTGATCGCCTCCCAAACTGACTGGAATTTGATACCCCTGCCCTTAAAATCTGAACCAGATCAACATCACAAGGGCAAAGCACTTCAAAATTGACATTTGGGTAGATGTGTTCTTGTGGCAAAAAGCAGGAAATTCAATGTTAGAAATATCCTTTTATTTTTGTTTCTGGGGTTTTACCTTCCTGCCATTTTATCCGGATATCAAATCCAGAAGCCCTTTTAACATCTTCCCCATCTGCTTGTGCCGTTGAGTTCATATTGTGGTTTGGGTTTTATGCCCTGTCGTGCTTGTTGGGCAGTTTAAGGTCTTATTTTTGTGGATCTGGGAGGACTGGGTGATCCGGAGCCAGGAAACACTGAAGAGACTATGGAATGCCCAGCGAATTTCCCCATCGGCTAAGGAAAGTATGACTTAGCATTGAGGCTATGAGCACCTTCCCTGAAGCAGTTTTGGTTCTTTTCAGCCCCCAAGGCCATGCTGCGCTTGTCATTGTATGATGAGAATATATAACCCTCTGCCGTTGGTATCGTTTCACCATCTTTTTTGTTTTGTTTTGTTATGAAGCCCCTTCCACAGCTACCCTTTGACGCAAACCTCAGTGTGTCACCCTTTTGCTTTGCCAAAGCAGCTGCTATTACTCCAGCACAGCTGATCAATCTTCCTTCATATAATACTCCCCACCAACAAAATCCACCTCCCCTTCTCTTGCTGGAACATCCACTGCCTTTGGCGGCTCAGTTTCCACACCCGTGGAAAGCACCTCGAGTGCCAAACAAAAGCTCATTTACCAGCCTGAACACATGCTTTCCATTAGTAAAGTCATTAAATCACACATATATTGAATATACCAACTACAGGCTATATAATAGGAGCAATCGGAAACACATTTTAATTTCAAACTCCCCAATAGTCCATGCACCCCCCAGGGCTGGGGGTTGATTTCTTTCAAGCCCACCTTCTCAATTCTTGGTGGGGGGTATTGTTGTTGTTTTTTTAATGAAGCCTACATTTTACATGTAGGTTTTACCAAATGCCGGAGGTTTTCAACCTTTTTGAGTCCACGGCTCCCTTGACCAACTACATTCTTTCTGCGGCACCCTTGTGGGCCTCAGGAGCCCAGTTATGTCACCCCTTGCCTGCAGAGCCGGCAGCCCCTCACCCTTTTTCGAACACCCTCCCTTGTGGAGTGTTCCCTCAGCCTCTTCTCGTATTCCCTCTACTTGGGAGTCCCTCAGGCAACCTCCACCTTTGCCCCTGTTTTCTGAGCCACCCCCCTCCCTGCCCTAAAGAGAGGTGCCCTACAGCACTGCCCTACAGGGGCCTGGGAAGAGGATGCCCCCAGCCTTAGTGGCCCAAAGGAGACTGGCCAAAGGTGAATGTGAGGCCAGCACCTTGCTCACCTTGGAGGCAACACTGGGCAACGGCAGGCCTGTATGGCAGAAAGGCTTCCCTTCAGCGCCGGGCACTCAGCTCCC
The DNA here is from genome assembly GCF_963506605.1 of Zootoca vivipara. Lineage (NCBI taxonomy): Eukaryota > Metazoa > Chordata > Lepidosauria > Squamata > Lacertidae > Zootoca > Zootoca vivipara. The sequence continues at coordinate 102,015,005 of NC_083277.1, forward strand.
AGACAGGCTTTTGCCTGATTGCAGCATCTGGGCTTGACGAGGCATGTGAGCCTCACCTGTTCTGAGCCAACTCCAGCCAAGGAATCACACACCTGCTCCCAGAGCTAGCAAGCCTCACCTGGCCACCTAGGAAGCTGGGCTGTGAGCCCTTGCTTGCCTCAGCCTTCTAGGGCAGGCTTTTGCAAACTTGGGTCTCCAGCTGGTTTTTTGGGGGGAGTACAACTCCCATCATCCCTAGCTAGCAGGACCAGTGGTCAGGGATGATGAGGAATGTAGTCCAAAAACAGCTGGAGAGCCAAGTTTGGGAAACACTGTCCTAGAGCGTCCCTCCCACTGCTCCCTATGCATCAGAGCCCGCTATGTTCATGGAGACACCCCTCTGGTGTTGGGTCCTGCTGTTCTGGTGCCCGTACACTGACCCCCATCCCCTCGCCATCCTCCGTCATCCCATGAGTACTTCCTACACCAACCTCTCCTTCCCCACCCCCAGCTTGCCCGTCCCAGCTACAGCGCTCATTGAGATCCTCTTCCTCTTCTCCCTCCAGTGTGGTGTGGTGGTTAAGAGCGGTAGACTCCTAATCTGGGGAACCGGGTTCGAGTCTCCGCTCCTCCACATGCAGCTGCTGGGTGACCTTGGGCTAGTCACACTTCTCTGAAGTCTCTCAGCCCCACTCACCTCACAGGGTGTCTGTTGTGGGGGAGGAAGGGAAAGGAGAATGTTAGCCACTTTGAGACTCCTTCGAGTAATGATAAAGCGGGATATCAAATCCAAACTCTTCTTCTTCTTCTTCTTCTTCTTCTTCTTCTTCTTCTTCTTCTTCTTCTTCTTCTTCTTCTTCTTCTTCTTCTTCTTCTTCTCCTCCCTGTTGTCTTGCCAGTTCATGGCATTCCCTAGTTTAAGGGGTAGCTGTTTCTGAAAGACGGGGTATGTAAGATGTGGAATGGAAAGGGGAAAAGGATGGTCAGACAAGTGTTGCAAGGAGAGGAAAGAGCAAGGGTGAAACAGAAGGAAACACACAAAAGTGCTTGGTACAAGAGTAGCTCTCCCTATAGATGGCTATTTCAGTTTTTAAAATTTGGTTCTAATGGTGTTTGTTTGTTTGTTTTGTTATACTGCCCTTCATCCATAGATATCAGAGTGGTTCACAATGGAATGTCCTATAACTGTGATCTAAAAATTTCTCCAGCATTTCCCCCTCCCCCAAACCATTCTCCATCAATTAATGTGAATTGCATTCAACAATGATCAAAGGGTTAATTTTTGTATGCACTTTCCTTAATTCTTTCTTTCTTTCTTTCTTTCTTTCTTTCTTTCTTTCTTTCTTTCTTTCTTTCTTTCTTTCTTTCTTTCCACTACTTTTAAGCTCCCCATTGCATTTGCACTGGAGTAAAGCACTCAGTCTAAGGCCCTTCAGCAATTAAATATGTTCTCAAGGATGATTCGCCAATAGCTTCCGCCAGCCTGCGTTTGATTGTATCAGAGAGATAAGCAGCCCTCGGACGCATTGCTTTCAGCGGAGTCACTTTGTACATTCTTCAGTGAGTCACCAAGTGCCAATAGATCCATTGATGTCATATTCATTGTTGGACCAGCCCTGAGGGGACAAGCAGCAACGTGAAGCATATTTGACACCAGCTTTTATGCTGAACCTTTTCAGGCAGGCCTTCTTTTCAGTCCTGGCTATTTTCCATTTGTCAGGTAGTGACAGAATGTGACAGTTCCGCTACTGCTGTGGGAAAAGGCAACAGAAACCTCATGATAAACAACACCCAGATACCAGCAAAGGCTTATTACAGCAGCAAGAAATAGAACCCTAAAGGTGTATTGTACACTCAAGAGTGTAAGAGCTGGTGTTTTTGTTTTTACCCTAACATGTACAATAGTGAGGGAGATCAGATAGATAGATAGATAGATAGATAGATAGATAGATAGATAGATAGATAGATAGAGAATTGGCCTTCACGGGCTCGCTTGTGTAGCTTTCAAAATTGCTAGGTTACAATAGAGGGGCCTCAAAGGTTAGTCTCCTATGGGATTCCCCCCCCCATATCACTCAGAATCAGGAAGCTGAACTTTTGGCACAAGCAAAGCACCACGCTCAACAATCATCCTTTTATCCTGTCCTTGAGGGAATATATATTTTAGAAGTCTTGCTGTCACAGTGGCCGGAGTGGACTACTTCAGAGTAACGACGCTACGCAGCTCTGCATTTTTATTCTTTTATTGGTGCTGCGTATTTACAGTGCTGAAGTCATGCTATTTACACGGAGTGATGTGGTCAGTCGGTTTCAGAACCTCCAAGTGACTTTTGGCGCGTCTTTCCCCAGCACAAAAGTCTTGGAAGCCCCATCCTCTTTCCCCTCCTCTTCCGGCGTAATTCTGGAGTTGGGGGGATGGGTCTCCCCCCCTTACTTCCCCCTTCCTGTCCCACCTGGGACCCTGGCTCCGCTACCTTGCCTGAGCCTCGGACCCGACTTCCTGCTTCCCCACTGGAATCGGAGCTCCCTCTGCTTCCCCCTGTGGTCGGTGATGGGCTTGAACTCAGGAGGGGAGGGACTTCGCGATATCCCCTGTCCCTCACATCCACCCCCCTTCCAAGCTCCCCTTCTCCCCTCCCCAGGTCCCCCCCAGGTGTCGGTGACGACTGGAAGCCTAAGAACTCAGTGCTTTCCGAGCCCGTTGGTGTGAACACCTCCCCCCAGTCCTGCGAGGCTCCCCCTTCCGCCTGGTAGGACTGGAATCCCAAAAATTCCGTGGCGTCCGAGCTGGTGGGGGTAAAAATGTGCTGCCAATCTGCTTCTGCCTCTGACTGTGTGGATCTCGGTGACACCCATATCTCGTCTCCCGAGTCCTCAAACTCTGCTTCCCAGCGCCATGGTGAGCTGCTCTCCCGTGCCTCCTCCTCCTCCCCCTCCCTTTCCATGCGCCAGGGCTTGGGTCTGTGGGGATAGAGGGCGTGAAATTCTTCCACCAAGAATTCCTCCTGTATCTGAGTGGCTGGGACCCATTCATTCTGGGACGGTGGAGCATCCTCCCATGCCATGAGGTACTCCAGGCCCCCCACCCCTCTCCGTGAATCAAGGATGGCCGTGGCCTCATTGAGTTGCTCCCTGCCTCCCCTCTCCCCCCCTCCCTCGGGGGTTTGTTCGCTGTCTCGGAGCCTGCTGCTTTCCCTGTACGGCGACAGCAGTGATCTATGAAACACTGGATGCACCCTCATATCCTCTGGCAGTGCCAGCCTGTATGCCACCGGGTTGACCTGTTGCGTGACCGTGAAGGGGCCCAGCCGTCTGGGTGCCAGCTTTTTGCACCTCCCTCTGGTGGGAAGGCCCTCCGAGGACAACCAAACCTTGTCCCCCACCCTGATGACCTCCCCTAGTCGCCTGTGGCGATCCGCCCCCTTTTTGTACGCTTCCTTGGCCCTCTCCAAGTGTTCTCTGAGCTGCTGGTGCACCGTCTCCAGTTCCTCTGCCCAATCCTCAGCCTGTGGGCCCTCCTCCTCCTCCTCCCCCTCCCTCTCTGGGAAAGATCTGAGGTCGCGCCCGTAATTGGCCTTAAAGGGCGACACCCCTGTGGAGACGTGCACTGCATTGTTGTAGGCAAATTCTGCCAGTGGCAGGCGATCCACCCAGTCCGTTTGCCGCTGGCTGACGTAGCATCTCAGGTACTGCTGCAGAATGGCGTTGACCCTCTCCGCCTGTCCATTGGTCTGCGGGTGTCTAGCCGTCGACAAGCTGACCTCCACCTGCAGGAGGTTCATGAGCCGCCGCCAGAACCTGGAAACAAATTGGCGGCCACGATCCGAAATAACCCTTAAAGGTAATCCATGCAGTCTGAATACGTGATCAACAAACAGTTTGGCTGTCTCTTCTGCAGAGACCGCCCTGGCACACGGTATAAAGTGGCACATTTTGGACATGAGGTCCACCACCACCAACACTGCGGTCTTGCCCCTGGAAGAAGGCAGATCTGTGATGAAGTCCATGGACACCACTTCCCACGGCCTGTGTGGTGTGGCTAAGGGCTCCAGCAATCCTGCTGGCGCTGCTCTGACCACCTTTGCCCGCTGGCAGGTGTCACAGCCCCGTACATAGTCTCGAACATCTTCCCTCACCCCTGGCCACCAGAAGTGTCTCATGACTAGGTGAGCGGTTTTGTCCCTTCCAAAATGACCCGCCGTTGGGTTGTCGTGCATCTGCTTGAGGACCGTACGTCGAAGCTGGGTGGTGGGCAGGTACAGTGCACCCTTGTAGAAAAGCAGCCCCCTGCGTTCTGCAAAGTCCTTTGCCTGCTCCCTCCCCCCTCTCAGTTCTCTGAAGATGCGGTTGGCAAATTCATCCGCTGCCGTCAGTGCTGAGAGTTCTGCCTCGCTCACCACTGCTGCTCCGCAGGACCATGCTGACGGGGGGAAAATGTGCCTTGGTGCTGGTGGCGCCTCCTCCTCCATGTACTCTGGCTTGCGGGAGAGGGCATCCGCCCTGACATTCTGCTCCCCCGGGATGTAGTGTATGGAGAAGTTGAAGTTCGAGAAGAACTCTGCCCACCGTATCTGCCGCTGGTTGAGCACCCTGGCCGTTCTCCAGAACTCCAGGTTCTTGTGGTCTGTGCACACCTGGATGGGGTGCTTGGCGCCCACCAGGAAGTGTCTCCAATGTTTGAACGCAGCGTGGATCGCAAGAAGTTCTTTGTCAAACACCGTGTAGTTGCGCTCGGGCTGTGTCAACTTCCTGGAGAAGAAGGCACAGGGTCTCCACTCCCTGTTGGCGTCCAGTTGCAACAAAATGGCGCCCACAGCTTTCTCAGAAGCATCTGTCTCAATGCGTAGGGGCGCGTCCTGGACCACGTGGAACAGGTTCTGGTCCGAGGCGAACACCCTCTTGAGGCTTTCGAACGCTGCTTGCGCCTCTGGTGTCCACCTGAACTTCTGCTTGCCTCTCAGGCAGTCAGTGATGGGAGCCGTAACGCGAGAGAAGTTCTTGATGAACTTCCTGTAGAAGTTGGCGAAGCCTAGTAGGCGTTGGGCATCTTTGCGCGTCCTGGGGCTGTGCCAGTCCAGGATGGCCTGCACCTTGTCCTTGTCCATCGCCAGCCCCTTGTCTGACAGCTTGTAGCCCAGGAAGTCCACCTCCTTGGTGTGAAACTTGCACTTCTCCAGCTTCACATACAGGTGGTTCGCCTTCAGGCGCTGCAACACTTCCCTGACATCTTTCACATGCTGCACTGGGTCATTGGAATAGATAAGGATGTCATCTAGGAAGACCAAGCAGTTCTTGAAGAGTAGGGACCCCAGGACGTGGTGCATGAAGGCCTGGAAGCAGGCTGAGCCCCCTTGCAACCCGAAGGGCATCACCAGATATTCAAAAGAGCCCAGAGGCGTGAACATCGTGGTCTTCCATTCATCGCCTTCCCGGATCCTGATCAAGTTGTACGCCCCCCTCAGGTCTAGCTTGGTGAAAATCTTGCCCCTGCGTGCCGCTGTCAGGAGATCATCCACTCTGGGCATGGGGAAAGCCACTGGCTCTGTCACCGAATTCAGCCGTCTAAAATCCACCACCAGGCGGCGCTGTTGCGTGTCTTTCTTGTCCACCCAGAAAACCGGGCTGCCCCCTGCTGCCTTGCTTTCTCTGATGAACCCCCGCTTGAGGTTCTTGTCGATGAAAGCGCGCAGATCCTCCAGTTCCTGGTCTGACATGGCGTACAGCTTGGCTGGGGGTATAGTTGCCCCTGGCACCAGGTTGATCTGGCAGTCAAAAGGCCTGTGTGGGGGTAGGTGGTCGGACTCCGCTTCGCTGAAGACCTCCTGCAGGTCCCAGTACGGCTTGGGTATCGCCTCACCCCCTTTGACGTGCATGGTGGCCACCGTGGCTATCGGAGGCCCCTCCCCTGGTTGGTGCTGCATGCAATGTTCCAGGCAAAAGTCCGATCCAAAAGTGATGCATCTCTGGTGCCAACTGATGGAGGGGTCGTGGCGCGCCAGCCAGCTCATGCCCAAGACGATGGGGGGGTCTGAGATGGTGGTGACGTTGAATGCCAGTGTCTCTGAGTGCCTTCCCACCGTCATTCTCATGGGGGGGGTTTGATGAGTGATGGCCCCCCCCAGCAGCTCTCTGCCGTCAATGGTTGCCACGTGAAGGGGAAAATCCAGCTGCAGAAGCTGGATCTGGTGCTCTTCTGCAAAGTTTCTCGAGAAGAAGTTCGCTGAGGCACCACTGTCAATTAAGGCAAGGACTGTCAGGGGATAGCCATTTGGGAGCGTTAGCGTGACTTCTAGAACCACTCCTGCTCTGGGAGGGGTGGGCTGGCTCTGCTCCTCTCTGTGCGGGTGGGCGGGCTGGGGCGGTTCTCTGCTGACTGTGCCTGGCTGCTGCCCCTTGTCTCCTGCAGCCAGGCTTTCCCGTTTCCCTGCTGTGGTGCTGCGTCAGTGGGGGAGGGCACCACCGTTCCCGCCCTTCCTTGCCACTCCCTGCGATGTGGGCAGTCTCTGACGAGATGCTGGGGGGAGTTGCAGAGAAAGCAATTCCCGCCCTTTCCCTCCTTGCGTCTTGGCGCCGCTGGGGTTTGAAAAGCCCGCGCGCGCGCGCTATCAATCTGCATGGGTTCCTGGTCCTGGCTGGCCCCAGGCGTGGCTTGAAAGGGTTGTTGGGGGAGTGGTTTCTCCTGCGACCGTGGGAACCAAGCCCGCTTTGCGCGCGTTGCTTGTTTGTCGCTCCACCGGGATTCCTGTCTCACCCCCACCGCCAGAGCCGCTTTGCTCAGCTGATCCATATCACTGGGCTTTGGACCTCTCGAGAGCTCATCCTTCACGTCCTCATGCAACCCCAAGTAGAACGCCGCTTGCATTGGGGGTGACCCTAATTCCCACCCCAATCTGTGCACCAGCATGGTGAATTTCGCCCAGTACGCGCGAACTGTCATATTTCCTTGGCGTAAATTATGAAGTTCCTCCTTAGTCTGGTCCATATGACTATCGGACGAATACATCGTTCTCAAACCTTCTAGAAATAGTTTGACATCCTTCATGCAAGGATTCTTTGTTGCGATCAACGGTCTTAGCCATTCCCTGGCTGCCCCGGTAAGGTGCTCCACAATAAACGCTACTCTGTGCTCATCATCAGGGAACTCAGCGTGGTGTAGCTCAAGAGCATACACCATCTCAGTCTCAAAGCCCTGATATTCCTTCGGGTCTCCATTGAACTTGCTCACTAGGGTCCCGGCTCTCCTTCCTGGCAGCACTTGGACTTGGGGTGCCCCTCCCGCCTTGTTTTTCTCTGCATCCAGCTTGTTTTGGAGGTCTACCGCCACCGCCCTTAATTCCTGCTCTCTTTCCTGTAGTGCTCTCACCTGTTCCGCCAGTTGTAGCCGGTCGTCCTGGACCTTCTTAGTCTCTTCTTTAGCTGCCTTCAATTCCCCCTGCGCCTGCAGCGACAGCTGCTGCAGTTCTTGCTGGGCTTGCTCCGCGATCTGCCGCCATCTCTCCGCCTCTGACACGCTCATCCCGGCAACTCCAAAGTAGCCCAAAAAAGACTTGGAGGTTGCTGTCACAGTGGCCGGAGTGGACTACTTCAGAGTAACGACGCTACGCAGCTCTGCATTTTTATTCTTTTATTGGTGCTGCGTATTTACAGTGCTGAAGTCATGCTATTTACACGGAGTGATGTGGTCAGTCGGTTTCAGAACCTCCAAGTGACTTTTGGCGCGTCTTTCCCCAGCACAAAAGTCTTGGAAGCCCCATCCTCTTTCCCCTCCTCTTCCGGCGTAATTCTGGAGTTGGGGGGATGGGTCTCCCCCCCTTACTTCCCCCTTCCTGTCCCACCTGGGACCCTGGCTCCGCTACCTTGCCTGAGCCTCGGACCCGACTTCCTGCTTCCCCACTGGAATCGGAGCTCCCTCTGCTTCCCCCTGTGGTCGGTGATGGGCTTGAACTCAGGAGGGGAGGGACTTCGCGATATCCCCTGTCCCTCACACTTGCCCTTTTTACTGGCTCCGGAAAGAGCTGCTTTCAAACAATTTCACACTGAAAGTCCTCTCTCAGAGGCAATATGCCTCTGAATACCAGGTTCTGGGTTTCACAAGTGGCAATCAGGTCCTCTTTGTGGGATTCCTGTATGCATCTGGTTGGCTGCTATGAGAACAGGATGCTGGACATGATCCAGCAGGGTTACTCTTATTCTTTTGTCTGGAGTTATGTTCCCCCGATAAAGTAAACATTTGAAATGGATTACAACAGCAACTTGGGAAGGAGGAGGAGTACATAGAAACTTTTTAAAAAAGTATTTATTTATACTTTTCAAGTTTATAAATTTCAATAGTTTCGCAATCAATTTAACATTTCAAAATTTGACTTCCTTCCCTCTCTTTCTGCTGTTCCTTAATTTTATTTTTAAAAATATCTTCTGCATATCCACTGCAGGTTATTAAAATAATCCTGCTAATGTTCTTATCTGTTTGCAATCTATCTGTAAATATTCAATAAACCATTTCCATTCTTTTATAAAAAGTTTGTTATCTTGATTTCTTATTCTTCCTGTAAGTTTCGCCATTTCTGCATATTCTATAAGTTTTTGTATCCATTCTTACTTTCCTGGGACTTCTGCTTTTTCCCCACTTTTGGTCAAGTAGCATTCTTGCTGCTGTGGTAGCATACATAAATAAATTTCCATACAATTTAGGTAGTTCTGTCCCTATAATTCCCAAAAGAAAAGCTCCTGGTTTTTTTTATTTTTTATAAAAGTTATTTTGAACCTCCTTTTCAAATCATTATATATCATTTCCAGGTGTACATAGAAACTTAATCCATCTTTAGGTGTGAAAGTAGCCTTAGCTCCTAGATTCATAAAAGCCCGTAAAGAAAGAATAGGAATAAATGTTGATGCTTCTGTTTGTAAAATATTAGTATATGTTTCATACACAGCTGGACATCTTGTGCTTCTTCTTCTGCTGCTGCTGCTGCTGCTGCTTCCTCCTCCTCCTCCTCCTCCTCCTCTTCTTCTTTTTAATTTATTGAAGATTTTATTAGACAAAGAGATTCTTAAAATACATGCAATGCCAACAAAATAACATTATTATGTTATAAAATTTTAAAGAATATAAATATAAAAAGAAAAGAACGGAAAAGAACAGAAGAAAGAAAAAAACTAAGAGAAAGAAGAAGAATGAAAGTGTGAATAAAGACATAATGTTATCCACTGTTTGAATCAGGAAAGAAAAGAAACTTCCGACTATACCCACTGTACTAATTTACAATTAAACTATTACTTACACAGTTGTGTGAAGTTGTTTTTTGTTAACTTTATCTAACAAATACTTTATATTGCATGGCTCATTCAACATCTGCCAGAAAGCATTTATTATCGCAGTACCCTTTGAGATATTCCTTAATTATTGACAATTCCTTGTTTACTTCATGTGTTGAATTTCCTCTCACTGCCCCCCGTTCTCCTAGCTAATTGTAAGTACTCTATTAGTTTTGCTTACCATTCGATCTATGAGGGGACGGTTTTGCTTTTCCATTTTCTTGCTATTAAAATCCTTTCTGCAGTTGAGGCATACATGAATAGTGGTCTGTTTCTTTTGGATTTCTCGTGTCATGAGTCCAAATAAGAATGCCTCCAGTTTTTTGGGGGGGAATAAAGTCTTAAACATTTTCTTCAACTCATTATAAATAAGGACATTATGTGCTTCATCTTATTTAATATGTTCAATCTGCTGGGATATTGTGGGGACTTGGTAGCAGGCTGCATCACAGAAGCTTGAACGAAAGATTCTGGAAGGTTCTGGTAAGTGGTCTGATTTGGCATTCTAGGAAGCGGCAGTTGGTTCAGAGTCGCAAATCCATATGAGTAAGGAGGAAGGATTTCCAGGTATTTCCATAAGACACTGAGGGCTAATGATTAGCCATCATGTCACCTTGCTTACTGCCACAGAGATTTTGAACTGAATCTTGCCATCTCCCCCCCCCCAAAAAAAATGGTCTGGTAAGAAATAGGCTCAATGATAAAGGTAAAGGTAAAGGGCCCCCTGACCATCAGGTCCAGTCGTGCCCGACTCTGGGGTTGCGGCGCTCATCTCGCTCTATAGGCCGAGGGAGCCGGCGTTTGTCCGCAGACAGCTTCCGGGTCATGTGGCCAACATGACAAAGCTACTTCTGGCGAACCAGAGCAGCGCACAGAAACGCCGTTTATCTTCCTGCCAGAGCGGTCCCTATTTATCTACTTGCACTTTGATGTGCTTTCGAACTGCTAGGTTGGCTCAATGATACTTGGGCTAAATACCTGGTTTTCAAAATCAATAGATCCTGTGAGAAACAGAAGAAATGCAGGATGCAAGGAAGGAAAGAGGAACAGTATTTCTCCCTCCCTCCCTCAAAAATAAATATAGTTTTAAAATTAAACTTGGGAGACCAAAGGCCTAGCACAGGATTGGGAAACCATTTTCTGTCACAGGCTGAAGGTAGGTGCTGCAATTGGCTTACAGTTTTGAATCTTTTAGGATGAGATGTTTTCAACGTGTTGTATCTGGAACCCAATCAATAGTTGCATTTGGAAGATTTAACAGCCAACCAACATGACAAGCAATACTTTTCCAAAGGTGCTCCAAGTTTAGTTCCCTTTGCTCTTGCCTACTGTAAGATGCTAAGTCTGTATCTCTGCTCCATGGGTCACAAAGCTCCTCCATTTAACAACATATCCACGTCCCAGGTTTTATTCCCAGCATCTCCAGGTAGGGCTGGAAATGTTTGAAACTCTGAGGAGCCACTGCCAATCAGTATAACCAAAACTGGACCAAATGGACCAATGATACCACTATACCTGTAGAAGTGTCCCAACCCCCATCATTCAGCCCAGACACTGAGGTCCAGCACTGAGGGCCTTCTGGCAGTCCCCCCGCCCCTGCAAGAAGTGAGGTTGCAGGGAACCAGGCAGAGGGCCTTCTCGGTTGTGGCACCCGCCCTATGGAACGCCCTCCCATCAGATGTCAAGGAAACAAACAACTATCTGACTTTTAGAAGACATCTGAAGGCAGCCCTATTTAGGGAAGTTTTTTTAATGTTTTATGTTTTATTGTGTTTTTAACATTCTGTTGAGAGCTGCCCAGAGTGGCTGGGGAAACCCAACCAGAGGGGTGGGGTATAAACAAAATTACTACTACTACTACTACTACTACTACTACTACTACTGTTTCTTAGAAAGTCTTATAAGCTTCCTGTGTTCCTATTTATAGTACCCTGTTTGGACACAGGGTGTATAGTATGAATTGAATAAGACTGGAATGCAAAGGCAACTTGAATTTCAGCTGTAATTGACCAGCTGATACTGCCATCTCCTTACATATGTCTAATATGTAAACACATAGATGCCTCATCCACTACAGCTAGTAGCAACCTTTCCAGCACTGAAAATTTTCAGGACAGGTCAGACTTGTATTGCCTAGGGCCAAAGGCATAAGGTGTTCCTAAGGGCCTCTCCATCGGATTTTAGGATATGGGAAAGATTATATGGAATGAGGCAATCATTTAGGCAGCCTGAACCCAAGTCATTTGGTTATCTAAATACATATATTTGGGTTTTACTTGAAAGTACAGTATTGTTACAAGATTGCCATCATTTAAGATGGGGTAAGTTGAAGAATCTACATGACCATAAATAAACAAATAACGGGATTTACTAGATACGATTTTATTACAGAAAATTGTGAACCACTTCTATTAATAAATAAGCAAATAAAGCAATTCAAGTAAATCAATAGCATACTTAAAAGGTAAAGGTAAGGGACCCCTGAAAGTTGCGACACTCATCTCGCTTTACGGGCTGAGAGAGCTGGTGTTTATCCGCAGACAGTTTTTCTAGGTCATGTGGCCAGCATGACTAAGCCGCTTCTGGCGCAACGGAACACCGACCCCAGAGCAGCGCATGGAAACACCATTTACCTTCCCGCCGGAGCGGTACCTATTTATTTACTTGCACTTTGATGTGCCTTCGAACTGCTAGGTTGGCAGGAGCTGGGACCGAGCAATGGGAGCTCACCTGTTGTGGGGATTCAAACCGCCAACCTTCCAATCGGTAAGCCCAAGAGGCTCAGTGGTTTAGACCACAGCACCACCTGCTTCCCCCATAGCATACTTAAAACAGCTAAAAACAACCTCAACAATACTAAATGTCTGACCAATTAAGCTACAGTTAAAATATAGCATGGGGACAGTAACAATGTTCATAGTTAGAAGTTCTTATAAAAAGAAACGACTTTGCTTGTAAGTGAAACAGGAGCATGGAGAGGTCTTGGCAAATCATCCTGAGGACAGAATGCAAAGTCTCTTTTTGTGATCAGAGGAGGGAGGAAGAGAGGGGGGAAGAGGAGGTGTTCTACAAAATATCTGTCTCTGTCTCCTGTTGCTCAGCTCCCTAGCAGATACTGCTGACGCCATTTTCACTCTGGTTCCTGGAGAGTCCATCGCAAGAGTGTGATGAGCACTGAAGACCTCATGTTTGGTTCAGGATCCGTCATCCTCCGTGGCTCCTCTGACAGAAATGCCAGGCTCTGGACCCCAGAAGGAAAATTGGTCCAGGGTCCTGCCCATCAAAAGAGATGGAGCCTGAAAAAACCATCAATATATGCCCATTCCAGGTAAGTATTTCTTTGCTACAGTTTCAATCATCTTCTCTTGCGGCGTGTCCATATCACTTCGCATTCCTTCCACTCTGTAGAGTTGTGTTGAGCACAAGGATCGAAACAGCAGTCTTCCCACCTGGGAATTTTGAGGGGCAGGGCTGGTCCTCAATCATGGATTGAATATTCATGTGTTCAGCCAATGCCTGAACATGTCTGTCGCAATGTCTGTGGTATCCTGGAAGAATCCTCTAGAGCCACAATCTTCCATCTTGGCTTCCCAGATGTTGCACTCCAGTTCCCATCACCCATGACTATTTGCTAAACTGGTTGGGGGTACTGGGAATTGTAGTCTAACAACATCTAAGGATCTAAGACTGAAGAACAGTGCTGTAGAACAGGCACCCCCAAACTTCGGCCCTCCAGATGTTTTGGACTACAATCCCCATCATCCCTGACCACTGGTCCTGTTAGCTAGGCATCATGGGAGTTGTAGGCCAAAACATCTGGAGGGCCGCAGTTTGGGGGTGTCTGCTGTAGAGGAATACTGCGGGTATGGAATCAACGTATTCTGCCCTCCACTGTGCCCCAGATGCCTACAAACACTACGCAAATGTTATGCATGCTTCTGTATCCATATTAGCATATATGCAAACCACATTTCAGCTGCAAACCCTTTCACTTTGTTCAAGTGTCTTGAAGAACTGCTCTACAAATCTGGAGCTGATAAAGAATACGTTGAATCAATACATATTTGCAGACCCTGTGATTTTTTTTTAAATAGAGCATTTGTGTAAAGAATATATTAATTAAGGCCATAGATATCCTTTTAAAGAGAACAGATAATGTACTAACCTACATCACTAGGGGCAAAATCAATATACAAGATTAATTTGACCCAGGCAGGCTATCAAAATGCTTTATAGATCTGACATGGTTCAGACTTCTTTATTGTGCCAAAGGTTTAACCCAGGTTTCATAAGGCGCCTGGTTTATCATTTTGAGAGGGTGTCCTCTCTATGAAAACAACCGAGGCTGTGTGTGCCCATGCAGTGTCAACAAATGGAGCCCTATCGTCCTGAGTCCTTTGTGTTCTTTCTCGCTAGATTCAGTTGCATCAAGGGAAAATCAGCTTCATATGTTTACAAAGGAAAAGGTCAGTTTAAGGAAATGATGCCAACAAATGTGGTCTGAGAAGTTTGAATTAAGTCCATGAACAGACATACAAATATGATTTTCATTCAGAGACTCAGAAGAGTCCATGAAGTTTCTCCCCTCCCCCTCCCCCTAGGAGGCCCCATTTCCCCAAAGGTTTGCTGCTGTTACTCCCCCACATATTCTCCCTAGCATGGAGATAAGAGGAAGGTATATCCAGCAAGGGACAAACAAAAAACCTTATGGGTCCATCTTTCCTGCAAGGAAGAGGTGAATAAACACCATATATTTAAAGCACAGCCCCACTTCCCATCACAAGAATCCTGGGATAGTTCACCCCTCACAAAGCTACAGTTCCCAGCACTCTTGAGAAACTATAGTTCCAGGGATTTTTTGAGGGGGAAATGTGTTTTAAATATATGCAGTGTACCATGGGTAGGCAAACTAAAGCCCAGGGGCCGGATCCGGTCTAAATCCGGTCCGGGAATCAACGTGTTTTTACATGAGTAGAATGTGTCCTTTTATTTGCACCTCTGGGTTATTTGTGGGGCATTGGAATTCGCTCATTTCCCCCCAAAATATATATATATATATAGTCCGGCCCCCACAAGGTCTGAGGGGGCAGTGGACCGCCCCCCTGCTGAAAAAGTTTGCTGACCCCTGCTGTGTACACAGGGGAATAGTGAACTGAGAGGGGAAATCCTTTGCGTTTCAGCCCAAATGACCTCCCACTGAACGGGCCACATAATGGACAAAACACTGCATTGCCTATAACCGTTGTACAGGATATATGACAGTAGACTGCGATGTTACGAAAGCCATTGGTAAATTTTATAGCACAACCTTTGAAAATCATCAGGTTTTCAAGTTGATGTTGCCACCAAAAGAGGCGGTTTTAGGGTAGCGTGACTGGTTCAGCCACACTGGGCAGCACACTGCAGCCCAAAGTCCGCCACTGTTACCCAACCAGGTTGTGTAAATTCTTTGTTCAGGAAAGCAGTTCAAGCATATGTTGTACCATGCATGCTGTGCCCACAAGAAACCAATGGAACTTTTTCAGTGGGCTCAGTGGGCAGACAGCACAGCATTAAGGTTTTTTTATTTTAAAAAGTGTTTTAAAAAAACACATATAAAGTTGAATGTTATTGCACAGCTCATAGATTATTATTATTTATAAAAAAAAAACCCTGAGACAATGTTCTACAGTGGTGCCTCGAATTACGAATTTAATCCGTTCTAAAGGCACCTTCGTAGGTCAAAAAATTCGTAAGTCGAAAAGCGCCATTGGAAACGCGATTTCCCATAGGAATGCATTGGAAACGGAAACATTTGTAAGTCGAAGCAACCCCATCTAAAAATTCATAAGTCGAAAAAAACCCTATCTAAATCCGCCGCGGTATCCGTTCGGATGTTGAGAAATTCGTAAGCGTGCGGCCATTTGCCCCACTCGTAAGTCGAAAAATTCGGTTGTCGAGTCGTTCATAAGTCAAAGTACCACTGTATATCTAACTGTGGGTTGTTTATGCACAAAGAGGCGTTCTGAGTTCTGCGGTGAGATTTTGATTCTGACATTTCAGTGATGAACCTTGAGGTCGGTCAAGGGGATTCAACAAATCCCAAACAGCGAAATCTGAAAAATTCTCAACCTTTTGTAAACTTGCATTTCGGCTCTGAACGTGCTGCTGACCTTGGGACCTGGAATTCCACATGCAGCAGCTGATGAGATTTCTCTGACAGTAAGAATGTTTCCAAGCTGGCAACCTTGCAGAAAGCAAATTTACAGCACTTCCTCAAGAGCACAGCCTAGCCAGGGATCCCACAGACATTCTGCTCCCGAGGCAGTTGTTGCCGGGTGGGTTTTATGTGCAAAATGGCCCTGCAGAGCTTTTCTCCCCCCTCCCCAAGTTCTTGTTCCAAACTGGCATTTAAACATGTTGCTCTCTCTGCCATTTTGCTCAAGAAAAGCACTGGAGGGCTTCCCAGGAATAAGAAAAGCAGACACGTAGTGGTACGGTGATCTTACTAAGCTGGCATTTCCCTCTTAACTGTATGTCCTGTAGCATTGTTTTATCTGTGGGTGAACTTTGCCAAGTCACGTAGGCTCTGCACTTCAAGAGAGGTTATTATTTATGCTCCTAACTGATGCACACATTTCTGAAGAGGATATAAGTGACTTCAAACCAGTGGAGGCTACTCCATGAGGACCAATGGGTCATTGCCCCACCGGTCTGCCCCCAAGCGGCCTCCACCTGCCTATAGAATCATAGAATCATAGACTTGTCCATACAATTGTGACTTGTCCAAAGTTATCAGGTGACTCTGTAATTGAACTGGGGTTTGATCTCAAGTCTCCGAAGTCTAGCACATTTATCAACTGGCCCACAACCTTCTCCCCGCAGAATATGTTACACTGAAAACAGCTGCAATTAGTTATAACGTGAAAGCTATTTCTTCTGCAGTCTTCCTCATTATCAAGTCTGGGCTGTGGGGGATAAATGAATTTGTTAAATCACACACACTCACACACACACACACACACACACACACACTCACACACACACACACACACACACACACACAAGTGACACTTTTATACTATGGCAGTAGGTGTAGCTGGGTATGTTCTCTATATATACGTAGGATCCTTATTTGCTATGCTCCAAAATCTGAACTAAACTTTTTTTGGAAAGCAATTATTATGTAGTAGTTATTTATAGAAGTGTGTGCACTGTGCTGATGACAGCATTGAAATGAGAGGGTGGCTGGAGAGGGGGGAAACGTCAGAAATTGCTCTTTAGTCGAAATGCAAACTCACCTTAGCCTCTTGGGATTTGCAGGTGAGGAAGAGTTCTCTTGTGCTCAGGTCCCACTTACAGGTTTCCCACAGCCATCTGTGGTCTGTGGCCACTGTGAGAAGTGGGTGCTGGACCAGACAGGCCTTTGTTCTGGTCCAGCAGGGCTCTGCTTATGCCCTCCAGATCTGGGCTTCCATGCATGGACCTCCACCTCTATGATACCCTGTGAATGCACTATAGCAGGCACCCCCAAACTTCGGCCCTCCAGATGTTTTGGACCACAGTTCCCATCTTCCCCGACCACTGGTCCTGTTAGCTAGGGATCATGGGAGTTGTAGGCCAAAACATCTGGAGGGCCGCAGGTTGGGGGTGCCTGCTCTAAGCAGTGCAGCAAGGGAGAAGGAGACCCTCTGAGGGACCTACCCTTGCAGTTCAGCCATACAGGCGTAAACTACTTTAATAGTCATTCTTTTCCCATCTGGAGGGCTGCAGTTTGGGGATGCCTGCACTATAGCATACCCACTTAGCCCTTGTGGCTCCGCAAGGCAGGGACAGGGGCATAAAACACAGCCCAACCGTCTGCCTGGTGAATAACTGGCCACCATTAAGCATCTCTTCGTTAAGGAACACCAGGTATAATACTTGTACAGAATCCCTACAAGGGTACCTGACAATACTACTTGCAAGTGAGTCGTACAGTTGTGCACATTTACACATACTGTACTTTTTTTTAACGTGCAGTTATTTTTAAATTGCTTATTTTATTTATATTTCGGTTAAACGGTCTCTCAGCTTGTGTTCCACGTTGGCTTTCGTTAATCTTTTGAATGACTGTATGAGATGTGTTCTTTGTAAATGGCAAAACAAGAGTCTACAATATGTAGATGTTAAAGTAAACAATATTTTGTTTGTTTGCATGAAACGGGATATAAGCATAAGAGAGAGAGAGAGAGAGAGAGAGAGAGAGAGAGAGAGAGAGAGAGAGAGAGGAGTGTGTGTGTGTGTGTGTGTGTGTGTGTGTGTGTGTGTGTGTACATACCTCTCTCGCCCTGATCTGGCCACAGTGATCCATGCGACGTTCACCTCCAGGCTTGATTATTGTAACTCGCTCTACGCGGGGCTGCCCTTGAAGCTGACCCAGAAACTCCAGCGGGTGCAGAATGCCGCGGCGGGGCTCCTAACGGGGTCCCGGCCGCGGGATCACATTCACCCAGTGCTTTACCAGCTGCACTGGCTCCCGGTGGAGTACAGGATCAGGTTTAAGGTGCTGGTTTTGACCTTTAAAGCCCTATGCGGCTTGGGACCCTCGTACCTACGGGACCGCCTCTCCTGGTATGCCCCGCGGAGGACCTTAAGGTCCACAAACAACAATATTCTGGAGATCCCGAGCCATAAGGTGGCTAGATTGGCCTCTACTAGGGCCAGGGCTTTTTCAGTATTGGCCCCAACTTGATGGAACGCTCTTTCACAGGCGACCAGGGCCCTGCGGGATTTGTCATCTTTCCGCAGGGCCTGCAAGACAGAGCTGTTCCGCCTGGCCTTTGGGTTGGACTTAGTCTGACCCCTGCGTTTTTCCTCCCTCATGGCTTGAATTTGACTACTCAAAATGAGGCTGCATTTTAAATTTTAATACTGTATTTTAATCTGTATTTTAATTAATTGCTTTTTATGCTTTATTGTAATTTTATTGGTGTGAGCCGTCCTGAGCCCGGTTCTGACTGGGGAGGGCGGGGTATAAATAATAATAATAATAATAATAATAATAATAATAATAATAATAATAATTATTATTATTATTATATAAAACACATTAAATCCCCACCCCCTTTGGATTAGAAACCCATGGAGTCACATCCGAGGTGAGAGAAAAGAGAATAAAAAGAAAAGGGCTTTTGCCACGCTGCCGATCCTTGAGGAGGGACAACTCTTCAGTGTAAACGAGCCTCTCAAAAGTACAGAGCAAGAGACCGTTGAGCCAGCACAGCATGGGAGCAGCGGCAGGGATGCGGCAAAGGACAGCAAGCTGGAGGCCAAGGGGCAGCAGGAGCCAGGTAAGCAAGAGTTTGTTGTGCCTAGAAACTTCCTCACAGAACTGGCATGTATAGCTACTGTAAAGGTAAAGGGACCCCTGACCATTAGGTCCAGTCATGACCGACTCTGGGGTTGCGGCGCTCAACTCGCGTTATTGGCCGAGGGAGCCGGCGTACAGCTTCCGGGTCATGTGGCCAGCATGACTAAGCCGCTTCTGGCGAACCAGAGCATCACATGGAAACGCCGTTTACCTTCCCACTGCCGCAGTACCTATTTGTCTACTTGCACTTGACGTGCTTTCGAATTGCTAGGTTGGCAGGAGCTGAGACCGAGCAACGGGAGCTCACCCCGTCACGGGGATTCGAACCTCGGACCTTCTGATCGGCAAGCCCTAGGCTCAGTGGTTTAACCCACAGCTCCACCCGTGTCCCTATATAGCTACTGTAGGAGAATAGTAAATGACCCCTGTATGGTTAAGTCCAGTCAAAGGCGACTATGGGGTTGTGGTGCTCATCTCGCTTTTCTGGCTGAGGGAGCCGGCGTTTGTCCACAGACAGCTTTCTGGGTCATGTGGCCAGCATGACTAAACCGCTTCTGGCGCACAGAACACTGTGATAAGTGCCAGAGCACACAGAAATGCTGTTTAGCTTCCTGACGCAGTGGTACCTATTTATCTACTTGCACTGGCAACTGCTAGGTTGGCAGGAGCTGGGACAGAGCAACAGGAGCTCTGCTTGCAGCTGTTATAGTAATGTGCAGAAAGGCAAGGTCCCTTCTAACTCTATAATTCTATGAGAGGAAAGGGGGATCACTCATACCCAACCTCCATACTTTTATTATCAGGTATGAAAGTTTCCTCCTCTGTTGGCCATTGCATGGAGAGATGTGCAGCCCGCCCCCCTACCCCAACAGGGTTTCCTTCGGCAAAACCCACTCTTTAACGCTGAATCGGAACAAATGGCAATTTGGGTTTTTGCAAGATTGTCATTTGTTCCGACCCAGCTGTAAAGAGCAGGTTTTCACAGGGAAAGTGCCTGGGCAAAAAAAGAAAAAGCACCCAGACAATTGGTAGAGCATGAGAGTCTTAATCTCAGGGTTGTGGGTTCAAGTCCCACATTGGGCAAAAGGATTCCTGCATTGCAGGGGGTTGGACCAGATCAGGGTTTCCCAAACTTGGGTCTCTAGCTGATTTTAAACTACAATTTCTATCATCCCTAGCTAGCAGGACTAGTGGTCAGGGATGAGGGGGATTGTAGTCCAAAAACAGCTGGAGACCCAAGTTTGGGGAACCCTGGACTAGATTTTCCTCGTAGTCCCTTCCAACTCTACAATTCTATGATTCTATGGACTGGCACCTAGAAATGCGGGGCAAATGTAAGTGTGGGTGAGCCCTCAGTTCACATTTCCCATGTAGCACTACAAAACATGCACCATGCCATCATCATGCCTTGAGTCTCCCTGTCCTCGGTAAGCTGTAGCCAATGACATGGGGCATTACAAACAAAGGGGAGACAAGACTGTAAAGGAGCTGCTGCTTTCAGCGGTAACTCTCCGTAACACACAGTCTCCACGACATGCAGCCAAGCTAATCAAATTCCAGAAAGAAAATTGTCTTAGGCACACACACACACCAGCCAACACCCAGTGGGTTGTTCAGTTCGTTCCACCAGAGTACAGTCTGCCGGCATGGTTGTTTTTTTAAGAACAACAGCAACCCAGGAAGTCACGGTTCCCAAAGCCTTTGAGAGAAAGGAATGTAGAGTCTCTGTCCAGATCTCAAGTCCTTGTTCATTCAGAACTCTCGTGGCAGCCAGCAGGCAAATATCTGAAATATTAGACATATGAAACGGTAGGATTTCACACCAGGATGGAGTTAGCAACAGATGGTTCTAACAGGCAGACAGCCTCCTGCAACTGCCAAGCTATTCAATAGATTGCAAAGGCCTGACATATTGCTAAGAAGCAGACAGGGACCACACTGCCCTTTTCATGCGAGGAATGCACAGCTGTAGAAAGGGAGGTTTGGGTTCATTTTGTACAATGCGTTTTGTACAATATGAATTTCATATTAGCCTCCATGGCCAAGCAGTATGAAGAATCCCGCTAATATTCATCATAAATAATACACACACACATGATTTTTCTCCTTTATGCGTGCTGCCAAAGTCCTCTGGGCACATACAAGCAATCTAATTAAATACATACCAAGGAATAAAGGAACACTGCCTGGTGAAATTCTTACCTGGGGAATGCAGAGGAAGGATATACACATACTTGCATTAAACTCAGCTCCTAGCCATTAGCCAGACAAGGAGCTCTGCAATTCTCAAATGCTTGCAAGCCCCCTCCTGAGAGAATGTGTAAATTAGTTACATGGATTTGCATAAACACATGTTAGTGTTTGTAGTTGTCCTAGGAAACTCACCACTCCCTGCATCCTATTCTTAATCATTTAATGGGCTAATGGAGAGGATGCTGACTGTATGAAATCTTTAAAAAATACTTATTATTTTTCTTAATTAAGAATTGTTACAGGCAGTAGGCTCTGGCCATAACATGCATTTCCTCTTCTTTAGTCCTAACTAGTATCTCATCTGCCTCCTTATCACACAGCTTGCCTTTCTTGGTGCTCCCACAAATTATAACTAATAAGGCCACATTTGCACTGTACATTTAAAGCAGTATCATACCACTTTAAACAGTTTGTGGTCCGCCCTCCACAAAGAGCCCTGATTTGTTCAGGCTGCAGAGAGCTACACTTCCCAGACTTCTCTGGGAAATCGTGTCCTCCCTCAAAGAGGGCAAGTGTTGCAGTGAGACCTGCCTACCAAACCATAGCTGCCAAGTTTTCCCTTTTCTCGCGAGGAAGCCTATTCAGCATAAGAGAAAATCCCTTAAAATAAGGGATAACTTGGCAGCTATGAACCAAACCCTTGTGTTGTTAGTGGGTATGATTGGATAGCCACAACACCCGGTTGGTAGGTCCCTTGATGCTGGGTTTAATCTGACCAATGGGACGCTAGCCAAATAAGGGACCTATATATGCCAATGCACGTGACCCTGAGCTTTCTCTCTTAGTCAGTGCATCGGAACACCCACCCACCTCTCCCTATATTTAGGGCTTGCGCACTTGACCTTGCTATGCTGTCATGTGTCGCCTGTTGTTGGGACAGGGGCACGACAGGTATTTCCCCCACTTGGCTGATTGGCTGGTGCCATTTGGGTTTTGCATGCCGCGTAGCAAATCATCACAACTTGTAAGGTTGCAGATAGGCTCTGGTTCAGGTGAAAGGGATGGGGGAACGCTCTCGCCATCCCTATGTGAAGGGGTATTCCATTAAAGGAATCCAGGGACTCAATGGTTTGGTCAACCCTGCGAGTGGTTGTGCCCATGCCTGAGTCCAGGGGGACATCTGGGTGGTGGACATAGCATGTCCCCAGCTTTCGCCCATTCCAGGTGTTCACCCTTGGCTGACCTACGATGGAGCTCTGGGTCAGTGCTACCTGCAGCAGTGCAGGGAGCTAGTCGAACCAGAGCCTATGCAACCACTCACTTGCTGTAATCAATAAAGTGGTGGCCTAAATTCTGCCAAAAACCAAACTAAAATTTGAGTCTTGTCTGAATTTATTTAAGGGGGAGGTTAAAAGGTCTGAACATGCAAGAGGGATTGACTATTCAACTACTCCGGGAATTGTAGCTCCGCAAAGGGAATGGGGGTCTCTAAACAACTTTTAGCACCCTTAAGAAACTATAGTTCCTGTGATTCTTAGTGTGAAGCCACAGCTGTTTAAAAAGCAGTATGAAATTCTTTGAATGTATGGTGCTGATGGGGCCATAATGAGGGCCGTGAACAGTGCCGAGCGCATTCTGAAAATGCTCTCACAAGGTCATAATGTTCTTGCTACTAGTATAGCCAGTGCTCACTGTGAACAGGTGGAGTTCTTAGTGTGAGGGGAACTGAGTTCAGAGAGATCTTGGTGAGAGTAGGGAAGAGTAAGGAAGGACGGTTGCCACGGATGATTGATATGGATTGAGCAGCTCAAATAGGGGTGCGCACTTGATAAATGTGGAAGTATGCTTCCCCCCATTCCCAAGAGGCAATGCAGCAGCTTTAAACTTGTAAGCGAAACGATTGTAGTACATGGGGAGAAACTGCCATTGTAAATACAAATAAAGAGTTTGCGGGGGCCCGCTAGGCCAAAACATTCCCTCCTTATGAGACTCCTGCTATTGGCCAGTCTTAAAGTCACCGCTTACCTGGCATCCCAAGCATTTTTAAGCACCATCTAAGTGCTAGGCAATGGAGAGAAAAGCCTTTAAAAAACAAACAAACCAATTTCCATACCTTTACATAAAAGCAGAACCAAAGTTCCTCTATCCACTTCCCGCCTAGTGAAACATTGGCACAGATTGCCTTAAATACTGCTTTCTAGGTCTATGAGTCACCTGACTTTATCCTATATTTAGTGGGCTGGCCAAAAACACAACCTTTGTGAATGTGTGTGTTAAAACACAAGATGAGTGCTGCATCCACACGGCTATTTGGATGGATATATAGCAGGCCTTATCTCAACAGTGAAAGGCAAAGTCTGTGACAGCTGTTTAACAGGGAGGGAAAGCTATGCAACGCCCCTCCTTTGCACTGTGCACTTCAGGAGACTGTTACCTGGAGATTCTTCTGTCTTCTGAGCCAAGGGACAGGGGCGTAGCCAGGATCAAAACTAGGGGGGGGGCAAGCCATGGTCGTTCAGGGGCGGGGCCCCGAAGTGGGAACGTGGGCGGGGCTACAGGGCCAGCTGGCCTGATGATATCGTGGCGGCGGCAGCGGCAGCGGCCACCTTGTGCTTCTGGGGCAGGCAGCATCGGCGGCTACCCTGCTTGGCTGGAGAGGACGGGAGGGTCGGGCAGGCGAGAGGGGGTGACAGGGCGGGCGAGGGCGAGGCAAGGCACGGCCGCAGACACGACGGCTCCAAGGCGTTGCTGCATATCAGCATAATATTTCAACCATGTTGTGGGTTCAAGCCCCACCTTAGGAAAAAATTCCTGCATTGCAGGGGGTTGGACTAGATGACCCTTGTGGTCCCTTCCGACTACAATTCTATGATTCTATTGATATATAGCCATAGCATATGCATCATTCTGCTTTCTTGAATTGTCCTACTCCTAGGCATAGCAGCCAACTCCTAGAGGCCTAGGTGCATCTCCCCCCCCCCCCAATTACTGGTAAATACAGTGGTACCTCGGTTTACGAACGCGATCTGTTCCGGGTCGCAGTTCGTAACCTGAAAAGTTCGTAACCCGAAAAGGGCCCGAACCGCCGCTTTGCGCATGCGCAAAGCGCTATTTCCGCTATTTTTGCGCTTTGCGCATGCGCAAAGGCGTGCGGCGCTTCTGCGCACGCACGCACGGCGAAAATACTTCCGGGTTTGCGAAGTTCGTAACCCGGGTTGTTCGTAACCCGAGGTGTTCGCAACCCGAGGTACAACTGTACTGTATTTTAAAGAGCCACCCCCCCCATGTTGATGGGCTTTCTATGTGGGGCTTTTCTGCCCCCCCGTATTTTATTAAGGATGGAAGAGGGAAGGAAGGAAGAAATAGAGAGAGGGATAACTCATATTTGTGGGTGCCTCTGGGTGATGCTGTGATGCTGGAACTCTGCAGTAAGAGGACGGGAGGGTTGGGCAGGCGAGAGGGGGTGGCAGGGCGGGCGAGGGCGAGGCAAGGCACGGCCGCAGACACGACGGCTCCAAGGCGTTGCTGCATATCAGCATAATATTTCAACCATGTTGTGGGTTCAAGCCCCACCTTAGGAAAAAATTCCTGCATTGCAGGGGGTTGGACTAGATGACCCTTGTGGTCCCTTCCGACTACAATTCTATGATTCTATTGATATATAGCCATAGCATATGCATCATTCTGCTTTCTTGAATTGTCCTACTCCTAGGCATAGCAGCCAACTCCTAGAGGCCTAGGTGCATCTCCCCCCCCCCAATTACTGGTAAATACAGTGGTACCTCGGTTTACGAACGCGATCTGTTCCGGGTCGCAGTTCGTAACCTGAAAAGTTCGTAACCCGAAAAGGGCCCGAACCGCCGCTTTGCGCATGCGCAAAGCGCTATTTCCGCTATTTTTGCGCTTTGCGCATGCGCAAAGGCGTGCGGCGCTTCTGCGCACGCACGCACGGCGAAAATACTTCCTGGTTTGCGAAGTTCGTAACCCGGGTTGTTCGTAACCCGAGGTGTTCGCAACCCGAGGTACAACTGTACTGTATTTTAAAGAGCCACCCCCCCCATGTTGATGGGCTTTCTATGTGGGGCTTTTCTGCCCCCCCCGTATTTTATTAAGGATGGAAGAGGGAAGGAAGGAAGAAATAGAGAGAGGGATAACTCATATTTGTGGGTGCCTCTGGGTGATGCTGTGATGCTGGAACTCTGCAGTAAGAGGACGGGAGGGTTGGGCAGGCGAGAGGGGGTGGCAGGGCGGACGAGGGCGAGGGAAGGCACGGCCGCAGTCACGACAGCTCCGAGGTGTTGCTGCATATCAGCATAATATTTCAACCATGTCGTGGGTTCAAGCCCCACCTTGGGAAAAAGATCCTGCATTGCAGGGGGTTGGACTAGATGACCCTTGTGGTCCCTTCCGACTACAATTCCATGATTCTATTGATATATTACCATAGCATATGCATCAATCTGCTTTCTTGAATTGTCCTAGACATAGCAGCCAACTCCTAGAGGCCTAGGTGCCGCCCCCCCCCCCAATTACTGGTAAATACTGTATTTTAAAGAGTCACCTCCCCCCATGTTGATGGGCTTTCTATGTGGGGCTTATCTGCCCCCCCCGTATTTTATTAAGGACGGAAGAGGGAGGGAAGGAAGGAAGAAATAGAGAGAGGGATAACTCACATTTGTGGGTGCCTCTGGGTGACGCTGTGATGCTGGAGCTCTGCAGCAAGAGAAAGATACTGGTACGCCTGTACAGGAGCCTTGCAAGCAGCTTTCTCTCTGCTTGATTTACAGCAGGCACGTCCAACAGGTAGATTGTGATCTACCAGTAGATCACTGGATGTCTGTGGTAGATCACTGCTAGATCACTGGCACCCCTAAAAAAAGCTCACCCAAAATTTTCCTCCTCCCTAAAAAAAGCTGAACTATGACCTGAAGCCCTAAACAAAAATGGGCCTCCCTTCCTCCTAAAAGAAGCTCAACAAGTTTGACCTAAACTAAAAAAAACAGGGCTTCCCTTCCTTAAAAAAACTCAACAGCTTTGACCTGAACCCCCCAAAAGGGGGTAGATCACTCCCAGTTTTTAACTCTGTGAGTAGATCAGAGTCTCTTGGGAGGTGGCCACCCCTGATTTACAGTATACAGATGCAGGAGGAGGGGCAGACTGGAACACCTCTGCTTTTTATAAACATCACTGCGTCTATCAAAAGCTACAGACCCCCCCCCTTTTCTTATTCATTTCCTTTTAGCCTTGCAGAGCCACCTTAGTCAATGCACCCTCATTAAATCGCCAATAGAACTCTTAATGTGATCCCTGAATGCTCATTAACAACTACCACTGAAGAACAATAGGGTGAATTGGTCAGCTATCAAACCTTGCCTGAAGAGATTTTCTGCTCCATTGTCTTAACTGCTTAAGTACCGGTAGCCACTTTGCTTTATTTATTTGATGTGTTTTTGTTACAGCTGTGTTCCCGCCCCCCCCCCAGCAAGTGGAGAGCTGCTCTCGCTAAAGCAAAGCCCTTTCCACTTCAGTTTTTGGAGGGGAAAAGTGCTGGTTATGGTCTGTAAAATACAATAATTTTTTGCTTCTAGGGGGGGGCAGCTGCCCCCTCCTGCCCCCCCTTGCCTACGCCCATGCCAAGGGAGGCTGTAATCCTGGGCAATTACACTTAATTCAAGTGCAGAGGCTGTTACTGGAAAATTGGGAAGAAAGGCTGCTGCTCATCAACATTTAGGGATTTTTTTTCTTTGCAAAGGAAATGATTTCAAAGCATTCAGACAAAAATATTCCTTGTTATTTTTGCAATGCTTCGTGTTCCTGAATGTTAGAGTTGGTCGGACATTTCTTCCTACTTTCATGAAAACAAAAAAGCGGCTAGCTTTTAAGCCTGGGTTTGTGTTTTTCCGAAGAGAACTATCAGTGGGAGAAAGTGTTGGGAGAGGACTTTCTTATATCTGTTGGATTATTTTACTTTTATACAAATATCGTACTGGTAAAACTAATAATTGGGGCCAAATAAAACATCATGCAGGCGGCCCATACTGCTATTACTAGCATCAAGGGGAGGAGATTTTCTCTACTTTTTCTGCTCTGCAATTAAGATGCAGTTTCTGCAGGAAGGCTATTCAGATCTTTTAAAGGGCGAAAGAGGAAAGGCTTGCTCTCTCTCTGTGCCATCTTCAAGGCAGCCATGTGGGGCTGTGTGAGGGACAGGGGATACCGGGAGGCCCCTCCCATCTTAAGCTCCAGCCCATCCCCAAGCGCTGGGGAAAGCAGGGAGAGTTCCGCCTCAAGCGGAGAATCAGGAAGGGGTGTCCGAGGCTCAGGCAAGGTAGCGGAGCCCCGGCCCAAGGTGGGACAGGAAGGGGGGGGGAAGGGGGGAAGGCCGATCCCGCCGACCCCGGAATTGCGCAAGAAACGTCGTGGGAAGAGGTTGGGTCTCCCCAAGCTTCTTTGCTGGAGGAAAACGCGCCAACCTCCATTCGGAGGTACTGACACCTGACTGACAACATGTATATAGATCGCTCTGAGCACTGTAAATAATCAGCACTTAATAAAAGCCTAAAAGGACTATGCTGTGAGGAGTCGTTACTCTAGAGTAGCCGCATCAGCATCTCTGACAGGCTGCTAATTAGTAATAATAATAATAATAATAATGTCACAGTGGCCGGAGTGGACTACTTCAGAGTAACGACGCTACGCAGCTCTGCATTTTATTCTTTTATTGGTGCTGCGTATTTACAGTGCTGAAGTCATGCTATTTACACGGAGTGATGTGATCAGTCGGTTTCAGAACCTCCTAATGGCTTTTGGCGCGTCTTTCTCCAACACAAAAGCTTTGGCAGACCCATCCTCTTTCCCCTCCTCTTTCTGCGTAGTTCTGGCGTTGGGGGGATGGGTCTCCCCCCCTTATTCGCCCCTTCCTGTCCCACCTGGGACCCTGGCTCCTCTACCTTGCCTGAGCCTCGGACACGACTTCCTGCTTCCCCACTGGAATCGGAACTCTCTCTGCTTTCCCCTGTGCTCGGTGATTGGCTTGAACTCAGGAGGGGAGGGACTTCGCGATATCCCCTGTCCCTCACATCCACCCCCCTCCCAAGCTCTCCTTCACCCCTCCCCAGGTCCCCCCCAGGTGTCGGTGACGACTGGAAGCCTAAGAACTCAGTGCTTTCCGAGCCCGTTGGTGTGAACACCTCCCCCCAGTCCTGCACGCCCCCCCTTCCGCCTGGGAGGATTGGAATCCCAAAAAGTCCGTGGCGTCAGAGCTGGTGGGGGTAAAAATGTTCTGCCAATCTGCTCCTTCCTCTGACTGGGTGGATCTCGGTGACACCCATACCTCATCCTCTGGTTCCTCAAACTCCGCTTCCCAGCGCCATGGTGAACTGCTCTCCCGTGCTCCCTCCCCCTCCCCCTCCCTTTCCATGTGCCAGGGCTTGGGTCTATGGGGAAAGAGGGCGTGAAATTCTTCTACCAGGAATTCCTCCTGTATCTGAGTGGCTGGGACCCATTCATTCTGGGACGGTGGAGCATCCTCCCATGCCATGAGGTACTCCAGTCCCCCCACCCCCCACCTTGAATCCAGGATGGCCGTGGCCTCATTGAGTTGCTCCCTGCCTTCCCTCTCCCCCCCTCCCTCAGGGGTTTGTTCGCTGTCTCGGAGCCTGCTGCTTTCCCTGTACGGCGACAGCAGCGATCTATGAAACACAGGGTGCACCCTCATGTCCTCTGGCAGTGCCAGCCTGTATGCCACCGGGTTGACCTGTTGCGTGACCGTGAAGGGGCCCAACCTTCTGGGCGCCAGCTTTTTGCATCGCCCTCTGATGGGAAGGCCCTCCGAGGACAACCAAACTTTGTCCCCCACCCTAATGACCTCCCCTTGTCGCCTGTGGCGATCTGCCCCCTTCTTGTACGCTTCCTTGGCTCTCTCCAAGTGTTCTCTAAGCTGCTGGTGCACCGTCTCCAGTTCCTCTGCCCAATCCTCAGCCTGTGGGCCCTCCTCCTCCTCCTCCCCCTCCCTCTCTGGGAAAGATCTGAGGTCACGCCCGTAATTGGCCTTAAAGGGCGACACCCCTGTGGAGACGTGCACCGCATTGTTGTAGGCAAATTCTGCCAGTGGCAGGCGATCCACCCAGTCCGTTTGCCGCTGGCTGACGTAGCATCTCAGGTACTGCTGCAGAATGGCGTTGACCCTCTCCGCCTGTCCATTGGTCTGCGGGTGTCTAGCCGTCGACAAGCTGACCTCCACCTGCAGGAGGTTCATGAGCCGCCGCCAGAACCTGGAGACAAATTGGCGGCCACGATCCGAAATAACCCTTAAAGGTAATCCATGCAGTCTGAATACGTGATCCACAAACAGTTTGGCTGTCTCTTCTGCAGAGACCGCCCTGGCACACGGTATAAAGTGGCACATTTTGGACATGAGGTCCACCACCACCAACACTGCGGTCTTGCCCCTGGACGACGGCAGGTCTGTGATGAAGTCCATGGACACTACTTCCCACGGCCTGTGCGGTGTGGCTAAGGGCTCCAGCAAACCTGCTGGTGGCGCTCTGACCACCTTTGCCCGCTGGCAGGTGTCACAGCCCCTTACATAATCCCTCACATCCTCCCGCACCCCTGGCCACCAGAAGTGTCTCATGACTAGGTGAGCGGTTTTGTCCCTCCCAAAATGACCCGCCGTTGGGTTGTCGTGCATCTGCTTGAGGACCGTACGTCTAAGCTGGGTGGTGGGCAGGTACAGTGCACCCTTGTAGAAAAGCAGCCCCCTGCGTTCTGCAAAGTCTTTTGCCTGCTCCCCCCCCCTTCTCAGTTCTCTGAAGATGCGGTTGGCAAATTCATCCGCTGCCGTCAGTGCTGTGAGTTCCGCCACGCTCACCACTGCTGCTCCGCAGGACCATGCTGACGGGGGGGAAATGTGCCTGGGTGCCGGTGGCGCCTCCTCCTCCATGTACTCTGGCTTGCGGGAGAGGGCATCCGCCCTGACATTCTGCTCTCCCGGGATGTAGTGTATGGAGAAGTTGAAGTTCGAGAAGAACTCTGCCCACCGTATCTGCCGCTGGTTGAGCACCCTGGCAGTTCTCCAGAACTCCAGGTTCTTGTGGTCTGTGCACACCTGGATGGGGTGCTTGGCGCCCACCAGGAAGTGTCTCCAGTGCTGGAACGCAGCGTGGATCGCAAGAAGTTCCCGATCAAACACCGTGTAGTTTCGCTCTGGCTGGGTCAACTTCCTGGAGAAGAAGGCACAGGGTCTCCACTCTCTGTTGGCATCCAGTTGCAACAAAATGGCGCCCACAGCTTTATCAGAAGCATCTGTCTCCACGCGTAGGGGCGCGTCCTGAACCACGTGGAACAGGTTCTGGTCTGAGGCGAACACCCTCTTGAGGCTTTCGAACGCTGCTTGCGCCTCTGGCGTCCACCTGAACTTCTGCTTGCCTCTCAGGCAGTCAGTGATGGGAGCCGTAACGCGAGAGAAGTTTTTGATGAACTTCCTGTAGAAGTTGGCGAAGCCTAGTAGGCGTTGGGCATCTTTGCGCGTCCTGGGGCTGTGCCAGTCCAGGATGGCCTGCACCTTGTCCTTGTCCATCGCCAGCCCCTTGTCTGACAGCTTGTAGCCCAGGAAGTCCACCTCCTTGGTGTGAAACTTGCACTTCTCCAGCTTCACATACAGGTGGTTCTCCTTCAGGCGCTGCAACACCTCCCTGACATCTTTCACATGCTGCACTGGGTCATCGGAATAGATAAGGATGTCATCCAGGAAGACCAAGCATTTCCTGAAGAGGAGGGACCCCAGGACGTGGTGCATGAAGGCCTGGAAGCATGCTGAGCCCCCTTGCAACCCGAAGGGCATCACCAGATATTCAAAAGAGCCCAGAGGCGTGAACATCGTGGTTTTCCATTCATCGCCTTCCCGGATCCTGATCAAGTTGTACGCCCCCCTCAGGTCTAGCTTGGTGAAAATCTTGCCCCTGCGTGCCGCTGTCAGGAGATCATCCACTCTGGGCATGGGGAAAGCCACTGGCTCTGTTACTGAATTCAGCCGTCTAAAATCCACCACAAGACGGCGCTGTTGCGTGTCTTTCTTGTCCACCCAGAAGACTGGGCTGCCCCCTGCTGCCTTGCTTTCTCTGATGAACCCCCGCTTGAGGTTCTTGTCGATGAAAGCGCGCAGATCCTCCAGTTCCTGGTCTGACATGGCGTACAGCTTGGCTGGGGGTATAGTTGCCCCTGGCACCAGGTTGATCTGGCAGTCAAAAGGCCTGTGTGGGGGTAGGTGGTCGGACTCCGCTTCGCTGAAGACCTCCTGCAGGTCCCAGTACGGCTTGGGTATCGCCTCACCCCCTTTGATGTGCATGGTGGCCACCGTGGCTATCGGAGGCCCCTCCCCTGGTTGGTGCTGCATGCAATGTTCCAGGCAAAAGTCCGATCCAAACGTGATGCATCTCTGGTGCCAACTGATGGAGGGGTCGTGGCGCGCCAGCCAGCTCATGCCCAAGACGATGGGGGGGGGTCTGAGATGGTTGTGACGTTGAATGCCAGTGTCTCTGAGTGCCTTCCCACCGTCATTCTCATGGGGGGGGTTTGATGAGTGATGGCCCCTCCCAGCAGCTCTCTGCCGTCAATGGTTGCCACGTGCAGGGGAAAATCCAGCTGCAGAAGCTGGATCTGGTGCTCTTCTGCAAAGTTTCTCGAGAAGAAGTTGGCTGAGGCACCACTGTCAATTAGGGCGAGGACCGTCAGGGGATAGCCATTTGGGAGCGTGAGCGTCACTTCTAGAACCACTCCTGCTCTGGGAGGGGTGGGCTGGCTCTGCTCCTCTCTGTGCGGGTGGGTGGGCTGGGGCTGATGTCTGCTGACTGTGCCTGGCTGCTGCCCCTTGTCTCCTGCAGCCAGGCTTTCCCGTTTCCCTGTTGTGGTGCTGCGTCAGTGGGGGAGGGCACAACCTTTCCCGCCTTTCCTTGCCACTCCCTGCGATGTGGGCAGTCTCTGACGAGATGCTGGGGGGAGTTGCAGAGAAAGCAATTCCCACCCCTTCCCTCCTTGCGTCTTGGCGCCGCTGGGGTTTGAAAAGCCCGCGCGCGCGCGCTATCAATCTGCATGGGTTCCTGGTCCTGACTGGCCCCAGGCGTGGCTTGAAAGGGTTGTTGGGGGAGTGGCTTCTCCTGCGACCGTGGGAACCAAGCCCGCTTTGCGCGCGTTGCTTGCTTGTCGCTCCACCGGGATTCCTGTCTCACCCCCACCGCCAGAGCCGCTTTGCTCAGCTGATCCATATTACTGGGCTTTGGACCTCTCGAGAGCTCATCCTTCACCTCCTCATGCAACCCCAAGTAGAACGCTGCTTGCATTGGGGGTGACTCTAGTTCCCACCCCAATCTGTGCACCAGCATGGTGAATTTCGCCCAATACGCGCGAACTGTCATATTTCCTTGGCGTAAATTATGAAGTTCCTCCTTAGTCTGGTCCATATGACTATCGGACGAATACATCGTTTTCAAACCTTCTAGAAATAGTTTGACATTCTTCATGCAAGGATTCTTTGTTGCGATTAACGGTCTTAGCCACTCCCTGGCTGCCCCGGTAAGGTGCTCCACAATAAACGCTACCCTGTGCTCATCATCAGGGAACTCAGCGTGGTGCAGCTCAAGAGCATACACAATCTCAGTCTCAAAGCCCTGATATTCCCTCGGGTCTCCATTGAACTTGCTTACTAGCGTCCCGGCTCTCCTTCCTGGCAGCACTTGGACTTGGGGTGCCCCTCCCGCCTTGTTTTTCTCTGCATCCAGCTTGTTTTGGAGGTCTACCGCCACCGCCCTTAATTCCTGCTCTCTTTCCTGTAGCGCTCTCACCTGTTCCGCAAGTTGTAGCCGGTCGTCCTGGACCTTCTTAGTCTCTTCTTTAGCTGCCTTCAATTCCCCCTGCGCCTGCAGCGACAGCTGCTGCAGTTCTTGCTGGGCTTGCTCCGCGATCTGCCGCCATCTCTCCGCCTCTGACACGCTCATCCCGGCAACTCCAAAGTAGCCCAAAAAGGATTAGGAGGTTGCTGTCACAGTGGCCGGAGTGGACTACTTCAGAGTAACGACGCTACGCAGCTCTGCATTTTATTCTTTTATTGGTGCTGCGTATTTACAGTGCTGAAGTCATGCTATTTACACGGAGTGATGTGATCAGTCGGTTTCAGAACCTCCTAATGGCTTTTGGCGCGTCTTTCTCCAACACAAAAGCTTTGGCAGACCCATCCTCTTTCCCCTCCTCTTTCTGCGTAGTTCTGGCGTTGGGGGGATGGGTCTCCCCCCCTTATTCGCCCCTTCCTGTCCCACCTGGGACCCTGGCTCCTCTACCTTGCCTGAGTCTCGGACACGACTTCCTGCTTCCCCACTGGAATCGGAACTCTCTCTGCTTTCCCCTGTGCTCGGTGATTGGCTTGAACTCAGGAGGGGAGGGACTTCGCGATATCCCCTGTCCCTCACAAATAATAATAATAATAATTTATTATTTATACCCCACCCATCTGGCTGTGTTTCCCCAGCCACTCTGGGCGGCTTCAAACCGAATATTAAAAACAGTACAGCATCAAACATTAAAAACTTCCCTAAACAGGGCCGCCTTCAGTTGTCTTCTAAAAGTAAAATACAGTGGTGCCTCGCTTAACAAATGCCCTGCTTAACGAAATTTCCGCTTAACGAAAGGATTTTTCGAGCGGAGGTTACCTCGCTAGACGAATGTGTTTTGCGAAAAATTCGTCTAGCGAATCGCGGTTTTCCATAGGAATGCATTGAAATTCAATTAATGCATTCCTATGGGCAAAATAAAAATTCAATGCATTCCTATGGGATTCGCTAGACGAATTTTTCGCTATAAGAAAAGACCCGTGGAACGAATTAATTTCGTCTAGCGAGGCACCACTGTAGTTGCTTATTGCCTTGACATCTGCTGGGAGGGCGTTCCACAGGGCGGTAGTTGTACTAGTAGTTGTACTAGCAGAAGTTGGCCTGTGAAAGATTCTAGTCACACATATCTGGTGTCAATTCTTGTTTGACCTTAAGCTTTGGATGTGCACAAGGAAATTGAACATTAAGGTATGTAAGATTTGATCAAATCCAAGTTTCCCCTCACTACTCCATTCAGTCTGTCAGCCCTAACTTTATTTCATGCAGCTATTTAGATCATTTTGCAGGCCGCCTGCTGTAAGCTCTCTGTCCTGGGGCTGGACCAGTTAGGGTGGGGAAGCTTAAGCATTTTACTTTGTGGCCATCAATGCAAAACCCACTGTGGTGAAAGGATAACAATTAAGAGAAGGAACTCAGCCCAAAACAACTGGCCTCGGTGCATGCGGAAATCCAGACTCACTTAAGTATATAAACAGCTTAGCAAAGTCAAGAATCCCTTAACATATACTTAAGAAACTGGAAAAGATATATAAGTGGCAGGCAGTGGGTAATTTATGAAATGTGTAACCTCAAGGTTTTTTGTTGTGATAAACCAGCTGAGATGTTTGTTGTTTACCAGGTTGTAGTGAATGGAGGGTTGCAACAGCTCTGCCCTGATACCTTATGAGGGCAGAATATACCGGTAAATACTTATAAAAATAGATGCAAATAAGTAATTAAACATTACTGTTTTGTAACTTGAAACAATTGCATAGGGCATGTGAGTCTCTCACATTATAAACTGAAGGACAGAGGCTCCTCACTCGGCAGGGAACCTGAGGATGGAGAAATACAATTCAAGAAAACTGCCTGTTCTTGTTTGTCAGGCTTGAAAGGGGAGCCTGTGATGGCTCTCCAGCAGCTATCTTGTCTCTCTATGAAATTTAGTCAGACAAGGCCGCCCACTCCCATGTAATGGGTCTATGTCCCCCCCTCCCAGTCTTCACTTTGCAGTTAGAACCCCAGCTGCCTGTTGGCTCTTCTTCCACCTTCCCCCACTTGCCAAGGCAAACTCAATAGCTGCATCTCACAACTGAGAGAAAGTACACCCTTAAGAGTGCTTCCCCTGCTCATTGGAGCCAATAGTGTGATAAGAATGTTGCTTGGCCACAAGCTAGAAAGCTACCGTGTTTCCCCCTTTTTAAGACACCGTCTTATAACTTTTTTTCCTCAAAAAAACAAAAGGTGTCTTATTTTCAGGGGATGTCTTAATTTTTTATTACGATTTTTATTATGGACCCACCCTGGGGAGCAACTTCTTTTAAAAAGAGACAAGGAAAAAGAGCAAAGGCAGCGGTGAGGGAGGCACTTTGTGCATGCTTAGAGACCACCCCATCCCCAGCTATAAACCCACCCCGGCTTTCCAAGACGCCTTTTCCCCGGCACTGGACTGGCGGGGGGGATGTGAAGGGGGTGTCTCTCTGTGCATGCTCAGAGGCAGCCTCGTCCCGGGTGCCGCTATGGGAGGGGAGGGCACTCACCTAACCATGACCCAGATCCTGGCCACGACGAGGCGCCATGCGCCGGCAACGGACTGAGCCGGAGCCCCTGGCGCAGGCCGGCG
Source organism: Zootoca vivipara (assembly GCF_963506605.1). Classification (NCBI taxonomy): domain Eukaryota; kingdom Metazoa; phylum Chordata; class Lepidosauria; order Squamata; family Lacertidae; genus Zootoca; species Zootoca vivipara. Next base: position 102,050,307 of record NC_083277.1, read on the forward strand.
CAGGCCAGCGTTGAGCTCACTACCGGCCCCGCCGAGCGCAGCCACGGGCCCATCGCCCAGCCTGCCTGCCTGCCTCCCGCTTCCCTGCCCACAAAATTCCGGCGGCGGGCCATGCAGCCCACGCCACTCTGGCGGGGCGGAAGGGGCCAGCAGCGCTTCTGCTGCCGTCCGTGCCCTGGCGCCGCGGAATTACCCGCGGGCCTCCCGCCGCCGCTCTGCCTTGGGCCATGCGGCCCACAACGTTCCGGCGGCGCGGAAGGGGCCAGCAGGGCTCCCGCCGCCGCCCGTCACCCTAGCAGGGCCAGCGGGGCTCCCGCCGCCACTCTGCCTTGGGCCATGCGGCCCACAACGTTCCGGCGGCGCGGAAGGGGCCAGCAGGGCTCCCGCCGCCGCCCGTCACCCTAGCAGGGCCAGCGGGGCTCCCGCCGCCACTCTGCCTTGGGCCATGCAGCCCACAACATTCCGGCGGTGCGGAAGGGGCCAGCAGGGCTCCCGCCGCCGCCCGTCACCCTAGCAGGGCCAGCGGGGCTCCCGCCGCCGCTCTGCCTTGGGCCATGCAGCCCACAACGTTCCGGCGGTGCGGAAGGGGCCAGCAGGGCTCCCACCGCCGCCTGTCACCCTGGCAGGGCCAGCGGGGCTCCCACCGCCGCTCTGCCTTGGGCCATGCGCTCTGCCTCGCCGCTCTGGCTCGGCACTCCGCCCGGTGCTGCTGGACGTTCCGAGCGCTCGGCGCTGCGGAACGCTCCACTCTGCAGCCGCCTGTTACGGCGGCGGGGCGGCAGGCCTCCTCGGCCGGGCCAGGAAGAGGCCAGGCGGGTGGCTGGGCGCTCCGCCCGGCGCTGCTGTGTGCTCTGAGTGCTCGGCGCTGCGGAGCGCTCCACTCTGCAGCCGCCTGTTCCGGCAGGTGGCTTGCCGCTGCAGCAGCTGGTTCCAGACCCCGCTGGTTGGCTGGGGCGCTCGGCGGTCTCGCTGTACACGGTATGAGAGGTATGTCTTATTTTCAGGGGGTGTCTTAGATATAGCAACTCCTAAAAAATGCTGCCATGGCTTACTTTATGGCTACGTATTAAAAAAGGGGAAACACGGTAGTTGATCTAATTGTGTAATGAGACACCAACAAAACGACCTTGACTGCAACAGCTATGCAGCACTTCTTAATCTGGCCTGCAGGAGCAGCTGTGATGAGGGGAGTAAAAGTTTGTACTTCCAGTTTTAAACAAGACACAGTTTCCTGTGTTGTCCAAGCTCAGAGAACAGTGGTTTGCTCAACTCCACAAACTACAGTTCCCCCACTAGCAACTGTGTTTTGTTTAAAACTGCAAGTGAAAGCCTACGATCTCTTCCCCCCAGCTGTAAAATATGATGGTATGTAGTTTTGCAAGTGAATGTTACTTACTGCTTGTAAGTTCAATGGCTTAACAAAACAATCTGCCAACCATGACAGGAGCTAGGACAATGTTATCTCAATTGAAACTTTAGCAAAAAGCAGGCATTCTCAACTGCTATTCAGAGGAAACAGTGAAAAATATCATGGCAGATATTAAATGAAGAGTGTTGTGAACTGTTGGTTTATGAAGTCTAGACGGGTGAGGGGGGTGTTACCTCTGCATAGCCCATTGTTTCAAACTCATTTCATATCAGAAGCATCTGAAATGAGAAATGAAAAGGGGGGATATCTAATTCCCTTGTTCAAACAGATACAGTGCATAATTTTCTCTTTCAAAATCCCATCTTCAAACATCGCCTTGGAGATCAGCCGCTGCCTGTCTTTCACACAAATCATAACATGATTAATCTATTGACACTCAGTCTATCTTTTGCCGTCAATCACCTTCATCTGCTTTTCTCTGAGAAAACAACCTGAATGTTGTAAAAATGCTCAGTCCTCTTGGAACAGAATATATTTGCTGAGCATCCTTGAATAGTCATTGGCCCATTATGGCAGGGACAAGGAAGGTGTTGTCAGACCACAGGCCCATCTAGTCCAGCATCCTATTCTCACAGTGGCCAACCAGGTGCCTGCAGGAAGCCTGCAAGTACTACATGAACACAACAGGATTCTACCCCCCTCTTGATCTCTATCAACTGCTACAGAGAGACATACCACTTCTGATAAGTACATAATCATCATGATTAGCATCACAGATAGCATAAATTTGTCTAATGCCATTTTAAAGCCATCCAAGCTGGTGGGTATCAGTAATTACATCTTCTGCTAGAGAATCCCATAATTTTACTAGGAAATTTAATGTTTAAGTTTAAAGAACTGTCCTGGATCTTTCAACATTCATCTTTGTTGGATGGCCCCAGATTCTATTGTTATGAGAGAGCGTTTTTGTACACAGCATGCATACCGTAATTATCAACTGTAGCATTTTCATCTTACTGTACTTGCTTTCTTCTGAAGTAAAAAAAAAAAGCCTCATATAATGCAACCTTTCTTCACAGGAGAGCTGCTCCGATCCCTGGATTATTTCAGTTGCCCTTTCCTACAACTGCGATATTATTATTATTATTATTATTATTATTATTATTATTATTACTACTACTACTATTATGCAGTGGCCACAACTGCACACAGTATTCCAAGTGTGGTTGCATCTGCAGTTTTAATTTCAATCCCCTTTCCCTAATATTCCCTAGCATGGAATCTGGCTTTTCCAAAGCAGCCACACACTGGATCGACAGTTTAATCACGCTATGCACCAAGACTCCAATATTTGTTTCCCGATAAGCCATTGCAAACTGCACAGAGCAAACATGTCTCTTTGTCCCCAGTTTCCAGCCTGCTTCCAGATCACTCACACACAACTCTGCCTTTTGTTCTCCTATGTGGCAGCAGGGTGAGGGGGGTGGAGAGGAATGGACACCCATTTGCTCTATGGCACAGAGCAACTTCTTTGGATATGTAAACTGCGGTACTTAACTTGGCAGCCAAAGTCATCACCTTCACAAATGAACTGCTTTGGCTGGTTCCCTCTGCCATGTCACAGGATTAGAAGGGGCACAGGGTATGATCCAGATTACCCACCCCCTACACACACATACATACTGCTCCTAACAATGAGTTAAAACCCAAAACAGTTCCCTAGCGGACCCTACATCTTATACCCCTCCGTGGTGAAAACTGTCCCTTTATCCCTCCTCTCTGCTTCCTGTTCCTTCACTGGTTTCTGATCCATAAGAGGACTTGTCTTCTTATCCCATGTCTGCTAAGCTTACTCATAATGAATGCCCTTTATCAAAAGCTTTTTGAAAGTATAAGCGGCGGTATGGAAGTATAACCAACAAGTAAACAACTGCATGAAAATCTTGGTGACCATATCAAGATTCAGACCTGCTGTATGCAGCAAACCTGTGAAAGAAGTACTGTATGTACATGTACAAGAGGTGCAAGGAGGCCTGGAAAACCCACCCTGTGCTGATCTGTGTTGAAGGGAATCAGCACCGGGTGAGTTTTACAAGAGCATCTCTGCTCCCCGTCCTTTGAAGCTCTGCTGGAATTCCAAGGGTGCCCATGTCTTGCAAAGCCTGCCTGGTGCTGATCCTTTCCATCTCTGATCCAGAAGGTGAAAGGATCACCACTGGGTGTGCTTTGCAACACATGGGAAGTCTTGGAAATCCAGTGTAACTTCAAAGCATAGGTGCCAAGTTCCGGATTGAAAAATCTGGGATCAGCAGTGCCGCGGTACCGGAAGTCGCTTCTACGCACTTCCGTACATGCGTAGAAGCGACTTCTGGTGCTGTGTGTGGACATTTTGGAAATGGGCACAGTGGCATCAGAAGTCACTTCTACGCATGTCCAGAAGTGCATAGAAGCGACTTCTGGCACTGCAGACATTTTGGAAATGGGCACAGTGGCATCGGAAGTCGCTTCTACACATGTCCGGAAGTGCGTAGAAGTGTGACGGATTGGCCTGGTGGGCAAAAGAACTCCAGGGTGCAAAGAGTTAAACCCCAACCTCCTGGATAAATGACGCATTCCATTCCTGAGGGGCGGGACTGCCAGGAGTTTAAAAGGAATGGGAGGCAGTTAATTCGGTGGAGAGGGTTGTGGGAGTGAGGGAGCGTGTGGGTAGGAGTAGGAGATCTTAAAGTGTTCTGAGGAGTTTATTTGAATTATATTATCTAGCCATTGTCAAAGGAAACTAAGAATATGATCTAAGAGCCTGTACACGTGAAACCATTACGCGTTTAAAAGACCTCTAGTTTGAATAAAGCTTTCTTGAATGTTATATTAAAAAGTGGGTGTGCCTAGTTATTCCAGCTGGGTATCAAAACTCACTGAAGTGGTGGCTCAATAGAGGACAAAACTTACCTCGGGAATAGAGGCGACAGTTTGTGTCCTAGAGTTACACTGAGGAGGCTTAGGAGGATAACCTGGGGTGCTACAAAGTTGCCAGAGTGGAAAGGGCAAACTTCTGCAGTGGGGAATCAAACTGAGTGAGACCCTTTACTGTAGGCAGGAGGTTATTCCGTCAAACAGTCTAGAGTTTCTTAAGATACCAGGCCACTTAAGCTGGAAGACTCTCTTTACTAAGAAACCCACAAGTAAAAGGGGTTTATCTTAAGGCGGCAGGAAAAGAGGGAGGGTGGTATCACCCCTAGATTCCTGTGTCGCATTTTTAGTAATAGAGAGGGAGGACATTTCGTCATATAATTGGTGGCAGCGGATCCTTGAAAGTTTAGTGACAACGCCGGGCCTGGGTTTGTCGCATATTAATTGGTGGCAAAGTCCTTGGGTTTGTCACAAGAAGCGACACCAGAAGAACATGGCCGCCAGCAGGAGCTCCGTAATCCGGGGGAATACGGGGTATTTTGCCATTCGGGACACCTGTGGGAAACGGTAAGAAAATACAGGGTTTTCCTGGGGAAAACGGGGTACTTGCTTCAGAGGAGGGGCGGGGGGGATGCTCCCATGGTGCAGAAGAATTCTCCCCTCCTTCCCCATGCTGCACTTACCTTGCTAAGCGTCAAGGGGGGTGAGTCTGGATTTTTAAAATTACTGCAGCACCATCTGCTGTTGTACAGAGTCACCGGCAGAGGGATTTGTTGCTTGAGGGAGGAGGAGAGGATTTGTTCTCTAGCGCACACACACCCCAAGCACCTTTTGTTGTGTGTGTGTGTGTTTTAAAGAAAAGTGATGGGCAGGCCTTGAGTCTGCCCCTCTTCATGATTTGTAATGGAATTTATTGCATAACATTCGATAAAATTTGTCACTTGAAGCTCACAGTCAGGGGGACGCTAAATTTGTAGATCTGGCACCGGTCACAGGTGGCAAAGCTGGATCCAGGACTGCATACCCAAGCTACATACCTGCTCCTTCAGGGGCGGTGTGAGTCCTTCCAGAACAGGTTGTCTCCCCACAATTTCCAGACTCAAGAATAGCCCACCAACAGCACCGCCATCTCGTCGGGATTCAACTTCAGTTTATTGGCTTATACTCCTCATCCCGCCAATTACTGCCACCAGGCACTGATGGAAGTAAACATGGATATATATTACCTGCAGCATCTTCAGATCGCCTGGGCTGAGATCTTCGTGACCTTGTCAATAACTCAGCCAGGCACGCTATCTTATTTCTCAACTAATTGGTATGCCTGGAACAAGTCGAGAAAATTAGGGGAATTATGCATGAGTTTGAAGCTATTGTTGGTAGACTATTTGCTTTCATTGTCTCACAGGCATTCTGCTTGTATCCCTTGAAAGCATGTGGGGTGTGTCAGCTCCTTTGCTGTCAAGCAGTCATGGGCGAGTAGATCAAATGATGTCCCAGGCTGAAGTTCAGGTCCACCATGTTCCTGATGGTGTTATCTGAAGCATCATGGGATCGATAAAGCTCCCCACACCAAATCCTCTGCCAACAACACCCTCTCCCTTTTTCTGAACCATCTTTGTCTAGCTGCATTGAGGGGCTCACAGTTGGAGCCTCTGCTAGACTCTATGTGCTGCAAAGAGCTACTGAGAATCAAGGGGACGAATTGACTCCTACTGAAGAGTCCTGATGCAAGTACCATAGCTGCCAAGTATCCCGTATCCGCCGGGAAAACCCCTTTTTTCTTACCGTTTCCCGGCGGTCTCCCGTTTAGCGGAAAATCCCGGTATTTTCCCTTAAATCGGGATACTTGGCAGCTATGACTGTGGAGGAGAATGCAATTGTTACCCGGCCATTTTTCTGGTGCCGCTTGCCCTTCGATGGGCACCAGAAAATGGCGGCACCGGCGCCGGAAGTCGCTTTACGTGTTTCCGGTCATGCGCGGAAGCGACTTCCGGCGCTGCCGCTGCCATTTTCTGGTGCCCATAGAAGGGCGAAGCACCACCGGAAGTTGCGTCACGCAACTTCCGGTCATGCGCGCGCTGCCGATCCCGGATATTTACGACCCGGACTTGGCAGGTATGGCAAGTACCCACCACTGACTAGTAAGTGTAAGTCAGGGGAAAGGCAGCAATGGCAAAACCTCACCAGATCTTTAGATTAAAGCAATGCCCTACCAGGCTCACCTAAAATTAAGATTTGATTCAGTATCAGCTCACAGGAGTGTTGAGTTACTGGAATTAATATCTCAAATCACTCTCCAAAATAAGTTTCAGTGCCACTGCTTAGCTTTATAGATCCAGGATGCAGCACAAGAACACCTGAATAGGACATTTCTCAGGCTCTAATTAGGAGGACAAATTGGGGGTAAAGGACAAGGTGAAGAAAAAAGATCCCTTCACTCAACTGTAAGTTAATGCCAGTTAACAGAAGTGAAGGGCAATATACAGATGATGGACAGTAGACACAAGAGAGAGTGCCCAGCATTTGCAGTGAATACACAAAAAGGAGGATCTTGAATTTGCCAAGCTGAACATCTCCAAATGCTGGACACAGATGATATTTTCTTTCCTTAATTAGGCTGGTAACAGCTTGAATCAATATTAACACATGCAGAGACTGGCGAATAATTTCCCACCTGCAGCAAATATAATGATGTCCCCAAAGTCAACATGACAACTGGCATGAGGAATGTTTCACAGCGGTCAGAAAGATTAATCAATATAATAAGAGGTGGTGTGTGTGTGTGTGTGTGTGTGTGTGTGTGTGTGTGTGTGTGTGTGTTTCTTCATAAGCCACAGAATGTGCTGCTGTGAGCTGCATTCCACTGTTTAGTGCCAGCCAGGTAATGTTGCTCAGAGCTTCGTCCGCCTTGAGGAACTAAAGTCTCTGGGCCTTTCTGCTTTAGTGCTTTATGCATCCCATGTCCACCAACTTCAGGGCAACAATATAAAAAGACAGGCAGCTGCCCTCTACTGAATCAGACCATTGCCCCTCTAGCTCAGTCTTGTCAACATTGGCAGGATTTCAGATGGTGTTCTCTCTCAGCCCTATCTGGAGTTCCTGGGTAATGAACCAGTGACCTTCTGCAGACAAGGCTGATGCTCTCCCATTCAGCTATGGCCCTACCCCAAGATATGTGGTCAATATCTTTGTGAGGACGCTGGGCAAATCTTTCTGCTGGACACTTCTGACTTATTTAGGTGGAGAAGGTGGGACGCAAGTAGGTGTGCAGGTCCTACAAGTCCCTCACCACCAACATGAGCATCCTTGCCTTTTTCTAACTAGCTCCGACATTCCTGATTTTCTCGCCAAATTGGAGGTGTTCTTTTTCCATGCCCGTGCACGCATGCACACACACACACCAATATTACAAGGAGCCCAAGCACAGAGGCTGGGGGAAAGACACTTTATCCAAACCCAGGCAGTAAGAGCATCAGAGTGTGATGAGCAGGCACCATAACTAAGCACACTGAGATCCCACCTCTGCCACTAACTCAGGAGGAGAGCGAGGGGCAGTTGCAAGTACAGTGGTGCCTCGCTTAACAAACGCCCCATAAGACAAAATTTTCGCTTAAAGAAAGGATTTTTCGAGTGGAGGTTGCCTCGCTAGACAAATTCGTTTTATGAAAAATTAGTCTAGTGAGTCACGGTTTCCCATAGGAATGCATTGAAATTCAATTAATGCGTTCCTATGGGCAAAAAAAAATATCAAAAAAAATTCAATGCATTCCTATGGGATTCGCTAGACAAATTTTTCGTTATAAGAATAGACCCGTGGAACGAATTAAATTCGTCTAGCGAGGCACCACTGTACAGGCTTAGAGACTTGAAGGGTAAAGAAGGCAGCCATGAGTTGCTTGGTACAGGACTTCCCTCCTCCCCCAAGCTGCTTGCTTGCCTGATTGATTTTAATAAAATTTATATACCACTTACTATAATAAAAACCTGTAAGCCATTTACAATAAACCGATGTCCATAAACAAACTCGCTCATCAAAGCTTGATGGCACATTAGTAGCAAAATATATTTGTGTGCCTCCTACTACATCCCAGGCTGCTTTCTTTCCTCAGAGCCTCAGTTACCCAGAATTGACCGTCCTCTACAAGCGTCTCCCAATCAGGCTCCTTCAGAGGACACGGCGCAAAGCCGGCTGAAAACACCCCCGCTAAGCAGCATCCTAGGGCAAAGGAAGCATGAGGTAACAGCATTGACGATAGCATTTGCACTTCCTGCATGATCTGGCTCACACACACACCCTCCTCCCCCAGTGTAGGTTAGAATTCGGGTCAAGGTTAAGGGCTTCTAATGTAAGCACTGGTTAATCAAAGGGGCTCCACGTGATAGTGAAATTTTACTGAGAGTAAGCCAGCCTTGATCCAGAGAACTGCACAACTCATTCCATGTGCCAAAGTGAGGTTTGGGGTTTGTGTTTCTTGAGTGCCAACCCCTCTCCTGAATCCTCTTTTGAAAGTGAAAGAAACCTCAAAAGCCAATTGTGATATGGCGTTGCTGTACATAATACGGTATACAGGGATGAAGCAGAGTCTGCTTCAGCACTTCAAAAACTAGACCACTTCATCTCATATTGCTTTGGGTGTCTTCAGCTTGGGTCAAAAAAAGCAGAACCTCACTTTGGAAATGTGAGGTTTTTGTATGTCCCTCTCCCCCATTAACTAACACAGGGAGATAAATAAATAGTATCTCATTTTTACTTTTTGATAGCAGTGGGTGAATCTTGCAGGCATATAGCCCTTTCTGAGGAGGTGAAGCCTGCCAAATTTCTGACAGATAGGTGTGGGGGCGGGGAGCTGTACAAAAGGAGTCAATGGTTTTTCTGCAAGTAGTTTCACTCTCCCCACCCCACACATGGGGGGGGCATTTGTATGAAAATGGGCTAAAAGCCTAGACTTGTCCTTAGGTAAGTAACCTGCAGAATCTCGGAGAGATAGGTGCTGTGGTTATGGGATTGAGGAGTGGTTTTGGGGTTATGGGATTGAGATTCTCACTAGATCAGAACCAGCAGCATTCATATCTGCCTACTGATCCAGAACAATGCAGATAATGTCAGTGGGGGTGATCTCAAGGCTCACTCTAAATCTCTTTTTGACCAGCTAGGGTTGTGTGTGTGTGTGTGTGTGTGTGTGTACATTAAAACAAATAAATGCATTTAGGATTCCAAGGGGGCAGGCACACCTCTTGCCCAGCCCTGCCCTGCCCCCCATGATTTGTGTTGTTTTTGTTTTTTAAAAAAACAAGAACAACCAAACATCTCCCCTTAAGAAGAATATGAGCACAGAAAAGCTAGAACCATTCTTGCTGGTGTGCAGCTTGTTCTGGTGTGTTTGGTTTTTTTAACATGGAGTGAGCATTCAGAAATGGCGCCACCTGAAGCGATACAATCCTCGGGACTCTGCCTGCTCCTTCTGCTATATTTGTGAAGCAGGCCTCACTCTGCCTGCTTTGGCTGACAGATATGACAGCTCTTTGTTTCTTTCTTTCTTTACTTGTCCGATTTTGACACTAGAGCTTTTTCAAACACAATCTGGAAGAAGAATTCCTGCAAAGAATAGCTAGGAGGACAGTCCGCCGGCAACTGTTTGGAGAAATCAATCCCCACAAAGTCAACCGGTTTGGGGCAGGCTGTTCACCTTTCCATGCACTAGCAACTACGGTATGTAGCACATGCTTCTAGAGCTTGTAGAGCCCCTTCGCTTACCTGCTTTTCTGACTGGCTTGCCTCCAATCCTTTGCTGGCCGTTTACAGCTGGCTCTTGAGTTGACATGTGAATTTCATTACATACATAACCATTACAGTTTGTTAACCTGAGCAGGTCAAAACTCCTAGCATCATGTTATCATATGATTAGTCTCATGAATCTTTGGTGCTTTGCATGTTAGGCTATTAGCAAAGCAAGTGTGCCTAGCTGCATGTCTACTCCGGCTGGCTGTAAAGCAGTTCAGAATAGGGATTTGCACTCTATGATCCTCCCTTCAGATATGGCCTCTGTGATCCTTTGTAGGAGATGGAGACTTTCACCTTGCCCAGCAACTTACCCATGACGGCACGGATGGTGAGCAAGGGACTCGTTTGCACCTCAGAGTCTGACTTGCAGTCCATGCAGCTGACATTCCCAGAGCTGGATGAAGTGTCTGCAGAAGAGCCCAAGGCGAGTGACAGGAAGAAACCCCCGGATCAAACCAAAAAGGCTAAGCTGCCCCCCTTGGTTAACCCTTCGAGATCTCGCCTCTCTGAAAACAAGAAGACTTCAGGTTGCCGTCTTCCCTCGGTTCCTGCTGTAATTGCATCTGCATCACTAAAGTGGGGAAAGTTTTAATAACTTTTTAAGGCTGCTGACATGGATTCCTCCAAAGCATGCCCTAATGTTCTGGTCTCGGTATCTGGTACAGACCACAAAGGTTCAGACATTCTGAAGCCAAGCACTTCTTTGGTACATGAACATTGCAGGGAAATAATCTTTTTATATATCGAATCACCAGTGGAGGGGGGGGGAATCTAAATGTTCAATTAAAGAAAGTGCCGTGGGCCTCTTTGGTGGGCAAAAGTGAAACCATTTTAATCTGTTGCATGAGCTACCAGGGTAAAGCAAGGGTGTTTCTCTAGGGGTGCACCTTTTAGTCTGAATTTGGCACTTGTGAATGTTGTCCAGGACGGATACAAAACAGAAGAGAGTAGGGTGGGGGGTTAAGGATATAAATGCTAACTAATGTGTTATATTTTTGAATTACAGACTTGGGAAAAATTAAAAGCAATTTAACTTGTGAAGAAGCTTGATATTGTCTACATCTCATTCTTAGGACAGCCCGAAACAGATTTGCCCTAAAGGGTTTCTAGTTAGGTGGGCAAGCGCTCTTTTGGTCCAAGATTTTCCGCAATCTAACAAAACCTTTTCATCGGGAAACATCCTATATAATAAAGTCCAAGTGTCTCTGCGTCCAGTCCCTGTGTCCGTGGGTTTGCGCTACTGCGCATGTGCCCCATGGGCAGCCGTTGGGACTTGGAGCACAGAGACACGAGGCATTCGGCTCCCTCCCTCCCTCAGTTCAGTCAATCAGTCCGTCAGTGCTTGAGAGTCATGTGTTGTTCGTTGGCGGCGGCGGCGGAGCAGGACGGGACGGTCTGCTCTGGCCAGTTGGTCGGTCGGTGTTGGATGGAGGGTCCCGTCCACCTCACCTGCTCTCTCTGGAATGTACTGGGGGGGGGTGGCTGCTGAGTGAGAGCGAGGACTCTATGGGCGCAGGCAGCGCTGCTGCTGCCGCTGAGGAGAGGTGAGAAAGAGGGAAGCTGCGGCGCTGGCGGGTGGGTTAGGGGGTGGGGGCGGGTTGCCTGTGGTGGGTGTGTTAAAAGCCAGTGAGGGGATGAAGAGAGGCTGGGGCTTCGGGGAGGGAACGCGCGCATGCGTCCACCCCCTCCCGCGCAAGCCAGCAAGCGACAGGCGCGTGCGCGGCTCCGCTCACAAGGGTTTTTACAAATGTTTGACAACATATGTTCTAGCGTCCATTTATTTAACGGGCTCAATGACACTAGTTTAATCATAATTGTCTCGTTCCCATGGACAATCCATGACAGTTAAAACTGGCTTAAGGTTTTAGTCCAAAGGTATGCACAGATGGCATTACAAGGACTGGCTGTAAAATGTGCACTTGCTACATTCTGCACATGCCCTTGCTAATTCTCCAACTGTTCCTGCAGCTCTTTCCCAAAGATGACAGCAAGCAGAGAACCCGAGCATGCCATATAATCTGCATTATTATTAATTTATGAATCACCTTTTAGAAACAGGTAAAAAATATTTTTGAAAACAATACCAATAAATAATCAAAGTTGGCTTTTAAATGCAAAGCAAACAAAATGAACACCCAAGGCAGAGAGACCTGCTCCTCCAGCTGGAAAACCTTGTGGAAACAAAAACCAGGTGCTTCTACAAAGTGCTGATAGTTATGCTTGCCGTATCTCAGCAGGAATGCTATTCCACAGAGCGGTGGCAGCCACACTCTTGAGTTGCTGTGGACATTTTAGGCTTCTGATATTTTTGACACTTGGAAGGAGAATCTCTCCTGCAGAACACAGTGACCTACTGAGCACATGAGGGATAAAGTCAGGCCTTTTTTCCCCAGCCATAACTTACTGGAACTCAGTTCTGTCACCTTTCAGGTGGGCACCATTGCCATTATAAGAGAAAAACAGAGGAGTTCACGGAGAGTTCTGGCACCTCTTTTTCTGGAAAAAGAGCACTTGATAAGGTGCTATTTCAAGCTACCTGGTCCTGAGCTGTGCAGGGCCTTCTGTGTTAACAAATACCAAAATCTTGAACTTGGCCCAGTAGCAGATGGGCAGCCAGCAAGAGCCTCAGAAGGATTGCCAGTTCTGTCCACCAGGAAAATCCTTCAGAGCAGGGATAGGCAACCTAAAGCCTTCTCAATCAGGCCCACGGATGGTCCAGGAATCAGCATGTTTTTACATGAGTAGAATGTGTCCTTTTATTTAAAATGCATCTCTGGGTTATTTGTGGGGCATAGGAATTCATTTTTTCCTCAAAATATAGTCCAGCCCACCACATGGTCTGAGGCACGGTGGACCAGCCCACGGCTGAAAAAGGTTGCTGACCCCTGCTTCAGAGTGTTCAGGAATCCATCAGAATACATAAGCCTCCAGGGGCGAATCGTCCTAATCAGTTCCCCCATCCCTGCAGGGGGGGATTGGTGCCGTTAGCCCAAGCTTCACCAGGAAGTGGCCTGACTATGACAATGCGGTCACCCGTTTCCCAGGCCCTCAGCCTCACCACCAGGAGCAAAGAAACACAAATATTGCACCGTGTGTCAGGCTAAAGATCTCAATCAGGGAAGCAGATAGGTGGCCAGTACACTAGCAGCACCCCCCCCCATCTGTCTTTTTGGCCCAACACCCTCAAGCTCTCTAGGCCAGTCCACAAATGGAGAGGTCTCGCGATGAGCAAGACAGAAGTAGCTGTATTTTGAAGGCTTCCTATTCTTCTGAGTTAGCTTAAGTGTGTCTTGGGTTTGTTATAGTGAGATGTGGCCCATCCTGACCTATTTCCTCTAGTCTAGAGATCCCCAAGAGTCTAATTAGCCATTGGGCTTGCCTCCAGGGCTCTGCTGTCTGATTAGTTCTTGGGCAGCTTAGTAGTGGAGAAGACTAGGCTGCTTTGGATGCAGGCGAGATCTGGAATTGCGGCTTCAAGAGACGCTTTGTTAATTCTACAGTGGTTTGCTTAATTATACCTCCCAATAAAGCAAAATGTTGCCAAAAAACCAAAAACCTTCAGTTGAAGCGACATTAATAGTGAGTTATAAAGCAAAATCACAGTCTTGTGAGCTATAATTGCCCTGTAATCTTCACCTCATTACTATGTCTGCAATAGTAGTAATCACCCCAGGTACGGTTTTGTACTCCTGCTTTTTCAGCAAAGGTGGAAATGATGTTGCAAATACTTGGGTCTGTATTAAGTTGGAATTATAGTCTGGGAGTAGATCTAAATATTAGGAGATAGTACCTGATGTTGCTTAAATAGTTTGATTCCTAAGAGTGCTGTACTGTAGTTATACCAGGCAGCACAGCATCATTGTTTCAGAACTAGCTTGCACATCATGGGATGAACTTCAGCAACTAATGTCTGACAACCCTCCTGTTTTTTCAGTGCCAAGCATATAGCAGTAAGTCTATGGGGATGGGCGTCACTGCCTTTCACGAGTGGTGGGTTTTGTTCAGTGTGGTTGGTACAGGTCTGTTTTAGGATTACCAGTGGGGTTACCCCCTTCCAAACAGCCCTGGGTTCCTGTCTCCTTCAGAGTTTATTGGATGCAGCTTCGAGATTATCTAAGTTCCCCACCGCAGAACCATAGTTCCTTGGTTCACGGTGGGAAAAGAATGACTATTAAAGTAGTTTACGCCTGTATGGCTGAACTGCAAGGGTAGGTCCCTCAGAGGGTCTCCTTCTCCCTTGCTGCACTGCTTAGAGCAGGCACCCCCAACCTGCGGCCCTCCAGATGTTTTGGCCTACAACTCCCATGATCCCTAGCTAACAGGACCAGTGGTCAGGGATGATGGGGACTGTAGTCCAAAACATCTGGAGGGCCAAAGGTTGGGGATGCCTGGGTTAGAGTGCCTGTCCGTTGCCACAACCATCTAATGTCTCCTGTGGAATGCAGATCCAGATCCCTGGTGAAGAGGAACACGCACTATGGTGGACATACCAACGGAGGATGAAATGGAAAAGCTCTTTTTTTCCCCAGAAAGAGTCTTATAAGAGACAGGATTTAGCAGACTTTCAGCATGCCTTCTGCAGGAAAGTAGGATATAATCTCTTGCAGCCATGTTGCATGCCATTACAAAATTAGCTTTACAAGGTAAAACCAAGGTCTGCTTCGCTCCTAGGCTGCTCTGCCTTGCAATGTAATTACCGGTAGTTATAGTCATCTTTAAAACTCTCTCTCTCACACACACACACACACACACACCGCTAATGGCTACCTGCCACCATGATGAGAACACCGCGCTGTCACATACTGAGACTTTTCCAGACAAGCACAACTCATTTATTTGTACACTGAGACAGCATTTGGCACTGGTGATAAAAGCTGTGCTCTGATTTAAGCCTTTATAAGGGCAGGAGTTAAATGGAAATGTCTTCTGAATCAAACTGACATTAGCAATGTCTAAACATTCCCCCACCCCACCCCAGAGATGCTGCTCTTGATGACACTGCTGCAGTGCAAAGCTATGGAAAGAGCTCAAGTCCCTAAGCCAAGGAATGGCTGTAAAAAGAGCACATCAAGGAGAATTTGCTTCAAAGGGCAGCAATCTGGTTCACAAAGCAAGGAGTGTGGCAATGTGGGCTAAAAATGTGCCGTCTGTGGAAGAAAGGTTTTCGTATTTTATTTTGGACATATTTTTCATTTAAACATTATGGATCACCATAACAGGAATGCCACGTTTCTTTTTTGAGATGTTTGTCCAATGTGTAATAATATAGTAGAACTTGCCCAACCAGTCCTCCTGAGATGAAAGCTATAAAGCAAAATGTGCAGGTACCCTTTTAAGCAATTTCTGCAAGATGAGCTGGTTGTTCCTATCTTTCAATATTTTAGTGCAGCCAAAGTTGTGATTGATGAGTAAGTTTGGGGAAAAAACTAAAGGAATCTCTGAGGTCCTGAAGATGTCATTTCCCCTTCCCTTTAGTGTGCGTTTCTTTCTTGCTTCTGTCTCAGTTTCTAATCCTTGGAATCTCTGTAGTTTACCCTTCCCAACTACCTAACAACCAGAATTCATCTTTCCTGTGGTGGGTTCATTTGAGATCAGGTACTCCGTATAAGTTGCTTCCTTCCAAAACTCTGGAAACTTTAAGTACAATGGTAGACATGTCTACTCATGTAAATCTATGTGTGTTTAATGTGGCTTACTCCCAGGTAAATGGGTACACAATTGCAAAATCAAGTAATTTCAACACACTTACATCATTAATAAAATAAATGTTATAACATTTTAAATCCTGTTACCTATCTCACTGGTTTTTCCATTGGGACAGAACTTTGGAAAGTGGGAGAAGATTTTGTTTTCTTTAACTGAGCAATTAGGGGAAAAATAGTTACTCTCTGCTTTTCCTTGCAATTTTGCCTATAAAAGTAAGACAGAAACTTTTTTAAAATATAATTTAACTATCTCCCACCCATAGTGGCTACAGGCCTAAGGCGAGTCTTCTTGGAAATTAGTCCTCTGTGCACACTAACTTGAGGGTAAGCACGATTGAACACAGATGACACTTATACACCTAAAACATGTAATTTTCTGGCCAGATTAAGACTGGTTGCACTAATTTGTGATGGGTGGGAGCAGAAGAACATGCCCCTATAGTACAAAGATGGATCACCCTGATTAAAGGAATCAAAATTTGATGCATATGATACAAGCACTAAGTCCCATTTTGCAGCCATTTCAGACCTCCTATATCTTTGCAACAGCCAAGTGAAGAAGGCCAGCCCATTCATGAGGCAGACTGAGCCAGATGCCTCAGGCTACAGAATCCAAGGGGCACCTCTGTGGGCACAGGCCCACCGCCGCCACCAGGAAAACGGGGAGAAGCAGCAGCAGCACTTTCTAGGTTCCAACGAGATCTTGCAAGAACCCTACGAAATCGTGAGGAGGCCAAAGTCAAAGAGATGTTTATTTGGCTTTACGCCCATCATAAAACAAAACAAAACAAATAAAACAGCGGACTCGTACAAGCCACAAATAATATAACACAATTCACAGCTCACAAGGACAAATATTAACAATTCAAAAAAGAAAAGTTTAAGATTAAGATTAAAATTTTAGGCACTGCGCTAAAATCAATATCAGATGTCATTTTAGAAAATTCTCATAACTATCAATAATCAGCTAACATTCCATTCCGTCTCTTGTACGAGAGGACGGCTGTTAGGAATTTAGCAACCTGTAGAGTAATATAAGGATCCACATCTTGAAGAACCCAGGCAAGCTGTAGGTCAACTGGTTTGTCAGCCCTATAGGCTGGATTATGGAGTTTAGTATACTAGCACGAGCAGAACTGTACATAGGGCAGATAAACATAACATGGTGTAGAGAGGAGGCCTCCCTCCGGGTGATCTCATGTCTCTCACAAGATCTCACAGGTCTCTCTCTAGACCTTGCTGCAACTCAGAAGCTGCAGGCTTCAGAGGGGGCGGCAAGGTGGCACAGAACGGGATTCAAGCAGTGAAGTGGGGCAGGCTGCCCCTCCAGGTGAGGTAGGTTAGGTTGAGACTCAGTAATTGGCCCAAGGCAGGAAGTGTTTTGTGTTTTTATCTTGTATTTTTTGAGTTGTGAACCGGCCTGAGATCTGCGGATGGAGGGCGCTATATAAATGTAACAAATTCATAAGTGAAAAAGCATGGCGAGTCGGCGAGTTTAAAACATGAAGCGTTAAAGTGTTCAGGGTCTTTTCTTTTTGTTATCAATGTTGCCACAATGTTTTTAGTTTTTGTTTTGCTGATAGTTATGTGTGCATTGTATTTTTAGTAGTCCACTAAATCTTATGCCATAATAAATGGATTAGTCTTCAAAATGCTGTGGTATTTTATTCCATGCATTCCCGGGGGGGGGGGGAGGCACCTTCTCCCCCCCACACACATTATTCCAGTTTTAACAATAGGGTTTATCAAATGGGAATGTTCCTCTCCTCTAAGAGTCCTGTGGAATTACACCAAACTAGAATGCCAGAAAGAACGGTCCTCCGTGCTGTCATTGCAACAACCAGATGGAGAATTTGGCTGTGTGTGGCCTGTGTAAAAGAAAAGTGGGACATTTCAAATATTGCCCCATTGTGCCAATTCTTTTGAAACTGTACATTTGTACCGCAGTGATGATTTCTGTTTCTTATTATTGTAAAATTGACATTCTTCCCTTTCTGAAGTATTTCCCCCATAGATGCATGCAAATGAAAATATTTCATTAGAATGGTTACAGGTAGGTAGCCGTGTTGGTCTGGATCGAAGTAAAATAAAAAAATTCCTTCAGTAGCACCTTAAAGACCAACTAAGTTTTTATTTTGGTATGAGCTTTCGTGTGCATGCACACTTCTTAATTAGAATGGGTCATCAATCATCTATCTTTGCTCTGTTTCTCCTAAAAAACCATGTGAGCCAAGTTTGATTTCCTGATAGCCTTTTTTATTTTTATTTTATTGAAAAACCTTTATTGTATATTAAAATTACAAAAGAAAAATACAAGAAGAATACAAACGAAAAATACAAATGGCTGAATTACAAAGGAAAAATACATATAACAAATACAGACTTTACAGCAGTTCATAAATTAGAACATTGTTAGCCTTTTTTAATGGGACTGTGTAGGTGACCTGTTACAGCAAAGAAGAAAAGTTGAGATATAAGCATTCTCAAGGATCATGCCCAGAGCTACTGAAGGAGTACTGAATGAATCCTCAAATCTGAATTCATGCTCTTTTGAATCCAGCACTGGTGATTTTTGCTCATACATGCAGGCCTTGTCAAAAACTTTCATATTTTAAACTTTTCAGAGACTGGTTTATTCCAGCAAAACTATTTCTTTCATCAACATTTGTTTCTCAACATAAGCCAAATGCCTCTCATATTTTTCCACTTTATGGAAACAATTCTTGGCAGGATGTAAAGTGCATGAGTGTTGGTTTAACAACTAGTCACATTCAGAGAATGGCATTTCTTTCACTTCTGGTTTTGTTTTTGTTTTTAAATCTTAAATCTTCACCTATGTTTACATTTCATTTTCAGCAATGAGGGCTAGTTTTTACCCCCAGCTGACACAGGTCAGTTTGAATGACAGCAGACTCACAAACACAATCATTTATGTATCTATGTAGGAGTAAGTCCCATTGACTTCAGTGGGGCTCATTCTAGCCCAGGCACCCCCAAACTCGGCCCTCCAGATGTTTTGGAACTACATCATCCCTGACCACTGGTCCTGTTAGCTAGGGATGATGGGAGTTGTAGTCCCAAAACATCTGGAGGGCCGAGTTTGGGGGTGCCTGTTCTAGGCTCAGTGGGTCAGATATGAAGGCCAGATGAAAATGATTCTCTGGAATTCCGTAAAGCCAATTTCAGCTCTGTAAAGTCAATTATTTCATGAAGGTGGGAGAAAACTGACAAGGGACAATCTTTTTGCACTATGGGGGGTCACCGATCTTTCGGGGTCAATGGGTATATTTGAAATTTTTAAAGTGTCATGAGTACCAGTTACAAAATGGCTGCCATGGGAAGGGGTGCATGACACAAAATGGCTGCCACATCCAGAAGAGCACAGAGCGCCACAAAAAGGTGTAGGTATTCTCCCCCTACACAGCATCGATGGGAAAATGACATCTACTTCTGCTCACAGAAAGAAGCTCTTTTTTCTTTTCTTTTTTGCTATGTCTCAAAAAGACTAAATTCAGCAAGGAAGCAAAGCCCATGCCTAATAATGGCATGTATTTATTATTTTATTATTTAGACCAGAGTAAGTGGCAACAAAAAGCAATGCACTCTAGAAAATTATCTGACCTGATTTTTCATTAACTAATCTCCCCCTATATTTGAAGGACACCTTGGCTGTCATTCAGGGCTTTGCGTGCCAAAAAAAAAAAAGCTGAATCAGCAGGAGATTCTGAACAGAAAAATTAGTTTGTTCGTGTTTTCAAAAACAAAAAAAAAACCCAACAAACAGACAATTTACACAGTTTGCAGTAACAGCGGTCGCTTGCCTGGATGGCAATTAAACTGGCTTGTTCAATTGGCATTTTTAAAAAGGCAGACGACAATGTTCTGTATGTTGCAAACACTCTTGAGCTTCACTGGGAAGGCTCTCAGAGACGGACAAAGATGGCCCTTTTGTGTTTCGAGCTAAATGCCATCAAAGGGCCAGTCACCACAGTGGGTCTCAGCATTCAGACCACTCTTACGGGGCAAGCCATGTGTTACCTATCGCAGGCTTTTTCCAGCAGAGTGCTTTGAAGATTATTATTCATTACTTTTGTGTTCAAGGGAGCTGAGTGTAGCTTACATGGCGGCGTATGACAAATAACCCATTTTCTTCTCTCAAAATCCGCGCTTGAGGTAACTTGGGATAAGAGATGCCAGCAACCAAAGCCCATGCAGTAAAAAAAAAAGCATGCCTATACAGTATACCAATCTGAATGAACCATCTCCTGGCAATGGGAGACCTGGAAGCAAACGGTTCGAGTCCCCATTGCTGCAAGGAGCTTGGTGGGTGAACCTGAGGCCTGTCCCTTGGCCTAATTTACCTCATGGCGTTGAGAGGAAAAAATGGGAAGGAGGAGAACTACTTAATGGAATGATCCCCAGATTATAGCATTAGGAGATAAGAGGGAGAAAAACTCTCTGCCCGCACACCATGTGGATTTTTTTCGCCCTCTAAACTAAAAAGCCCTAATTTGGTGGCCATCGCCACATCTTGTGATAGCGAATGCTATGGTTAAACTATGTACAGTACTGAACCTTTGTGGAGCGAGGTGACATATAGCTATACTAAAAGGATGAGGGGGGGAAAGCATAACTGTTCACCAACAATATGTAATCACATGATTATGCTAATGGTGTCATCTGTGAAAGTGTGTCCTTTTGACATCCATCAGACTTCAGCAAAAAAAAAAATGCCTTGCATTATAGATAGAGTAATTCATTGCCTCATGACTTAAATGTAGGATACCCTGATCTAGACATCTGGGGTGATCCGCAGCCCTCTTTTTAAATGCAGCTCAAATTACTATAATTTTCTACCTGTCTCCTGCCATGCTCCTAAATATACTGGATTTTTTTCCACAGTACTTTAATGAGTAGCTTAATCAGAGAGGTATAATTTACTAAGATTCAGTGGAGCTCTCTGCATACACATGAAAAACTTTTTTTAGTGTTGCATTTACAGTATTTCTCTTCATGTTTACCTGTTTTTGTTGTTGTTGTTGTTTTTTGTATAAAAAAGGGCTTCATTCCCCACCCATCATAATGCAGCAAAATTTCAGTGTAGTTGTATCGGCTTGCCCTCTGAACCACCATTCCTCATAATACCTGGATGTTTTTAGGGAATGAACATCATTTAAGTGTTTGGCATTCCAGACTGGAATTTTGAACTCAAAGTGCACTTGCCATTAAGATCCAAATATCCAGAGAGAAAAACAGCTCTCTTCCAAAAATTTCTTGTATTATTATTTTTTCTCAGAAGATGGGAACTGAGTTGTGTATTTTGTATGCATACATGGCTCCTAGGGTACAGAACATTGCTGAAGATAAGCAATTTTGGGTCTGGTTGGTACATCGATGGCGGATTAGCCAGGGAGTTACATACCTACTGCCTTGAGTTTCATGATGGCAAAAATAAAATAAACATTTAGTTTTGTGTGCTTTTTCTTTAAAAGTCCATTTTAGGTTGCCCTGGTGTGTGGGTGTGGCTGTTTTAAAGACCTAGACCCAAGGAAAAGGACTGTAAAACCATTATGGGAACTGTAATTCTCTGAGAGGAATAGGGGTCTCCTAAAAAATCTAAGCACCCTTCATGAACTACACTTTCCATCAGGATTTAAACAGTCATAGCTGTTTAAAGTTGCATGATACTGCTTTAAAAGTACAGTCCAGATGGGGCCTATGTTTCTGTTAGTGCTGGTGTTTGTTTGCATTTGCTTATTTCTTCTAAGATCCAGACTCATTGACATTTTCAGTGCTCCCTTGACACCCTCATACACAGATTATAGGTATCCAGGGCTCACAAACTCTAAAAATACGGATATAAACTCTGCAGCATCTATGGAGTTCAAATAATTTTGCAAAAAGATAGAACCTAGGGGTGCTATTTTCATGCATTTCAAGCCCTTGAGTAGCCACATCCTGTTTGTGTGGAAGAGAAAAAACAAAAGTTAAACTTTCAGTAACCTTGGAGTGTTGGGGTTGGGGAGTAAGAGTTTAGCGTTTGGAATAATAGTTTGTGTCATCCCTTAAATTCATCCATGGCAACTGACCACAGGCTTATTCATTGATTTGGGAAGGGGTCTGCTTTACCAGCAAACATGCACATATATACCAACTCTTTACAGCAGATTTTGGGGAGGAAGGGGAGGGGAGGTTCCATTGGATTAATGGATAGGGAAGAAATTTGGCTTGGTTAGGATTTTAAAGCAATCCTACCTAATTGCTTTGGTTAGGATTTTAAAGCAAAACTTCCTGTACTTTCCCAAGCAATATGTGAACCGGACTACAGCAATCCTTTGAAATTTGCTCTTCTCTGAATTTTGTGATACAGTTGGCCAGCCAAACAATGTGTACAAAATGAATATATCAGGGAAAATGTATATTAAAAAAATTGTATATGGATGAAAATAGCATATAAAATGCATTATATTAGGGGAAGTAGCTTGCAAAGATGCATATAGCCAATAATTTTGCGTACAAAAATGTGTCTATTAAGAGAAATCTGCACTAAAATACGAATGAATTTTCATGAGAAGTTTTACAAAACAAAAATTGCAAACTGATGCAGGAATGTGGGGGACTGAACTTAAGACCAGAGAAATGAGAAACTAAGAGAGAAGCTGACATTGAGAGATTTGTCCTTCCTTGGTGGGATTCAAGCCTGAGTCACGAAGCAGCTTCTCAGCATCCTCACAGAAAATGTCTAAAAGAATGGTCTCCTGTGAGCCATATCATGTCCCAGAAAATGCTGAGGGAAAATAAAAGCCACATCCTTTGTATTCTTTGTGGGACTAAGTGGTAGGTAGTGGGGGCTCAATATGCACAAGTCTGGATTTTGACCTCTCTTTATCCTCAGGAGGAACTATCTATGTGGGGGGGGGGGTGTCAAATTTGCCCAGCAAATAATTTCTTCCTGAAGGCTACACAACTTTGCTTTATTCCTTCTGGGGATGCAAAGCTTTTATGTCTGGCGCGTCAATGCTTTTAAGAGAACATTCCAAACCACTTCTTTTTCTTTCTTTTTTTACAGCCACTGATAATAATCACCACTAAGCTGGTCTCCAGAGAGGAGAAGCCTTTATGTCATAACTTTGCAGGAAAGGCTGACACCGCTCACAAAATGTAACCTTGCTGGGGCATATTTGTTTAGCCTGTTGTACAGTTGCGCTCTCTGTGACCCTTCCTAGACTTTGGTTGGCCATTAACAGCATGTCTATTAACCTGGTCCATCCTGTGCTGCTTTGATAATTAAACTAGGTTTCCTTACGCCTCCCCACTCTGGAGTCGTAGCTCAAACACTGGAGTACCATAGACATCTATCTCTGTGGTAGAAACCTAAGCTAGGAACATAGGAACCTGCCTTAAACCATTGGTCCACCTAGCTCAGCATGGTCTTCAGTGGCTGGCAGTGGTTCTTCAGGGCTACAGACAGGGATCTCTCCCAGCACAAGGATTGACCTACCCCTGAGCTATGTCTTTTCCCCAAAATTAATCTGCTTTAGTCCAGCTAAGGTCCAGCTAAGGTCCCTCACTGGAAGCACAGATCCTGAAGCTGAGGCTCCAATACTTTGGCCACCTCATGAGAAGATAAGACTCCCTGGAAAAGACCCTGATGTTGGGAAAGATGGAGGGCACTAGGAGAAGGGGGCGACAGAGGACGAGATGGTTGGACAGTGTTCTCGAAGCTACGAACATGAGTTTGACCAAACTGTGGGAGGCAGTGCAAGACAGGAGTGCCTGGTGTGCTGTGGTCCATGGGGTCACAAAGAGTCGGACACGACTAAACGACTAAACAACAACAACAACAACAACAAGGTCCGTCCAAGCTGCCAGTTGCCGATGACTTGAAACAGGAACCAAATAGCGCCTTCCCTGCCTGAAAGGGCTCCCCAGTGGCAAATGCATTCCCCTATGGCAGTGGTGAGGCAGTGGGTCACAGACTTAACTAGGCCCACCCCCAGGCATCCCCATGCGAGGCTGTTTCAGCCAAGCCTACAAAGGCCAACAAAATATTGCAGTGACTCCATGAAGCAGGTCTTATCACCTTGCTGCATGGCAGGTCTGGTCTTGCTAACTGTTGCAGGAATTTACACAGGCACAAACAGATGTGTGTGTGTGGGATTTCTCAATAAGAACGTTCTTGAATATGTTCATGACTGATTATAGGAGGCGGAAGAAGCCACTGTGTATTGAGAGAACGTTTGCTGCAGTTACTTTGATAGAATAACTAGTTTATAGAGGAGGCTGTAGCACCTGGCGTTGCAGGTGAAAGATGCCATTTGTAAATGCCACCTTCTCTGAAAGCAGATCAAGGTGGGGGTGGGGGGTGTTCTACCTTTTGTGGGAATTAAACTCTAGTTCCCATTTAGCAGAGTATGCAGAAGACAACCCTGGGTCAGTTGACCCTTTAATTAGTCCTCTTTTCCCCCTCCAATAAAAAACGACCCAAGACACCCTCTTTTAAGGTTTAAAGAACATACAGTACAACTTTTGCTTAGTGTACTTGCATTAGCAGATTAAATATAGAGTTATTCAGCTCTCGCAATTAACCCTTTACATATGCATTTTTGCTCTATGTTGTTTTCTATTTTATTGCCCATCAACAGCCAGCATCTGTTCAGCAGAATGTTTAGGCACACAAGTCACACTCCTCCACTATGGTGAGACATGCTGTGTTTCTGTTTTAATTATAGGAGCTATTTCCAAACTTGTGTCTATATGTGTAAATTATGTGTAAATTAGCATATGCATGTTCTCGAATCTACGAACATGAGTCTGACCAAACTGTGGGAGGCAGTGGAAGACAGGAGTGCCTGGCGTGCTCTGGTCCATGGGGTCACGAAGAGTTGGACACGACTAAACAACAAGCATATGCAAATCTGTGTCCCTTTTTGTACTCATCCACTTCCTCATTTTTTCATGCTGCATCTGTGGCCACCCTTCAGTCCATTATAGAACGTTGAGAGACATTCCCACTTGTCTCTCAGCCTAACTTACAGCAAATGATTAAAGAATTGCACAACCCCCATGCACACCAGCCTAAATTCCATAGACGATTTTAAGGCTGATTTGTGGCTAAGGAAGCAAACACAGATTTTTAGTGATATCAAATAAATAACTAGGTCTGCTTTCCTAGATCTCATCCCAAAGGAGTTTCAGTGCCACACCAGCAACTATCAAAAATGCACCTTTCTATTCTGGAACCCAGATGTTATCACTAACCACGATGAAAGTTGTTTCCATGTGTGGAAAAACCTTTCTATCCCAAGCAGAAACACCAATATGAAAAAAAGGGAGCAGAATATTTGCCCTGATTCAAAAAGTTTTGTAGGGCTCATTCACAGCATTTTTTAATGGGATTTTAAATGCCTCCTTAAAATGTTAACATGGGTCCATATGAAGCTGTTCCGAACAGTTCTTGCATCAAACAGCAGTGCTAGAAAGGGACCTCTGACCATTAGGTCCAGTCGTGACTGACTCTGGGGTTGTGGCGCTCATCTCGCGTTATTGACCGAGGGAGCTGGCGTACAGCTTCCAGGTCATGTGGCCAGCATGACAAAGCCGCTTCTGGCGAATCAGAGCAGTGTTTACCTTCCCGCTGTAGCGGTACCTATTTATCTACTTATACTTCGACGTGCTTTCGAACTGCTAGGTTGGCAGGAGCTGGGACCAAGCAACGGGAGCTCACCCCGTCGCAGGGATTCGAACCACTGACCTTCTGATCAGCAAGCCCAAGAGGCTCGGTGGTTTAACCCACAGCACCACCTGCATCCTGGCAAAGGCTCCAATTATGTCATGGGTCAAGGAGTGGGCCATAGGTGTCAGCTAGTTTAAAGGACTCTGGAATTTAGTTGATGTTCAGCTGAGAAAGAGCACAGATCAGACAAGAAGCAGCTTATCAATAAAAAGCAAAAGAAAGCAACCAATGGGAGACAGATTGTTCAAAGGGAGGAATTGGCAGCTTTTCTTGTATAAACAGGAATCATTTTGTTGGCTTCCACTACACATAAATTCTGGATCTGACCTTGTAAACTCTACAGTTTGAGTAACATGTTCCATTGAAATTGCTGCCTCCTCCCTTTTGTCTCTTCATGAGCTCACCAATGGAAGCTTCACTCCCAGGGCTAATGGCAACCAAGGGGCCATACAATTTTATTCAGGAGTGTAACTGGGAAAGACACCAAGTGTCCATAGCCCAGATTCTTATCTGAGGCTCCACAAGCTATTATTAAAAGGGCAGAAATAGACACATGACCAAATTCACACATTTAACAGCACAGCTAGTTTGGGAATAGGCTGCTGGTTGTATCCCCCACGCAGGGAATCTACACAATCATGTAACAGTACATACTTCCTAGTTCCAGAAACCTAGGCACTCAATAAAGGGTCTGAGGACTCCAGCAATAACATTCTTTCCAGACTGGATCACCTCAGCATGCAAGTAATAATAAAATAACTTGAGTTAGAATGCTCCCCGGGGATTGGGGATTGGGTGGGTGAGTAAAGAACTAAGTCTGGGCAATGTTTTGAGAGGAAATCTCTGGAGAATAGGATGTCAGGCTAAATGTGTGGAAAGAGTTGAAGGGAAGAGGAAAGGACAGTTGGGTCTGTAGTGGGAATTTTCTCAATTGACATTTGGAAGAGGGAGAGGGGTGACGGCGAATAGCTAGGTGGAAATGGGTTAGGGAGGCGACTATTTCTGGTTGCGTTCATCCCAAACTTCAGTTTATTGTGAATTTGGTTTCAACACTCTGCTTTGCTGTTAATCCTGGGAAATTCTTAGTAAAACATCTGCTTAAAGAGTTTGAACACTTACCCATGGGTTGGTCCCAACAAGACTGTGACAAAAACAAACAAACCATGCACACTGGGAGGGAAAGCAGGCCAGAAAGAAAGCCAGGCTGGCAATTTTATTCTTACTTGGGTTATTCTTTGAGCTTGGTCCTAATACTCTCAATCAGTTAGTCAACAGAGCCAACAAAGGAAGGACCGTAGCTGAGATGCAAAGCATAGAATTATAGAATTATAGAATCATAGAGTTGGAAGAGACCACAAGGGCCATCCAGTCCAACCCCCTGCCAAGCAGGAAACACCACCAAAGCATTCCTGACATATGCCTGTCAAGCCTCTGCTTAAATACCTCCTAAGAAGGAGACTCCACCACACTCCTTGGTAGCAAATTCCACTGCCGAACAGCTCTTACTGTCAGGAGGTTCTTCCTAATGCTTAGGTGGAATCTTCTTTCTTGTAGTTTGAATCCACTGCTCCGTGTCCTCTTCTCTGGAGCAGCAGCAAACAACCTTTCTCCCTCCTCTATATGACATCCTTTTATATATTTGAACATGGCTATCATATCACCCCTTAACCTTCTCTTCTCCAGGCTAAACATACCCAGCTCCCTAAGCTGTTCCTCATAAGGCATTGTTTCCAGGCCTTTGACCATTTTGGTTGCCCTCCTCTGGACACGTTCCAGCTTGTCAGTATCCTTCTTGAACTGTGGTGCTCAGAACTAGACACAGTACTCCAGGTGAGGTCTGACCAGAGCAGAATACAGTGGTACTATTACTTCCCTTGCTGGTTGTAATACATTGCTGGACTTCATCCATACTTCCAGACCACAGGCTACAGCAAAGCTGATAGCCCAAACCAGAGTAATGCCAGAGCAATGTTTGAATCACACCTATTTGCACATAGTATATAATTCTGCTAGCAGTTCCAGGACTGTGTCAGATCTCTTCATGGAACGTAGATTTTTATTTTCTCTTTGCTGTACCTCGGTGCAGTAAAACTGGGGAATGAATTGGATTTTCTGTTGAGCACAAAATATGGCTTAAACATCCAGTTCAGTGTTTAAAGTGGACTAGAGTACGCCATACTTGATCTAGATGGCATGCCCTCTTTGGCTTAGCCTCATCAAAGAGAACGGGGATCTTTTCTCATGAAGAGCAACATCTTCAGCTTTTTTAAAATTAATTCTGTCTGAAATGAGTCCAAAGGAAAAGCACTTTAGGGCATACTGACAAAAATAGTTGCCCTGAAACAACCTCAGAGAAATCAGTGTTCTTCGGAATTACATGTCAATTGATCTGAAGCCGCAAAGAATTGAGAGTCTTCCAATGAAACTCTTTTTTAATTCAACGGCGCCTATACTCTCGCAATCAGCTGATGTTTATCTTGTATGCTCAAAAGCTCTTTCCATTCTGATGATTATCTCTGCTAGGCATTCTGCTAGTATCCACTGCCATACATATGACTGCGCAGTGTTATCTACTCTGGGAATGGGGATGGCACAACTGGAGACAGTTAGGAGTTTTGCCCATGAGCATTCTTCATGCAATGCACATTTCTTCAATGCACATTTCCAACACTACTTGGGCTCGTATTCTTCCCATATCCATTTTGAGACCCCAAAGTTGGGATTAGTCATGACCTGGCTGGCCACGCCAGGTTTCTGAAGCTATGTAGCTTCCAGGATACGTGATCACGATTCCTTTGCAATTTAATATAGCAAAGAATATCTGGTTAGGTAGGTGGATAATCCTGACTCCTGCTACTGCTTGTATGAAAGGGGTGGGAGGCATCACGGTAATTCTTTCTGGAAGTAGGCGGGGGCCAGCTCCCACCTTACGCTTCCCAGAACATGCTTCTTCTCTGGGTAGGGGTGTGTGTATATGTGTATGTGATGCAGTTCAGACCCACAAAGGAGATCAACAGAAGACTCACGATGAGTAAGGAGCATTCACCGCCTCCAGGACAGGCAGATATTCTGTCACCCTTGCCTGCTTCTGTAACAGAAGTTGAAATTGCATTGATATGAATGATGAATGGTATATAAATACAGCAAGTGTTGTTGTTGGTTTTTCCCCAAAATGCTATCCACATAAATTCTTTAATACACTGTGAAGTTTGCATATTCAAGAACCTACTTGCAAACTTTCTCAAATCTGCCAGTACAGATTGACAAATTTTACTGTGTTCCCAGCACTGCCTTAAAGCAACCCGAGATTTCATAAATATGCATGCCCATCAGATAATCTGTGTCTTTTATGATGAAGTTCTTCCATTTTGGGGTTTGCAAAAGTCCTAGATCATGTGACTCATTCTGAAATGACATTTAAAAAAAAAAAAGCTGGGGTGGAAATTTGTATGAGAAATGATTTACCCATTCTTATTCTTCTTTCCGTAGGCAGTGTTTTGGTGGGCTATATTTGTTGTTTAGTTGTTTAGTCGTGTCCGACTCTTCGTGACCCCATGGACCAGAGCACGCCAGGCACTCCTGTCTTGCACTGCCTCCCGCAGTTTGGTCAAACTCATGTTCGTAGCTTCGAGAACACTGTCCAACAACCATCTCGTCCTCAGTTGTCCCCTTCTCCTTGTGCCCTCCATCTTTCCCAACATCAGGGTCTTTTCCAGGGA
The DNA here is from genome assembly GCF_963506605.1 of Zootoca vivipara. Taxonomy (NCBI): domain Eukaryota; kingdom Metazoa; phylum Chordata; class Lepidosauria; order Squamata; family Lacertidae; genus Zootoca; species Zootoca vivipara. The sequence continues at coordinate 102,079,528 of NC_083277.1, forward strand.
GTCTTCTCTTCTCATGAGGTGGCCAAAGTATTGGAGCCTCAGCTTCAGGATCTGTCCTTCCAGTGAGCACACAGGGCTGATTTCCTTCAGAATGGATAGGTTTGATCTTCTTGCAGTCCATGGGACTCTCAAGAGTCTCCTCCAGCACCTATATTTAACCTCTACCAAGAGCTTCATAATATTGCAAAAGATGGGACTTGTGGAATTAAAGGCTGTTCTTGGTATTGCAAATACAGTTGTTGCAGTTATAGCACTTATTGGTCCTCCAGAGGCAGTCATTATAAAAAAGGTAAAGGTAAAGGACCCCTGACAGTTAAGTCCAGTCGCGAACGACTCTTATAGTAGCTTCCATATCCCTGGGTAGCACTGGCGGAGGAAGAGGAGTGTGGGGGGACAGCTATGTTTTAGTTCATACCTTGTTTCAGAAAGTGCAAATTATGTTAAGTTCACCTTGAAATGTGAACCAGATCAAATTCCTCCACTTCCCCTATAAATGTCATAATGCCCTTGGCTTGCCTGCTGTAGCCGATGATTGGCAGGAGCTGCCAGCTTAGTGATGAGCCACCAGGTCTACAGGCTGGAGCATCTCCATGAGCAGGGAAGAAGTCCAAGTACTAGTTGTCTTCCCTGTCTCTCTGCCTTCTGCTGATTCCTGGCTTTATCTCTTGGCTCAGGCCCCTGGCATGATTCCTGGTTCCAACTCGACAGCGACCTCTGACTCACAGATTTTGTGCAACGGTGGAAGCACTCTTGAGTTGAGGATTGTATGGTCTGCCGAGTCCTCTGGAGTTGACCCTGAGAGAAGCCCAACCAAAGAATTGGGTGATGGCATTAGGGCATTTGATGCTATCCTGTTAGTACAATCCCTCTGTCTGTCTAATTGGCGGTTGGGCAGAGCTCTCCTAAACAGCAGCTATGTTGAGCAGAGCATTCATAAAACTGGTAGGGGCCTTGTCCTTGTGAGCAGCAGATCTTAGCTGCCCATAATCTCATGGATCTTGCCACTTTATTTCATTTCTTATGAATACAATAATTTACGTCACAGTCCCAATTTCCAGAAATTGAAGCCCAGACCAAGTAAGTGTTGGGAGGACAGACACACCGTCAAAAATTGCTTCTTCCCAGTTTAGTAGGCAGAACATCTGCGACTCAACGTGGCTATGGGGGAAGATGGAATCGTCATAATCAATGCCATCTGGTGGTCACTGTTAACATTTTGCACGACCCAATGCAAGTCACAAAGCGGTTGTTGAACTGCATGGCATTGATTCAGAGAGATCGAAGTATTCCCCCTAATGCCCCAAGGGGTAGTTGTACTTTTAAGAAGCACAGGGAGAAAAGCTTATTTTGAACCAAGCAGTAGGCAAACATGCAACTTGTGATCTGCTCTCATAGGGACAAGTGAGTGGGAAAGTGACTAGCCTTTCCCTGCAATTAAACTTTCTCATAACCTAATCATGATCACGACTGGACTGGTAACTAATGGGTTGCTGTTTCTCTGAACTGGGCTGTGCCCACAACTGAGCATTGCCCACAGAGAAACTCTTGGAAGAATGCTTACGCTAAGCATCTGGTTTTCTGAATAAAAGGGACCCTGTTGGCATTGTCTTGAGGTCATGACAAACTGGCACTGCGTCGTAAACAGATACTTTGTCCTTGCTTCACCCCTTCCCTCCTCCACATTTCCTAAATGGATCACCCAGGGGGGTTTGGTAGCAGAGTCTGGAGGGGAAGTCTTTGCATTCTTATTGCTAAGCAGATTCTGCAGAATACGTTTCCAAAATCTTTAGAAAATTCAACTTTCTGCACTGAAAACAACCTATACCAGAAGAGGGTGTCTTTTCTTTTAATCAGTGAGAAGAGAAGTTAGGGGTTTGTTGTTTTTTTTAAGTAATTCAGGATGTGTACCACTTTTATAGATCTCTCGAGGATTTCAGCTGTTTGTTCAGATGACATAAAACACAAGAGGAAATAAATGCAAAAGGTTTGCAGCAACCGATCCTGAAAATTCCTAAATCTGTTGTGAGAGGGGGGAGGGAATGAAGCTGAGGGCTGGACCAAACCAGCACTGGCAATGCTCAGAAAATAGGGCCTTCTATTAGTTATTTACAAAAAAAAATAATTCAGATTATCCAGTTATCATCAGAGATATTGTTAAGATGTTTGCTTTTGTCACTCAGAGGACAAAATCAATACATAAAATGTTTGAATGCATTTTGCAAATCTGTTGCTTAAAATGTTAAAGCGCAGTTGCGGGGATGCAGTGGGAAACTGATCAAGACTGTAACACCAATCGGAGAGGGTTTTTTAACCCTTTCCCCTCTGCCACAGTCTCAGTGAACATTTCCCCACCCAAAAAGCTTCTATTGAGCCCAGACAGGAAGCTTTTATTCATTTTAATTTTATTATATGTAAGTTATTTTGATATTTATTAGCTTTAAATTGTAAAATGTTGTAGGAAATAAATTCCCTACCCTCCCTGTTAGTGGATACTGATACCACTATTGTGGCTAAAGGTATCGATATTGAACACTTTCTTTCTTTCTTTCTTTCTTTCTTTCTTTCTTTCTTTCTTTCTTTCTTTCTTTCTTTCTTTTCTTTTCTTTCTTTCTTTCTTTCTTTCCATCAAATTAACTTAAGCAATACCAGAAGTGCCAACTTGGCCCCATGACCATGGGTGCCTGGGGCCGTGGGTGCCCTGTAGTATGCATGGCCCTTGGCTCAGCACCAAAATTTGTGGGTGCCTGGCCCCTTCGTGGGGAATTTTGTGGGTGCTCCAGGGAGTTGGCACCTATGAGCAATGCTGGGTCCATTGCATTATAATATTCATTCTCTCTCCTTAATGATACATCTACAACAAAACCAACTAGACTCTAGCTGTTCTGCAGCAAGCTGTAAACTCTTTCTAATGAAGCTTAAACTTCAAAGGGAAACAAAACCTATCAGCACACCAAAATGGCTATTTATAAAGAAAACAACCATCTCTGTCCCGTTTCCAAGGGACCTGGCTGCCCTGCACACACTGCAATCTGAATGCTACCAAATCAAGGAGATTCCTAGTGGTAACGGCTGAAAGACTCAGGAGCCTGCTGCCATAAGAATATCGATCATAGTAGTGTCTGTCAGTCATCCTTTACTATTGAAATTATTATTGACCCAGAAACTTGCTAATTCGCATCCACACGCCCCTGTGTATTCCTAATTGTGGTGAAAGTGCTCCTCAGCTGTCAGCAGAGATTTGATAAGGCAACAGGGCGGTTGTTTTCATGGAACGCTTTGCTGCAATTTTAATGAGATCTGTTAGAACGGTTCAATATCAGTGCACAACCAGCACCAAATGAGACCAAGAAAATCCCAAATAAGATGGGACAGGTGTCAGATATGCAAAGCAAGACTGTACCTTAATGAGATGTGCAGAAAAGGGAATCCCAGCAGGCCAAACCCACTCACTGATATTGAGTTTAGGACCCTTGTCGATCTTTCAATCTAGTCACTCTATGTGGGGGGGGGGGGTTGAGCTTTTTCTTGCCACAGGAATATGGTGATTCCCAATCCCATACAAAATAGGCTACAATCAAGCTGAATGCTGCTATCTTTCACCAGACAGCCAAGCAAGTACTTGGACTGTCAAGTGAGAGACAGGGGAGGCTCGGCACATGGGATCAGGCCATTAGTCTGTGATGCTTTGCTAACCACCGTTTTGCAAAAAGTAACACCACAGTTTCCAGCAGCCTTAAATCCAGACTCTGACTCATGAGACCATCACAGCATTCAAGCAATAAATCATCTAGTAATTATGCCAATAACTGTTCCTGTTTGGTACACTAAGCAAAACAAATCCTTTGTTACGTTTTCTCAGCACTGTGGTGCAAAAATAACTTGCGGTCTATTCTTGACGTCTATTCCTTTTCGCATGCAATTCTTTCCATCTTCTCTGAATGCTACAACTGGCCATCCTTTCTAGAGCACTTTCTACTTGCCCCCACAACGACCTTCTGAGGACGAGTCGCTATCTTTTCTCATTTTACAGATGGCAAACAGAAGTGGAGAGAAAAAATGACTTCATCACGGTAACTCTAGATGACAAAAATAGCACTTGGTCCAAGTCCCATCAGGGCCGGCCCTACGGCAAGGCTGGGTGGCGCAGGGCCGCCAGGGGTCGCTGCGTGGCTGTGCCTGCGGCAGCTGCGCTACACCCGCCAGACAGCTGCGTTGGGAAACGGGGCGGGGGGGCACCAAAGGGATCTTCGCACCACGGCACCAAATATGCTTAAGACGGCCCTGAGTCCCATATCCACTTCTGCCACTCCAACTCCTGGACCTTGCTGGATCTAAATGTGGGGAGCTTTTAAGAAAAAGCAAGGGGATGGTGGAAGCAAAGAGGGTTTTCATTCATTGCTCTCCTAGCTGCTGATTTGTCCCTTCAAGAATATCTCCACTGACTTCCTCTCCCTTATTTCCTTCTTCAGCATCCTAGCAGCAGGAAAGCCCACAAGAGGGCACATACAGAACCGTCCTATATAGAATTCAAGGGGGCTGACTCCCGCATCAAGGTGCATAGGATTGCAGTGTATGAATGGTAGTTTTGGAAGGAGTCGGATATGTGTTTGGAGGTACATATCCAACACGCTGAGCAAGATCAGTGTGGCATAACCTATATGATCCCTTTACTTGTGATATGCAAGAAGAGCTCAAAGTGGCTTGCATGTTTCCTAGGCAATCAGCCATTTAGGCAGCTTACAAGGCCAGACTTGCCATAGGAAGTGCCACTGACACATTTACACACAAATACCGGTATAATAAAAAAAACTCCTTCAGTAGCACCTTAAAGACCAACTAAGTTTATATTTTGGTATGCAAAATGAACTGCTGATTTTCTCTGGGGAGAAGTGGGTGTTGGAAGCTTTGTACTGGGCTGTGAAACAGAACACATTTTCGCAGGCATTCCTGAGATGCAACTGAATGTTTTTAAATCACTGAACTGCTTTTCTGAGTCTGGGATGCAGAGTTTTTGGCTGCTCGTTTCATTGCTTTTCTCATTCAGATGCGTGTGCAGCCAAGGTTTAATACACTGCCATAATATTTCCTACCACTCCCTTCGTATTCCCAACGCGCCTTCAGAGAGTCTGCTGAAAATCTGCACCCTTGAAGAACTCCCCTCTTTGGTCTGGGACTGGAGAGACCACCTTTCAGGTTTCACGGTGCCCTAATTCATCCCTGGTGTTGCGTTAAGACTCCTCTGCCATCCTTCCTTCTGGGTGACCTTTAAAAAGTATGTAATTAGAATTCAGGAAACAAAACCTCTGGCTCAGGCTCCAGATGTGACGTTAGAAGCAAAAAACAACTGCATCTATAACTAAGGTGCTTAGCAACTGGGGAAGAAATCAGATTTAGTACAGATGTGACACCCGTTCCTCTTGATTGTGTTGTGGATAATTCCCCCCACCCCTTGCAAGAAGCTTCTAGCTTGCAATATTCAGAACTGGAAATTCCCTTGGTCTCAGAGAAATCACGGCCGCTGCCAGACTGTTGCTGTTTCGTGGGTGGTGGCATTGAATCACAAAACAGGCAAATTCAGTTTGCACAATTAGAGTGGATTTGGTGCTCTTGTTTGATTTTACTTCTCAAAAAAAAAAAACCAGACATTTTGCAGTAAGAAAAGTAATAGGAAGGTGCGCTGGGAAGTGTGGGATAAATCATAATGGACTCTTGATCAACCATGGATGTCACAGAACCACCTGCAAACTTTGTGTGAACACATTTTAGATGGGTTCCCAAAGCAATTTAAATCTGCAGAGGAAGATGCATCTAAACTTGGAGCACACTAGCTTCTCATGTACTTGGCTTACCACTTTAATGGTAAAATAAAAGAATTGGCTTTTGAACAGCAGACATACCGGTATTTAGTTACAGGTAGGTAGCCGTGTTGGTCTGAGTCGAAGCAAAATAAAAAAACTCCTTCAGTAGCACCTTAAAGACCAACTAAGTTTATATTTGCATACATCGAAATTTAAGTGATCATAAAGGTCACCAAAGTAAAATAATTTCACACCTAAGCATAGCCCTAAGCATAGCCCCAAAGCTGACAACATTAGGTGTTCATCCCCTTTCAGTGTGGGTTTCACTGGCAATCACTCATAAGTGAACAACAGGCAGAGTGTTAATTCTGGCCTCTTTCTAAAACCTGATGAGCTCTGGCTCCAATTCAGCCTTGGTTTTACTCTTACCCATGAAAATGCCAGGCAGGTAGGTATTCAAGATCAGGCATCCATCAACCTGGAGCCTCAAAGTACACACTTACCTGTACACACTTACCTGGGTCTGGGAGCAAGCTCCACTGCACTCACTGGGGTTTTCTTCTGAATTAACATCTGTAGGATTGCCCTGTTAGACCAGAAGGCATTCATCATTAACTAATTGAAGCCCATCTCTGGTACACGGACAGCTTTTTAAAAATGACCTGTGATATACTAAAAGTTCTAATAGTCTTGTTACACAAGCAAAGAATTATGCTTTGCATATCCCATCATAAGCCCCTCCTCCTGCCAATTTTGTAGGATTCAGGACTGGGTGAAAATTCAGGTTTTATATAGTGAATTATTCAACTGCCTGACAGAATACATCTTGTTGTTGTTGTTGTTTAGTCGTTTAGTCGTGTCCGACTCTTCGTGACCCCATGGACCACAGCACGCCAGGCACTCCTGTCTTGCACTGCCTCCCGCAGTTTGGTCAAACTCATGTTCGTAGCCTCGGGAACACTGTCCAACCATCTTGTCCTCTGACGTCCCCTTCTCCTAGTGCCCTCAATCTTTCCCAACATCAGGGTCTTTTCCAAGGAGTCTTCTCTTCTCATGAGGTGGCCAAAGTATTGGAGCCTCAGCTTCACGATCTGTCCTTCCAGGGAGCACTCAGGGCTGATTTCCTTCAGAATGGATAGGTTTGATCTTCTTGCAGTCCACGGGACTCTCAAGAGTCTCCTCCAGCACCACAATTCAAAAGCATCAATTCTTCGGCGATCAGCCTTCTTTATGGTCCAGCTCTCACTTCCATACATCACTACTGGGAAAACCATAGCTTTAACTATACGGACCTTTGTCGGCAAGGTGATGTCTCTGCTTTTTAAGATGCTGTCTAGGTTTGTCATTGCTTTTCTCCCAAGAAGCAGGCGTCTTTTAATTTCGTGACTGCTGTCACCATCTGCAGTGATCAAGGAGCCCAAGAAGGTGAAATCTCTCACTGCCTCCATTTCTTCCCCTTCTATTTGCCAGGAGGTGATGGGACCAGTGGCCATGATCTTGGTTTTTTTGATGTTGAGCTTCAGACCATATTTTGCGCTCTCCTCTTTCACCCTCATTAAAAGGTTCTTTAATTCCTCCTCGCTTTCTGCCATCAAGGTTGTGTCATCTGCATATCTGAGGTTGTTGATATTTCTTCCGGCAGTCTTAATTCCGGCTTGGGATTCATCTAGTCCAGCCTTTCGCATGATGAATTCTGCATATAAGTTAAATAAGCAGGGAGACAATATACAACCTTGTCGTACTCCTTTCCCAATTTTGAACCACTCAGTTGTTCCATGGACAACACCATGGACAAAGACAACAGGCATATAAAAGTTATGACGCTGGAAGATGAGCCCCTCAGGTCGGAAGGCGTCCAGCATGCTACTGAGGAAGAGCAGAGGACAAGTACAAGTAGATTCAGAGCTGATGAAGCGGCTGGGCCAAAGCCGAAAGGACGCTCAGTTGCGGATATGCCTGGAAGCAAAAGGAAAGTCCGATGCTGTAAAGAAAAATATTGCATAGGAACCTGGAATGTAAGAACCATGAATGGAGGTAAGCTGGATGTGGTCAAAAATGAGATGACAAGAATAAATATTGACATCCTGGGCATCAGTGAACTAAAATGGAAGGGAATGGGCGAATTCAGTTCGGGTGACTATCATATCTACTACTGTGGGCAAGAATCCCGTAGTAGAAATGGAGTGGCCCTCATAGTCAACAAAAGAGTGGCAAAAGCTGTAATGAGATGCAATCTCAAAAATGACAGAATGATCTCGATACGAATCCAAGGCAGACCTTTTAACATCACAGTAATCCAAGTTTATGCACCAACTACCGGAGCTGAAGAAAGTGAAATTGACCAATTCTATGAAGACCTACAACACCTTCTAGAAATGACACCAAAGAAGGATGTTCTTCTCATTACAGGGGATTGGAATGCTAAAGTAGGGAATCAAGAGATAAAAGGAACAACTGGCAAGTTTGGCCTGGGAGTTCGAAATGAAGCAGGTCAAAGGCTAATAGAGTTCTGTCAAGAGAACAAGCTGGTCATCACAAACACTCTCTTCCAACAACACAAGAGACGACTCTACACATGGATATCACCAAATGGGCAGCATCGAAATCAGATTGATTATATTCTCTGCAGCCAAAGATGGAGAAGCTCTATACAGTCAGCAAAAACAAGACCTGGAGCTGACTGTAACTCAGATCATCAGCTTCTTATAGCAAAATTCCAGCTTAAACTGAAGAAAGTAGGAAAAACCACTGGGCCAGTAAGATACAATCTGAATCAAATCCCTTATGAATACACAGTGGAAGTGAGGAACAGGTTTAAGGACTTAGATTTGGTGGACAGAGTGCCTGAAGAACTATGGATGGAGGCTCGTAACATTATACAGGAGGCAGCAACGAAAACCATCCCAAGGAAAAGGAAATGCAAGAAAGCAAAATGGCTGTCCAACGAGGCCTTACAAATAGCAGAGGAGAGGAGGCAAGCAAAATGCAAGGGAGATAGGGAAAGATACAGGAAACTGAATGAAGATTTCCAAAAAACAGCAAGGAGAGACAAGAGGGTCTTCTTAAATGAGCAATGCAAAGAAATAGAGGAAAACAATAGAATGGGGAAAACCAGAGATCTGTTCAAGAAAATTGGAGACATGAAAGGAACATTTCGTACAAAGATTACCATAATCAAGGACAAAAGTGGTAAGGACCTAACAGAAGCAGAAGACATCAAGAAGAGGTGGCAAGAATACACAGAGGAATTATACCAGAAAGATATGGAGGTCTCGTACACCCCAGGTAGTGTGGTTGCTGACCTTTAGCCAGACATCTTGGAGAGTGAAGTCAAAGGGGCCTTAGAAAGCACTGCTAATAACAAGGCCAGTGGAAGTGATGATATTCCAGCTGAACTATTTAAAATTTTAAAAGATGATGCTGTTAAGGTGCTACACCCAATATGCCAGCAAGTTTGGAAAACTCAGCAATGGCCAGAGGATTGGAGAAGATCAGTCTACATCCCAATTCCAAAGAAGGGCAGTGCCAAAGAATGCTCCAACTACCGCACAATTGCGCTCATTTCACACGCTAGCAAGGTTATGCTTAAAATTCTACAAGGCAGGCTTAGGCAGTATGTGGACTGAGAACTCCCAGAAGTGCAAGCTGGATTTCGAAAGGGCAGAGGAACCAGAGACCAAATAGCAAACATGCGCTGGATTATGGAGAAAGCTAGAGAGTTCCAGAAAAACGTCTACTTCTGCTTCATTGACTATGCAAAAGCCTTTGACTGTGTCGACCACAGCAAACTATGGCAAGTTCTTAAAGAAATGGGAGTGCCTGATCACCTCATCTGTCTCCTGAGAAATCTCTATGTGGGACAAGAAGCTACAGTTAGAACAGAATACATCTGCATGTGTTCTTACCTAGTGCAGAATGTACAATATAATTTACATTCCTTTCTCGTTATTCACAGGCAAAACACATTGTTGGAATGTAATCTTCTCCCCATGTAGTCTGCAAAGTGTATATTGCGGAATAATCAAAGGGTTTTAGGCTTGTCTTTCTCTAAGCACACTAAACATCCCTTCAGCACCTTGTGACATGATCACAGTGGATACATTATGAGATGTATAATCTAATACCATCTGTAGTGTTGGCATTTCGTCACTTTAGCCAGAGAAATGAATACTGATTGGCACATGGAATGGAGCTAGTCTTTCACCTTAACAGGGAAAACCATACTGATGGAAATGTATTTATATATTTAGCTAGACTTTTGACATATTAGACATTACAGGCATGCCTGCAGAGATTTCTGAGCAACAAAATAAATAAAAATAATATTGCACAGTCATGTTTTATTACATAACAAAGGAACACAATTCAATGGGGCACTTTCCAGCACAAGCCCCATTAAAATGAAGATTGGCATAAGAGTACCATGTTCTTGTGCACCTCGCATTCAGTTCAATGGGACGTGCCCAGGAGACGTTCCCACTCGAGTGTGTCCAGTGCTCAGGGCCAGCCCTACCATTAGGCAGAAGGAGGCGGGTGCCTCAGGTGGCAGATGTTGCAGGGCATCAGTCGATCAACCATTCCCCGATTGCTCTAAACTAGCCTAACCAAACTAATCTTTAATGCTGGTGATTTATGAATAATAAAAGCCTGGATATTTCCCTATGGAGTTAAAAAAAGAAGGCAGTACTGTGCAGAGAAAAGGCTGAAGAATAGTCCTAACCACAGACTGGGAATCAGAGAAAATGACAATTTAATACAGAGCTAACCTCACCCTTTGGGTGGAGACCTTTTTTGTAAAGTCTCTCATTTGCTGACAATGAGGTAATAAATGCCTTCGATCCTAATGCTGTGGTTTCCTGCTATTGACTCATTTTACTGGGCTTCTACGATAGTCTCTCAGCTATCCTATGATAACTTGCTAAAACCTGCTGGCTAATCCTTCTTTTTGAAAACATCTCATTGTGCCTGAATCCTAGGCAACTGCAACCAGTTTTCCATTGCAAAATGCATGTAAAGGATGATAACTGAAAAGAGACCAGGTCCTGTGGATGACATGCTTAGGACACTAAAAGGGTGAGGTCCAATTACGCGCTGCAAGTCTGGATTGATCAGTAAATTGAGGATAAAAGTTCCAGATTGTGTTTCTTCCTGTGGCTTTACCAGAATTATCCCAGTGAAGGAAAGGGGATCAATCCAGACACTTTGAACATTCCTTGAAGTCACCACTAAGCAGATGCGGGGACACTAGCAACATTTCCAGCTTCTGGGTAAATGAAATATAGGTAGTAGCCTCTCCAGCTTTACAGCTGAAGCCCCTGTTCACACAGGGGAGCATGCAAACAAGTCTGAAGTAGTAAACTCCACTATGATAGCCAGCTGATTGTATGATGGGGCGCGGGTGGTGCTGTGGTCTAAACCACTGAGCCTCTTGGGCATGTCGATCAGAAGGTTGGTGGTTCGAATCCCTGCAAACCTAGCGGTTCAAAAGCACGCCAAAAAGGGCAAGTGGATAAATAGGTATCGCTGCAGCAGGAAGGTAAACGGCATTTCCGTGCGCTCTGGTTTCCGTCACAGTGTCCCGTTGCTCCAGAAGCGGTTTAGTCATGCTGGCCACATGACCTGGAAAGCTGTCTGTGGGCAAACGCCGGCTCCCTTGGCCTGAAAGCGAGATGAGCGCCGCAACCCCATAGTCGCCTTTGACTGAACTTAACCGTCCAGGGGTCCTTTACCTTATGAGCTCAGCTCTCAGAACTACCAAGATTCTTCTCACCATTGTGGATTTCAATTATTGGGCCAAATCCTCTATGTATTTGGTTAGAATGCCACAGAGGGAAAATACTAACGGTACCATGAGATTCAAAACATTTGAATGCCCACAAGCACATTGCATCCTTCTGCTGACTTTTTGATTTTGCGACTGCTTCATTCTCGGTCCAAGCCCTTAAATCAGACCCTTTCCTTTTGCTTGCGGTACAAATTACTTTTTAACATTCTACACAGTGCTCTCCAATGGCTAAGCCAAGTAAAAAAGAGCTTTGCTTCATTTTATAGACCCATGCCATCGCCTCAGCCATTCTAAATGCAGAGCTTGTGTCCGTCAGTCTTCTTCCAGATTTGATTTGGTTTCAATGTCTGGTCATCAGCAGTAATAGCCAGAGCATTTGTAATCTAGATGAAAGCTTCCCACCACCTCGGCCAACTTTTAGATTACGAATGCCACGTACAGTACATATGAATATATGTCCTCTCCTAGGCTGTGTACACACTGGCAGGTTAAAATGTAGCTAGGTTGCTCTTTTTCTCAATTCAGATCAAAGCTAGTTCGGGAGAAAAAATATAGAAACACAGTTATGGATTGTGACTAAAATCACATAAAGTATATACTGTAAAGGTAAAGGTGTCCGACTCTGGGGTTGCGGCGCTCATCTCGCTCTATAGGCCGAGGGAACCGGCATTTGTCCGCAGACAGCTTCCAGGTCATGTGGCCAGCATGACAAAGCTGCTTCTGGCGAACCAGAGCAGCACACGGAAATGGCGTTTACCTTCCCGCCGGAGCGGTCTCTATTTATCTACTTGCACTTTGAGGTGCTTTCGAACTGCTAGGTTGGCAGGAGCTGGGACCGAGCAACGGGAGCTCACCCCGTCACAGGGATTCGAACCGCCGACCTTCTGATCAGCAAGCCCTAGACTCTGTGGTTTAACCCACAGCACCACCTGGGTACTTCTATCCAAACCTTTGGTGGGAGATTGTATACACAGCCCAAGTAAGCCTGTAAACATTATTTCTTTAAGTCTCAATAGTATATCATACTATGTAGAGCAGGCATCCCCAAACTGCGGCCCTCCAGATGTTTTGGCCTACAACTGCCATGATCCCTAGCTAACAGGACCAGTGGTCAGGGAAGATGAGAATTGTAGTCCAAAACATCTGGAGGGCCGAAGTTTGGGGATGCCTGATCTAGAGATTATTTTATAATAAGAAGAAATTATAGTGAGGGAAAGACTTTGATTCCAGATTTTATTCCAACATCCCATTTTAATTTGATATCCATTCTTTCTCCTCTTGCCTTAACTACATCATAGGTTAATTCCAGCAACTACCTTTGAGAAGTTTAACTACAATAACTAAAACAGTTTTAATTTCGCCACATCATCATAAGAGGAATTGGAACTACTTTTATTATTAGTTTGAAGCATACCTCCGGTTGAAAATGTAAACATTAAAACTTCTTGTTGCTGCTTTTAGATGGTTCAACCGTTGACTGTTAGGAATTTTCTTTAGCCAAGTACCGGTAAGCTGTGAAAATTCATGAAAGGAACAGCTTCCTATAAGTTTGGAAGAGTCCCAAGCAGACCCAGTGTTTTCAATAGGGCTTGTTCCCTAGTCAGTATGTTTACGATTGCAGCCAAAAGTTTAGAATTACTGTAAGATGCTGATCCCAGCATATTCCCAAAAGCAGCCAAAGAAAGGCTGTAAACAACAAACTCCAGGCAGACATTCCCAATCATCTGATACTGCTGCTCTGGGCCGAACTACTAAAATATTCTGTTACAGCCAGGTTGCTTAGAAATGCCACAAGCTGAACATGTTCCTGGCAACTAGCAGGAGAGGAGGGAAAGGGAGGGTCATGCCACACCTTCTGCTGTTAATTTCAAGCATGCCCAAATTCTAGTTCATGGCGGATTTGGTATGCCTATAGGTATTTGTTTACCACAGAGCCTAGGGTTTGTCGATCAGAAAGTCGGCGGTTCGAATCCCCGCGACGGGGTGAGCTCCCGTTGTTCGGTCCCAGCTCCTGCCCACCAAACAGTTCGAAAGCACGTCAAAGTGCAAGTAGATAAATAGGTACCTCTCCGGCGGGAAGGTAAACGCCGTTTCCGTGCACTGCTCTGGTTCGCCAGAAGTGGCTTAGTCATGCTGGCCACATGACCCGGAAGCTGTACACCGGCTCCCTTGGCCAATAAATAGGTACCTCTCCGGCAGGAAGGTAAACGGCATTTCCGTGCACTGCTCTGGTTCGCCAGAAGCGGCCTAGTCATGCTGGCCACATGACCTGGAAGCTGTACGCCGGCTCCTTGGGCCAATAAAACGAGATGAGCGTCGCAACCCCAGAGTCCTCCGTGACTGGACCTAACGGTCAGGGGTCCCTTTACCTTTACCTTATTTTCACCTAATGGATTAATGTAATTAATATTGTTAGCATTTTAAGCTATGGTAGCTAGCTACCAGCAAAAGTAATTTAACTCCATAGCCTGAACTACTTTTCATAAATTGGTTGCAATGAAACTCATCACTGTTTAATTCCCATTACAGTCTTATTGATGTCTGACATGCTCCCTCTTAAGCCCCAATTTTCTTTTTCCAATGATGTACTGTTTCTCGATTGATTGTTTCGACGTTTCATTAATATATAATGCCTCAAGTGAAGAAATTGAAATAATGGTAATCTGTTCCCACTGTGCTCTAATGACATTTCACTGCAGTTAAGATGGTCGTTTTATTATTATTATTTAGAAGAAAACATTGATATCTAAGTTTGGACAATCTGTTGCATTCAGGGGGATCATGCCCCAAATAACATTTCAATTAAAATCTCTTTGGGGTGGGCCCACAAAACTGCAGGAGGCACAGAAGAGCTTACTGTGAATGTATATAATGTTCAAACTTTTTAAAATGCCCCAAAGACCAGGATTATATTTAACATTCTCTAATTTACATATTTTTTTAAAGTCTGTAATGCATATTTTAATGGAATTTCGAAATATGTCTCTTCAAACTGCTTCCATCGATCATCCCCTCCTGCGACCCACTGTGACAAATGTGACTGACAAGAATGACAATACATTGTGATAGAATGAACAGCAAAACCCACCTCTATGGTGATCTTCTTTTTTTCTTCTTCTTCTCTCCTTCAAATGGCGCATCATTGAAATTCTTGGATGCTTGGAAACAAATATCAAAAATTATTTGTTTGCTGAAATAAAGGCTCTGGCCAAATCATCTTGGCCTTACAGACCTATCCCCCACCCACCCACACAATAAGCAAAGATTTAAACAAGAACGTGTTTTGTTGCAATTCAGTGGTTTTCTTGCAATTGCTCATGGCTGATTAGTATTCGTATTAATTTTTAGTTGACTTTCATTTTTTGTATGCAATTATTTCACTGTCATTTGTTATGTAATCCCACCCTGGAATCATATATGATGGAGGGTGTCAGGGTGAACAATGGTAAAGAAGACAGTGGTGATGATTATGTTAAACTGAATATATTTCAGCTAGTCAGGATATTTTTTTATCTTTTATTTAAATGGCAGCCTTTCCAAGCCCTCTTTGAATTCCTTCTTCAGGGGCAAAGAACTGACAGGCGGTTTGTTTGTTTGTTTGTTTACTCGCAAAAATATTTTTGCTTGCCCTTTAAGTGCAATCTCTCCATCAATCCTTTGTCTTCCTCTGTTCTGATCCAACTCCTCAAATCTCTCCATTAAAAACACACAACCCGGATAAAACAATAAAACTGAGAAAAATCCACAACCCTGCTTTCAAAACATGCAAAAGTTTTAAATAGTAAAGCAGGGTACAATTTTGTTCTACCACTCAACTCTAGCTTACTTTACTCTGGGTTAAGAGAGGGGGGAAGCAAAAATGCTTTGCCCATTGTTAGCAACATGGTTATATATACCTGACGACGCCCACATGTAGCTTCTGTTAGGTTACCTAAGGAAATGGAAATAGCTCAGAGAAGGGGAAGGGTGTGTGAAACAGTCCTCCTGAGGAATGAAGACAGGAAATGAATTTTTAAAGTGGCTTGTGCAAGTGCTGCTTTTGCAGGACAAAAAATAAAAATAAAAAATCCAGAATCCGGAGCCAGAATATAGGCAGATCCCTTGTACCAGTCTCCTCTGGCTGGCAGGGTCTCAGGAAGAGAGTAAATGTTGGCATCGTGTACTACGATGTGGCACATTTGGATTTCTGAGTGAGTGGTGTGGCCGTCATCTCATCTTGCCACTTCTCTCTCTCTCCCCGCCCATTTATTTTATTTAATAAAAGATGCATTCTTTGCAGAAGTGTCTAAGTGGCTAGCATCCCCCCACCCCCAAGAAGCAGAAGGAAAAAGGGTGTGTGCGCACACTTCGGTTTTTGAAGGGATTAGAGCAATGTATCATATCCAGAAGCGTTATCTTGAGCCTTGAAAAGCACATAGAACAGAGTGTCACTCATTCAACTTCCTCCTTCAGTTTTATGCGCTGTCCTCTTCACCGCCTCATGACCAAGGGGGCAGGGGGCGAGCGGGCTCAGAAGCTTTGTGGGTGCCAGTGGAAGACCTCAAGGGCACCGTTCTGCCCATGGGCACCCTGTTGGCAGCCCTTGGGGAGACAGAGAAAGTGGAGGTGCCAGAGATTGGACTTAGAGGCTTTCCCATGTTCTCTACCACCAAGCCTCCCCAAATAAGTGCTTGAACTTATGAATATTTGTTTAAATGTAAGAGGGAGTATGCAGGGGGAAATGCTGGTGAAAATAATGGGTTCTTAAGCCCTATTTCAGGGACCCAGGTGGCGCTGTGGTTAAACCACTGAGTCTAGGGCTTGCTGATCAGAAGGTCGGCGGTTCGAATCCCTGTGACGGGGTGAGCGCCCGTTGCTTGGTCCCAGTTCCTGCCAACCTAGCAGTTTGAAAGCAGGTCAAAATGCAAGTAGATAAATAGGAACCGCTACAGCGGGAAGGTAAACGGCATTTCCATGTGCTGCTCTGGTTTGCCAGAAGCGGCTTTGTCATGCTGGCCACATGACCTGGAAGCTATACGCCGGCTCCCTTGGCCAATAATGCGAGATGAGCGTGCAACCCCAGAGTCGGTCACGACTGGACCTAATGGTCAGGGGTCCCTTTTAAGCCCTATTTCACTCTGTACAGTGAAGCAGGTGTTGTTGTTTTAACCAGTTGCAAAAACTGTCAGTGGTTCAGGTGAAGAAGTTGCTTCTCTCTAATGGCTCCACCTTAACCTTCCTGAAGCTGTGAAGCAATTCAGCTGACTGATGAACCGCTTGCCTTTATAACCCAGATTTCCTCCAGGAAATTCAAGGTGGCACACACACTTCTCTCCCTTTCCATATTTTTCCTCACAACAACTCTGTGAGGAAGGTTAGGCTGACAGTCAGCTTCAGGGCCAAGTGAGGATTTGAACCTCCCAGGTCCTAGTTTGACACTCTATACCCACTAGGCTGCACTACTGTCACCTAAGTTATCGGTAAGAGTATGCGGTTGCCTATCCCATGCCAATACAAAGCCATGGGCAGCAGCTGACCCAAACTTATAAGAGCCATGTGCAACCTTGGGACTTGTAAAGAAATCTTGTGTGCCATCATGAGGACTAGAAGCTCGCTTGCCTTTTGAAAAGAGCTATTGGGCATCCTCAAACGTGCGAGCGTGAGGAGGTGGGTGGGGAGGCAGGACTACACCTTCCGCCAGCCGTCGACGACGCTAGATCATTTCTGGCCACCCCGCAGGAATGTCCTCGCGCGTGGCTTCCTTCTCCGAAGGTGGATAAGCCTCTCTCTCCGCCGAGGGGCTGGGAGCTGCTGCTGCTGCTTCAAGAGACGAGAGCTTTCCTTCCCCCCGATGGATGCTGTGCACGCCGCTTCTGCTCCGTGCCCAGAAACTGCCTCAGGCTTGCCCAGGATCTTTCGGCGGCGTTTCGGGGCTGGCGAAGAATGCAGGGAGGCAGCGGCGCAAGGCTGCGTCCGGATGGGGGTCTGCTGGCCTCTCCAGAGCAGCTGCTGCCACTGAGCTAAGCTCTCCCTGGCAGGAGGAGGAGGAGGAGGAAGAAGAGGGGTAGGTCAGGTTTGTGGTGCCTGCTACCCTCCCTCCCTCTCCTTCCCCACCCCGAGCAGTTCCATCCTCCCCGAGGCTGCGCTGCCTGCCTGCCTGGGCAGGGCAGGGAAGATCCGGAGAGGCGCTTTGGCGAAGGGGCAGCCTCGCCGCTTTCCTGGAGAAGAGGGACCCTTGCTCTCTCCCCACCGCCTCACCTGCTCCTGCAGCTGCCGCGGGGCAGAGGCCTGGCTCCGGATCCAGGCTCTTGGCGTCTCCTGAGGCCACACACCCACACCCCTCGGGACTCGTCTCCAGGAAGCCCCTCGCCCCACCCGAAGAGGCGTCAAGGGGGTGCCCTCACCCACGTCTCAGGGGCGCAGCGATCCCCGAGCGAGCGCCGGGCTGGCCATGCTGGGGCTCCGGCGCGACCGGCTGCTCATCCTGCTGCTGCTCGGGGCGTTGCTGAGCGCGGATCTCTACTTCCACCTCTGGCCCCAAGTGCGCCGCCGCCTGGCCCGCGCCGGAGCGCACGGGCCGGGCTGCTCCTGCCCCGCCGAAGAAGCCGCCGCCGCCGCTGCCGCCGAGCCCCCCAGCGCCGAGACCTCGACGCGGCTGCAGGAGCAGCGCAGCACCCAGGCCGCCGGCTCCAAGCTGCGGAGGCTCTTCGCGCACCCGCTCTACAGCGCCCCCGAGGGACCGGCCGAGAAGCTGCTCAGCGGGCAGGAGGCGCTGCGCTATTACCGCCGCAAAGTGGCCCGCTGGAACAGGTGCGTAAGCCGGGCTGCACGGGGAGCAGACCTCCGGAGGAGAGCTGGGTGGGGTGGGGGGGCTTCCCCGGGCAGGGAGACCCCGCCGCCGCCGCCGCCGCCGCTCCTTCTCCCGTTACCATCGCCTTTCTTTTCCTACCAGTGCCCCAAACTCCTAAACAGCGCGTGTTAATTTCGACCATAAGGACTAGAAACATGCTCCTGTTGTTCAAAAGGGAAATGGAAAAGCCCTTTCAGCCGGGGTGGGTGAGGGGAATGAGAGTTCATTGCAATGTCAATTCTGGAAGATTGGGTTTTGTGAGTGTTTTGTAACTTGGTTCTACTATTTGAGAGTAAAATGTGCAACTTCTGGCTACAAAGAAGTGGCCTTCTTGAGAGCAGACCAATAACTCCAGTGGGCAAGAGTTGCTGCTTCTCCACTAGCTCTGTTTCTTCTAAATCCCACTGAATTCAGCAAAGGCATGCATTGGATCCAAGTTTGTAAGTTTCCAGCCTTCCGCTTTAGCCCTTTGCCTCTTTGTTCTGAGTGAAATTGCTTTAATGGTCTGCATAGCCCAACCCGGCTTCTTCCTTTTTTAAAAAAAAAAAAAACAGAAAAGTTTCAGGCAATAAAGGTCCACTATGTCAGTCTTGAAGCCCGATAACCTTTTCAGCTGATCCTGCTTATCTCCAGGCTATGTAATGCTTCACCTGCTGATTTCTTTCTGCAGAATGTGTTGCTTGTTAAAGGTATAGGGACAAGACAGGTTGGCCTTTTTCTCATCAGTTGCCAACCCTACCACCACACTAAAAAAAAAGACAGAGAGAGAATGCTAAGATTTGCTCTGTTAAACACCGTACACTTGAAGCGTATTTCCCACTACTATCACCAAAGAATCCTGGGAGCTGTAGTTTGTGAAGGGTGCTGAGAATGATAGTTTGGGGGCAAACTACAGTTCCCAAAAATTCTTGGGGGATATGCTTTAAATTTGTGGCATGTGTGTCCACAGCTTAGGGCTCAATGCAGATGCCAGGGTTCCCTGACCTTACAGCTGGACATTCTTGTATCTCATGCTCTTGGTGGGATGAGACTGAAAGTGCTACTTACTGGAGTAAGCCGCACTGAACAGAAACTGCAACTTATTGTGATTCTTGCACATCAGTTGGGTGGTGGCCCTGGCTTCTCCCTGGCTGCTGGAAGAAATAATATGTGGCATCATTGAGCATGTTCACCAAACAGTAAGTTAAGCAAGGCTCAGTTCCTGAGGTTAAGAGGTCATTTGTCTGGGTTGCGATGAGGATCTTAGTCACTACTGGAGTAGATCAAAACCAGTAGCTCAGGCCCAAGACCCCACTTGCTGGAATATTTTGGGGTGCTCAGAATTGCAAGAGGAGAAAACTGCTTTTAAAACTGGATAGCACAAAATGTTCCATGATTCTACGCAGAACATCTGTCCTCCGACGTAGAGCAAGTTTGGTAACATGATCTTTTAAAATGTGACAATTTCTGTGCTCCTTTAACTCCTTGCAAGAGGTTATGACAGAGTCAACGTGTTAAACGACTACATACATTGGTAGGATTGACAGAAAACTTGTAGTAAAAAAATTGAACTATGGATTGACGAAGGATTTATAAAAAATCAAGCTATGATACAGATGCAGAGGGGGAAACCGTTACATTGAGATCCACAATTGGGAGGGGAAGTCAGAAGGGATTATATGTTTACCTATTTAATTCATTTGTTTATGCAAAATAGAAAATGCAAAAATAAAAGAGCCAACATGTGTTCATTAGCATAAAGTGTAGTTAAGAAATAAACACTAAAGGGAGAAGGAAGGGGGGGTGCAGTCCTAACTGAGGGAACCTCGATCCTTGCTCATTGCAAATGATTTGCACCACCGCTCAGCTATGGCTCTTCCCATCAAATTAATTCATCGAACGCCACAGCTGTCATATTTGGTAGCTCTTTGTATATTTGATTACAGCTGATTATCTAGGGTAAGGCACAGTTTGAAGTTTGTTTTATGTGAATTCTCCCTTCCTCAAATATTTCATGCAGTACTTGACCAGGAGGTCACAGTTTGTAAACTAAATGTCAGAACCTAATTGGAGCCCGCTGGATCAGGCCCCTGGCCCATCTAGTCCAGCATCCTATTCCCACAGCAGCCAACCAGAACTCTGACGGTGGAGGCAGAGTTTAACCATCATGCCTAGTAGCCATTGATAGCCATCCCCTCCGGGAATTTGTCCAGTCCTCTTTAAAAGCCATCCAAGTTGATAACCATCCCTGCAAATTCCATAATTTAACTGTGTGCCGTGTAGTTCCTTCCTTTTACTTCCTTTAATCTTTCCGCATTCAGTTTCATTAGATGTTCTTGAGTTCTAGTGTTATTGCAAGAGGGAGGAAAACTTTCCCCTACCCATTCTCTCCTCCATGCTTCCCACGAATTCTTCCCTTATCCCAGATTTCATGCAGTATTTGATCACGGTTCATAAACGAAGGGGGAGAAATGGCTGCTTTTTTTTTTACGTTTCAGTCTTATTCACTGTTACTTGGAAGTAAGGCATGCTGATTGCTTTGGCACGTACGGCCAGGTAAAGTTGCTGAAAACTGCAGCCTTAGTCTTTTAAAATGCACACTGTACAAAAATAATAATTGGGGAGTGCGTTGAGCAACCGTGCCTTTTCTAAATGCTGCGATTGAGCTTTGTTTAGTCTTTAAACTTATAACAGGGCCACTTCTATCCTGCAGGAAAAAGTTCAGCTGAAAGCCTTGGCGCCAGAGCCAAAAATCTTTATCACAAATCTGCCACCGTGTCTATTTTGTGCTTAGTGCCTAATCAGTACAGCTTACGTGTCACCAGCAAAGGAAAACAAAGTAATAATGTAAGAACAAGAACTGGTCTGAGCTCGAAGGAGCATAATAAGAGTGTGTGACCTTGTTTTGGTTCAATGGGACAACTGTATTTCTCTTTGAACCACTGAAACGTGACTAGAGAGATAAATAAGCCTGTCACCTTAGATCAAAAGAAAGCATGATGCAAGCACAGCTCTTTGGTCTCTTGAAACTTTTGCAAATAACAGCGGCGGTGATGGTGGGAGAGCAATATGTTTTTTCCTAATGGTGCAAATAGCAGCTTGGGTGTGCGAGAGAGATTTTAATGTGGAGAATGGGGGCGAAGACAGTACCTGGGGTGGTATTCAACTAGGTTTTACTCAGAGTAGACCCATTGCAATGAATGAACCTGACTTAGTCACTGAGTGGGTCTTCCCCGAGTAAAACATAATTCAGTATTGCCCCGGCCACTTAGCAACACTATTCTCAATGCATGCACGCACCTGTTTGTGTATGCCAGTGTGGTGTAGTGGTTAAGAGCGGTAGTCTCGTAATCTGGTGAACCAGGTTCGATTCCCCGCTCCGCCACATGCAGATGCTGGGTGACCTTGAGCTAGTCACACTTCTTTGAAGTCTCTCAGCCTCACTCACCTCACAGAGTGTTTGTTGTGGGGGAGGAAGGGAAAGGAGAATGTTAGCCACTTGGAGACTCCTTAGGGTAGTAATAAAGCGGGATATCAAATCCAAACTCCTCCTCTTCTTCTTCTGTTTGTACTACTGTCCTGAAAATTCTCCAGCAGAAACCACTGCTGTCCTCTGTGCGCAGTCACTCCCGTGCCGGGATGCCATCAGGAATGCTTCCTACTGCCGGTGTGCAAGATGTTTCTGCCCGCTCAGCTCCCATCCCCACCTGCCACCCATTTGCCTCTCCTACCAGCAGCCTGCTTCTCCCCATCTGCCCCACTGGAAATGGCACTGAAAGCCAGGAGGCAAGCTGGGAAAAGAGGACAGCGCCCAGCTGGGGGAGAAATAGCTGCTTAGGGAGGGAAAGAGGGAGGCACCAACTTGCAGAAAATATGGGGGTGGGGTGGATCCCCTGAATATTTTATTGGGCTGGGCTGAGGGAACCAGGGCCCCACAAAGTTGGCGCCTATGGCACTGAAACTGGCTTGCCCACTGGTTGAGAGATTGATGTTGGGGGTAGGGGGGGTATATCTTTGCTTGTTCTCCTTGATCTCTCAGCGGCTTTCGATACTGTTGCCCATGGTATCCTTCTGGAGAGTCTCAGGCAAGTGGGGGGATTGAAGTCACTCTCCTACCTTGAATCTGCTCCTACTTCTGGGGCCATTTCCGGAAAGTCGTTATGGGTGGCTACCGCTTAGCACCACAGGAGTTGTCCTGGGATGTCCTGCATTTTGTCCCCTGTACTGTTTAACATCTTAGGGTGAAGGGGCAGGTAATTAATATTTACTATTATTATTATTATTCTAATTTATTTATTTGGTTTTTTTCACATTAAAGTTTTACAATCATGTATCCAACATAAAACATAAAAACAAGATTCCAAAGAATCTCCTGGACTTCCCTCTTCCCCTTTGTGGGTACTATTGTTAATCATTTCCTCCTGCATTTTTTATGATAATAATCCAAACCTTTTACATCTCCATTATGTCCAAAATTCACCATGAAACTGCAAATGTTACTCCAATCCTATGGACGATTTTAGCTGTTTACAATGGTTTTTAAGATAAATTATATAAATGTTCCCCATTCTTTATTAAATTTTTGGTCTCCCTGGTTTCTGATTCTTCCGGTCATTTTAGCCATTTCAACATAACCCATCAACTTCATCTGCTATTCTTCTCTGGTAGGGACTTTATCTTCTTTCCATCTCTGGGTCAATAACATCTGTGCAGCTGTGGTCACATACATAAATAGTCTTTTCTGCTCCCTTGGGATTTCGGCACCTAGAATTCCTAAAAGAAAGGCAAGGGCAGGTAATTAATAAATCAAGGGTGATTAATTTACCTAGTTAGAATCATAGAATCATAGAGTTGGAAGAGACCACAAGGGCCATCCAGTCCAACCCCCTGCTAAGCAGGAAACACCATCAAAGCATTCCTGACAGATGGCTGTCAAGCCTCTACTTAAAGACCTCCAAAGAAGGAGACTCCACCACACTCCTTGGCAGCAAATTCTACTGCCGAACAGCTCTTACTGTCAGGAAGTTCTTCCTAATGTTTAGGTGGAATCTTCTTTCTTGTAGTTTGAATCCATTGCTCCGTGTCCGCTTCCCTGGAGCAGCAGAAAACAACCTTTCTAGTTGTTGAATTGAAATTTTATTTAAAATTAATTAATTAATTGATTTAATCATCATCATAACTAAGAGTTAGCTTTGTGGTGCAAGCTACTTTATGTACCCATCCACATAAACCCTCTCAGTCAGCATTCAGCCCCTGGGCCTAAAATTCCCTACCCCTGCTCTATGGAGACCTGGTGAAGTACACTGGCTGCCCCTTGCCTACTTTCTTGATGCCACCAGCAAGCAAGAAAAGCCTTAAAAGACTCCTGCTACAAATGCCTCTGGGTAGGTTGTCGAAAGCTATGGCTTCACAAAGGAACAGGGGGGTCCCCCGTTGGCAAGGGTTTGGGCTAGCTGAAGCCTGGAGCAGCTCTGACAGGTTTTGTGGGAGAAGCAAAGGGGAGATTGCAAGCTGGGAGAGGTGAGACAAAACTGAAGGGAGAGCATGGGAAAGAAATGAATGCAGGAGGAGAGAATGTCCCAGAAAACTTTTCCCCCACACACACCCCAATTAGCCAATTAGGTTGGTGTCGTGGAAACTCCGCTGGCTGGCAGTGAACAGAAATTGCTTGCCGTTGATGGATTGCTTGTCCCCGTGTCAGAAAGTTACTGACATCTTGTTCTTTCCAAGCGAACCAGTGTTAACTGGAGCATGGAGGAGCTCACACTGTTTTGCAACGGAGAAAAAAGGGGGCAGCAGTCTTTAGCCTCTAAACTCATGGACACACGTCCATAATATAAAAGCTGGTGCACTGGAAGAGGTTTTTTTTTGTGCCAGGGAAAACACTCACAAAACAGCGCTGTGTTTTTAGACTAATGGAAGTCTCTTGGCTGCTTAGGTCTGAATTAGACCCGGGATTATTTCCAAAATCCCGATTTCTTCACCAGGCGTTGAAATGTGTTCATTTCTAGAGAGTGTCTGTTTTATACTTAGCTTGTATGTGGTCAAAAGCCAAACATCCTCCTTCGGCAATGGTTGGCCTGACTTCAGAGACATATTAAATGCAGCCTGTTTTAGGATTGCCACCTTCCTCCTTGCTCTTCCCCAACAGACACTTTCTGCCTTTAATATCTGTGTGACAAGCCAATGTTTACTTTGGTGCAGACTTCCATGCAGTTACATAGGAGTCTGCCTATAGAATTTCTGCCTGTCGCATAACAGTTAAATGCACAGAGGTTTCCGCCGCTACAGATATTGTTGGACTCCAGCTCTCTGGCCGATGGTCAGGGAGGATGCGACTTACCGTCCAACAGTACCTGGCAGACTAAAGGTTCCCTATCCCTGAACTAAATAAAAGAACCAGGGAGATGTCAAGAATTCCAAAATGCAAATTATAAAAGGCTGGGTGAGGAATTGGCTCCATATCTAACATAATGTTGTAAATTTGTGGGGGGTCCCCCCTAAACTCTAGTACCGTAATTAATAAATGGTAGGGTTTTGATTATTTGGGAGGTGAATACAAGCTGCAGAGGAATTTCTGGGCTAGCCTATGCAAAAGGACCTGACCAAGCTAGGGCCATTAAGAAACAATTCAGGGCCATTGAGAGCCGTTGGCAATGTGAGAGAACTGTCTTCTACCCCGTGCCTGAGAATAGGGGTTTGGGAGGTTGTCATGGTAACTGGGTGTGGGGTGACAGGAAAAGAGAGGTTTTGGCAGGGTGTTCTGGGAAGAAAGAAGAGTGAGGTCCATGTTGGGCAGGCTGGCTGAAGGCAGGCTTTTTTTTTTAAAACATACTTTTTATTAATTTTACAAAATACAAAAAAAAAAGGTACATACATAAATACCTTTTCCACCTCCTTCCTACCCACCCACATGGGTCCTCCCCTGCCACAGAAGTATCCCATGTATGTGAACAGTCAGAGATGGTCCATTTTATGCTTGGATTTCTGTCCTCCTCCCCTGACCCCAAAGCCCCCCCCCCTGCCACCAGGGAGCTCCAGCAAACCAGGGCAGTACGCAGGAGGCCATCCATCCAACCATCTATTGTCATACCAAAAAAAGAGAAAAATAGAAATAGGAAAAAAGAGAAAAAAGAAAGGGCAAAAAAAGAGAAAAAAACAATACAAAACAGAAAAAATTTTCTTATATTCATAATTGTAAAACCATATTTTGTGGGCTTCCCCTCCCCCCCCTTCCCCGGTTTTCATCCCTTTTTTATCATCTGCAACAGTTTCTTACTTTATAAAAATACACCTTTGTATCTTATACAACTTATAAATCAATTGTTAACATTTTCATCTAATATTCAAATCACTGAAAAATCAAACTCCCATTTTATCTTCCCGTGCCTAATTTTTACTCCCTCTATAAGCCTTCATATTTTCACATTTTTCCAAAATCCATTCACTTTTAAAACTATAACTATTCTCAATTTAACCTTACATCCCCGATTACCGGCTCCACCCCCCCCAATCCAGCAAATTCCATAATCAGCAGACCAGTTATAAACCTGTTAATCCATCCTTATAATCACAACATCACTTTCCCTTCACCCCACCCCCTGTTTACAGTCTTTTGCCATCCAGGCCACCATACAGGACCCCTGAATTTCTTCTCTTCTCTGCATATTTTTTCCTTCTTCCCTGTGGGCGTTCTGGAGTTCCAATAATACCAATCGTGCCCCCCTCAAAGGCAGGGCACTCCATCCAACTTTTTGTAGAGTAAAGTCATCATTTTTTTCGTGGTGTGCTTCATTTTGTGTTGAATCATCACAGTCCTCATCTTCATCTTTTCCTTCCAAATCACAATCACCATCATTGTCATTCTCACATTCATCTTTTTCAGTGTCAAAAGCTTCATCTTCTAAAAAATCATATTCTGCCATCACCATCTGAAATTGTTGCTGTAACTCTTGCCGTCGTGTCTCCTCTTGACATAGTTCTATTCTTGTTTCCCACATTAAGGTCAAAACAGACCGCTGGAACTCAGGGGAACACTTTTTTGTTGACATAGTTCAATCCTGCCAAGGTCAAAACTTGTCACGTGGGGTGGAATATGATCACAGTTTATTTTCTCGACTCCATTTTAACAAACTGGCTGCATTCTTCAAGTCTTATTAACAATAAAGTTCGAACTCACATTTCACAAACATTTAAACCAAAAAAGAAATTCCACAAAGTCCAGAAATACAAAGTGAAATAAAAATTGACTTATAAATCCTGATCAACTCACTGGGTTGTCTGGGCTGCCGGCTCCCGAGGAAAAGAAAGGTTTTTCTTAGTCTTTACCTCTTGCTGCAGGGCACTCAAAACCACAGTCTCTCTCCCCTTTCACCCTGCATCAAAGGGGAGATTCTCTTTGATGCCTTTGAGGGATCCTTTTGAATTGCAAATCTTCTGTTTACGGCTTCGGGTTTCTATTTACTGTCTCTTTTGTTGCCGTGGGGGGGGGGTGGCTTCCTCTTTTCTCCCCTCTCTCCCAGATCCAAATTGTTTTATAATCCAAATCGTGAGGTTACTTACAGTCTTGTTTCCAATCGTTTTATTTTCGGAAGAATCCAGTGCTCTCCGCCTTCGGCTTGAAGCTTCTCCCTGCTAGAATAACGTTGCCGCTCAAAATGGCCCCTGCGACTTCTACCCTCCTCGCTCCGGAGCTCTTATTAGAGCTAGCCGAAGGGTTGGGGAGTCCGGTTTGGGGCTGTGCCGAGCAAATTTGCCCCCGGGACGCCCTTCCCGAGGTTCTAAGGGGCGCAGCGTCGCTCTCGCTGCCCTCCCCACTCCTAGCAGGGACGGGCCGTCTCGGAGACGAGACGAAACCCCGCCGATCAGCGCTGGCGCTGAACCCGGAAGCCCGGCTGGCTGAAGGCAGGCTGTGGGAGATGCCTTGAACTCCGTGGCTGCATTGCTGTGGGGGACGAGCCCCTCTTGAAATGAAAGTGCTGTAAGCTCTGGACTCCCACCATGAAGGTGTAAATAGGTGAATAAACCATATTTCTTAATACTACGATGGTCTCCGCTGTGTCTCAACCCTGGGTGAGTGTCTGGAATTCCCTGGGATCTTGCTATTGCTCAGCAGAGAGTGGGGGTGGCACCCAACTTTTGTAACGGTACAAATGTTCTGAGGTTCAAACTATCTTCAGTACTTACCATCATCTTTGATTTGCAAGGGGATCTTTTCCGTCTGCGTGGAGCAGAAGCGCAGTTGGGAAAAGGAGCCTTGGATACATCAGCAGCCCTGTCATGGGATTTTTGGCTGATGCAGCTTGTCAGGTGAGGCTGGGAGAAGTTGCACTGGCTGAAATTCCCCCTGCTGGACCTTTATTAAAGAGAGAGAAGCCTTGCCCTTCTTCTCCCTTTGCAATCCTGCAGTTCCGAATACTGCAAATTCGACATTTTGTCCTAAAATGCAGAGCGGCTTTTCCTGGATGATGTGGAAGCAAATGGCAATGATCAAATGGCCCTAAAATAAATGAAACTAATAGCCTATACCAGCGGAAGTGTTTTCATTTTCATGTCATTCTGCCGTTTGCACATGGTTCATCGGGCAAGGTGCTGAAGGCATGGACAACGCTGCACTTAATCACAGTAAGAGCCAGTGAAATGTTCGAGGCCAGCTAAGTAGCAAGTGTTTAAGCAGCGTGAGGTTATGCTGGTGTGCCTGCAAATGGATATTGATTTAGAATTTGCAGAAGAACTAATGTAAGCCAAGATGTTATGCTATTAAATGGCCGTACCAAAGATAGCTGCAGAGGCTAGTAGGTGAGCACGGAGCTGTTATAGCAGATCTCTGAATGTGCAAGGGTCAGAATTAATAGAGAGCTGGGTGTAAATTGTATATAGATGCATAGAACTGTAGAGCTGGAAGGGACCATGAGGATCATCTAGTCTAGGCATCTCCAAACTGCGGCCCTCCAGATGTTTTGGCCTACAACTCCCATGATCCCTACCTAAGAGGACCAGTGGTCAGGGATGATGGGAATTGTAGTCCAAAACATTTGGAGGGCCGAAGTTTGGGGGTGCCTGATCTAGTCCAACTCCCTGCAATGTAGGAATATGCAGTGGTCCCATATGGATATCAAACCTGCAACCTTGGTGTTATCAGCACCATGTTCCAACCAAATGAAGCAAAAGGCTATGGCATCCAGTGTTCCCAGGCGGTCTCCCTTCCAAGTACTAACCAGACCTGACCCTGCTTAGCTTCCAAGATCAGACGAGATCGGGCGGCACATTCAGGTAGTATGAGTCCTGAACCATCTGCGAATTGTGGTGTTCTTGGGTTTTAAATGCATATATATTTTTTGTACAGGTATATGTACAATGGTGAGCTTCCCATCAGCACAAGCATTGCAGATGGAGCAATCCCCTCTCTCCTCCCTCCCTGTGCTGCCCAGGCACCCCAAGAGTCATTGGAGGGGAGGTGCATAGGGGGAAGCCCAGTTGAACAACTGGAAGATCTTGCACAGGGATTCTGCTAATGGGATTCATTCATTGAATCCTGTGATTCTTAATCAGCTGCTTTGTAGCGAGTCAGACTATTTGTCTGTAACCCAATATTATCTGCTAACTAGGGGCTCCAACAAAAATCTTTACAATCACCTGCTCCCTTCTTCCCTTTCCTCCTGCTGCATCTGCTTCTGCTGAGATGACAAGGATTATTAAACCCGGGACCTTCTCGATGCAAAGTGTGAGCTCTACCACTGAGTTTTGGCCTCTTCCCAAAGGTGAATAGGCCCTTGTTCTTCCCACTCCTCAAGGTGGGCATCGATGCCCTCTGAGCTCGTGGAGGTTGCTGCTAGGCAAAGTCGTATCTTCACAGGGCAACTGCTAGCATAAACAGAAGACCAAAACCAAATTGACAGCAGCATAACAAACAGCTAAGTCAGAGAGCCAGTTCTCAAGGCTTCAGGTGTGTAGAGTCAATATACACAGTGAGAGGTGCGGGAATTAATATCTAGCTTGTGTTTACCTTTGACTATTGCACAATCCAACTCCTACACATGTATACTGAAATATACTCAGGAGAAGTATGCCACCGGCACCTCTCTTCCATCCGGGAGTTGGTGTCCCAGGACAGCGCCGATGCCATAGGGAGAGGCGTCGCATGCCAGCACCACTGGCAGCCTCTCGTCGAAGTGTGCTAAGACCGAGTTCGAGACGAGCAAGTCCTTGACTGCCTGGAATGCGGCCCTTTGTCGCTGGCCCCACACCCAAGGGGCCCTTTTATCTAGGAGTCTGTGTAGGGGCTCCGCTACCGCTGCCTTATGGGGAAGGAAGGCATGGTAAAAGTTCAATAGTCCCAAGAATGACTGAAGTTCGGGCTTGCTCTTGGGCGCTGGGGCCTCACAAATGGCCCGTACCTTGTCACCGGTTGGATGGACCCCTTCTGCGTCCACCTTAAATCCCAGAAAGTCCACCTGCGGCACTCCCAGTAAACACTTTTCCCGCTTCACCTTGAGGCCCGCCGTCTGGAAACGGTGCAGGACGGAGCGGAGGCGGTCCTCAAATTCCTCTGGTGTGGGCCCGGCGATCAGTACATCATCGAAGAAGGGGGTGACACCAGGAATCCCTTTAAGGAGAGAGTCCATTAGATTCTGGAATATGCCTGGTGCCACGCTAACGCCAAATTGCAGCCGCTTTACTCTGAATGCCCCTCTGTGCGTCACAATCGTCTGAGCCTCTGCTGTGGCTTCGTCCACAGGCAACTGTTGATACGCTTGGGCCAAGTCCAGTTTGCCAAAGATTTTTGACCCAGCCAGGGTGGCGAGGACATGGCTGACCACTGGCACTGGGTATGCATGGGCCGTGAGAGCCTTGTTTATGGTGCATTTGTAGTCTGCACAGATGCGGACCGAACCGTTAGGCTTGACGGGTGTGACAATTGGAGTTTCCCAGGGGGCGTTGGGCACCGGCTCCAGCACTCCTTGCTCCACGAGCCGGTCCAATTCCTCGTCTATGCGGGGTTTCAGGGCAAACGGGACCCGGCGGGCCTTGTGCCTGATGGGTCGTACAGCAGGGTCTAGCTGTAGGGCAATGGGGGGTCCTGTATATCGTCCCAATGCCCCATCGAAAACCCCTGGAAACTCTTTGCATATGGCGTCCACGTCCACTTGTAAGCTAGTGCGGTTCACCCCGGTAACGGCTAGCCCCAGAGGTCCAAACCATGCCAGTCCCAGTAAGCTAACGTAGGGGCCCTTAACTACCAGCAAGTCCAATTGTTGCTTTCGCCCTCGATATTGCACCCTGAAGGTCCCCACCCCCATAGTAGGGACCTTACGTTTCTGGAAGTCCCGGAGGGTGAATGGGGCCGGCCTTAGTTTGGGACCCCCATTAGGGCACAGTTCCCTTAATGTTCGGGCCGAGATTATGGATAGAGTTGAACCCGTGTCCAGCTCCATGCGGCATGGGGCTCCCTCTATCTGTACCTCTATATAAATTTTCTCTGTGCTGGGATGGGGCAACTGGAATACCTGGTAGTCCGTGATCTCCGTTGAGTTGCCTTGGTGCATGGTGCCGTGTGACCTGGGGCTCCTGGGTCGGTCATCTGATGCTTGTCGACGGGTGAGTCGAGCCTGACACACCCGGGCGATGTGTCCCAATTTTCTGCACTGCCTGCACTCTGCGTTACGGAAACGACAGGTCCTCCTCTCGTGGTTCTCCCCGCAGCTTGCACAGTTCCCTCCTTCTCGTCGAGGCTGCTGTGGTGTGTGTGCTGCTTGAGTGCGCCGCTGTACTCGGTGTACTTCCTCCCTGTCAGATTCGGATTCGTCGGTGAGGTCTTCGTGGTAGACCCTCGGTTGGGATGGCGGGGCCGGTCGTGCCTCTTGCGTTGACCTCTCGGCGGCTTCGGTTGCCAGGGCTTCCTCCAGAGCAATCTGGAACGTGAGGTCTTTTTTGGCGTAGAGGCGTCGTTGCAACATCTCGTCCCTCAGGCCACCGACGAGGCGGTCACGAAGCATGTTCTCCAATTCTGAGAAGTTGCATAACCGGGCGGCTTGGCGGAGGGAGGTCACAAACCCAGTTATGGTTTCCCCCGGGGCTTGCCGTTTTGCGTAGAAGGCATTTCGGCAAGCTACCACCGAGGGCTGTGGTGAGAAGTGCTCCTTCAGCCGTTCCATTATTGTTTTGTAAGAGACGGTAGCGACATCTCTAGGTGCAAGGAGAGCCCGGGCGATTTCAAACGTCTCCTCTCCACAGACGCTGAAGAATGTCGCCCTCTTCATGGCGTCGTTGGTGACTTCTTTCGCTTGCAGGAGGAAGTTGAAACGGGCGGCGTACCCTTCCCAGTCTCCTGATGCTGGTTTGAATGGCGAGAAGCTGCTGTCGGTTGCCATTCTGGGTTCCTTGGGTCCTGGAGCTGAAGCCTGGATGCACGGTGCGATGCAGCGGTGCAGCAGGTGGCGGTGCTGCGGTGCAGTGCGTGGTGGCGGTCAGCTCAGCAGGATCCCACCTTCGTCGCCAGTGAAATATACTCGGAGTCAAGAGTGAATTTCATGCTCTTTATTCAGCTCATAGTCATCAAGGAGGATAAGAGAAGACGAATGGCTCTTTTCCCAAAACCATCTGCTTATATACATTATTTACACAATGGGCCTTGCGTGATTGGCTACTTCAGGGCTACACCTGTGGGCCAATTATATTGTGGATTGACTTTTGCCTGCAGCCTGATTGGCTGCTCCTACAGGCCAATCAGGTAGCAGATTCACTTCTGCCAGCCGCCTGATTGGCTGCTCCAGCAGGCCAATCAGGTTGCGGATTCACTTCCACCTGGAGTTGGATTGGGTAGCTCCCGCTGATTCTGAATCCTATTGTTCTAGGATTCAGCTCAGTACATAACATATACACTGCCCACAGGCTGCATCCACACATTTTTTGGAAAGGCAGTTGGATTACTTGAGTAGGATGCGCTTCTACAATTGATGTATACACAGGGCCGTCTTAAGCATATCCTGCGCTGTGGTGCAAAGCTCCCTCTGGTGCCCCCCTTTCCCAGAGTTGTACACCTTTTTTTAGGGAGGCCGGCAGTGGCTGGAGGGCGGCTACTCCAGCAGGGAAGCGGCAGAGGCTGGACGCACTGCCTCCCGGCTCAGCTGGACGCTTCGTGCCGCACTGGCCACAGCAGACGGAGGCTCCGGGTGTGGCGCTGCTTTGGCATGACATGGTCGAGGCGGGCGAGGGCAGCGAGCTGATGCCAGGAGGCACTGCGTCTTGCCTCCGCCTCTTCCCTGGCGCCCTTCAGAACATGGTGCCCTGGGACCCTGTGCCACCAGCCTCAATGGGTAAGGCGCCCCTGGGCTTTAGGTGAACACCTGATCTGGTCTGTGCAATGGTAATTGGGCCACATAGGAACCCAGGGCTTGTGTCTCCTCCCCAAAAGTAGAAGCTCCAAGCTCGGCCATTGTGTGGTGAACTGTGGAAGACACCAGCAATACTACAAGAGATGCTCATGAGTTAGGTGGTGCTAGAGTTGTCTGAATTCCAGACCTTTCTCTCACAGTAATGTTTTGCTGTTCTAGTTCTTCAAAATGCACTGCTTGGCCATCAGAGTTTACAGTTTTGGAAGTTGGGCAACATACGGGGCACACATGGAAATTCCAAAACGGAAGCAGAAGTTGCTAAACCAAGTGGCACAGAGGGTCCCTTCAGTGGAATTGGATCAGATGTGATAGCATCCTACAGCCCCAAAAGAGAGAGAGAGAGAACACTTTTAACAAAGCTAGTTCTTAGATGTGCAATGAAACTTGGTTGTTGACATCTATCTGTCTCAAGAGACAATGGAGTGTGCCTCCAGGGGTAAAGTCAAACCATTGCATTAGCAGCACTGAAGTGACCTCCCCAGGGCACAAGCCTCAAAGCAGACCCACTGAAATCAATTAACATGGCTAAGTAAAACTTGGTTGAATACCACCCTGGGAGTGAGATTTGCCTAACAAGTTCTGTCAGCTCAAGCCCTGTGCAAGGGCTTTTGATTGCACAATGGGGCTTTGCTCCTCCTGTGTGTGTCCAGAAATGGACCCTGTGGAGTTGGAAGGACCCCTAAAACAGTGTACAGGAAGGTGGAGGAACGGGGCGGGGGGAATAATTCTGTCTGACAAGTTGGAATCCTTGTGCAGACAGAAAGATGGGAAGCATTGAATTCCACTCACAGTGTCTCTCATTCCATCCATCCTGGGAAACAGAACCTTGTGGAGGTTTTTGTGTGACCATTTTCCATCTCTTTTCCGGCTTATCTTTGCTACTTGCTTTTTATTTTGTTAACTTCACTTATTTACTGCCTGGGTCGTTCCTGTGCTGTCTGGGCAAGCTGTTTGCCCTTGCGTGACTTAGCGTTTCCTCTCATTCTTTTGGGGAGAGGGTATTGATTATTCTCCAGCCGCTTTGGAACGCAATATATGGCACTCGTAAACACAGGGACCATTCTGAGCACCTTCTCAGACTGTGCTAACACTAAATTTGTCTCTCCCTTAGTGCCCAAATGCAAATGAAACAGAGGGGAGCGAGGACATTTTCCGAACGGAGAATTCTTTGTGTGCTAAATCCTCTACACTTCATGATTCATTAGGGCGACTAAGATGGCATGCGAGGTCCTGTAAATCCACGAGACAGGTAGAAAGTCAAAGGATGAGCCAGAACTTGGGGTGTCGCCGTAGCTCAGTGTGAGAATATCTGCTTTGCATGCTGATGGTTCCAGGTTTGATGCCTGAAATCCCCAGAAAGAACGGGGAAAGAATCCTGCAGACCTGCTGCCAATTCAGTGCAAGCAACAGCGAGTTAGATGCAGTAGCAGCCAGTTTGGTGGAGAAGAGGCACCCTCTTGACATCAGTCTCGCTGCAACTTACTTGGACAGGGATAAGGCAGGGTGGAAGCAAGGTTGAGGTTCTCCTGGGTGGGCCATTGGCCTGATCCAGCAGGTTCCTCTCATGTTCCTATGATACCAGGCCGCACCAGTGGGTCAGAGGAGATTGTAGATGCCTCTCCAGTGTAGTGGCTCCCTGGATATTGGTGAGTGTTGGGGACAAGTTGCTGAATGCCAATGCAGCAGCGTTGGGACGCAGGTGGCACTGTGGGTTAAACCACAGAGCTTGGGCTTGCTAATCAGAAGATTGGCGGTTCAAATCCCTGTGACGGGGTGAGCTTCCGTTGCTTGGTCCCAGCTCCTGCCAACCTAGCAGTTCGAAAGCATATCAAGGTGCAAGTAGATAAATAGAATCATAGAATCATAGAGTTGGAAGAGACCACAAGGGCCATCCAGTCCAACCCCCTGCCAAGCAGGAAACACCATCAAAGCATTCTTGACACATGGCTGTCAAGCCTCTGCTGAAAGACCTCCAAAGAAGGAGACTCCACCACACTTCTTGGCAGCAAATTCCACTGTTGAACAGCTCTTACTGTCATGAAGTTCTTCCTAATGTTTAGGTGGAATCTTCTTTCTTGTAGTTTGAATCCATTGCTCCGTGTCCGCTTCTCTGAAGCAGCAGAAAACAACCTTTCACCCTCCTCTATGTGACATCCTTTTATATATTTGAACATGGCTATCATATCACCCCTTAATAGGTACCGCTACAGCGGGAAGGTAAACGTCATTTCCGTGTGCTGCTCTGGTTCACTAGAAGCGGCTTTGTCATGCTGGCCACATGACTTGGAAGCTGTACGCCAGCTCCCTTGGCCAATAACGCGAGATGAGCGCTGCAATCCCAGAGTCGGTCACGACTTGACCTAATGGTCAGGGGTCCCTTTACCTTTACCTTTAATGCAGCAGCGTAGCGTGGTTTGCAGGTGCCCGGGATCAGGCAGGCGCCAGGGGGACAGGGTGCAGAGGGTAACGGAGCCCAGCACACCAGCCCAGCCCACCACCACCACCACCGCTGGAGCCAAGCGGAGCTGCACTGCACTGCTTGCCCGCTCATGCAGGGGGGAGTTTGTCTGGGCCTTGGATCATCCCAGCCTCACAATAGGGTTGCCATATGCCTGGGTTTTCCTGGACATATTAATAATACTGCAGTCAGCAGCAGTGTCTGGGCAGAAATCGAGGAAATGTCTGGGAAAATCCAGACATATGGAAGCCCATGCCAGCAGTGCTGTTTTGGCCAATTTCACATAAAAATAGGTAAAAAACAACTTTGCAAAAAAAAAAAAAACCCACAGCTTTTCTGTCTGGATTTTCATTGTTCAAAATATGGCAAGTTAACTTAACAAAGCAGCTCCATGCTGGCAGGGTGGCATGAGAAAGACACAACGGCCACGTGGCCTTCGATCTCATCCTCGCAAAGCGAGGGCAAGGCTGGGATCAAAGGGCACACAGCTGTTGCATCCTTCTCACCCTGGCCTGCCAGCCCTGCGCCAGTTTGCGAGGCTGAGATCTGTTCTGAACAATTTGCCCAGCAAAGCAATCGACAGCACATCCTGGACACTGTAAGTTCATATATTCATGTCGGAAGATGACTTGAAACAAAGCCAATATAAGCTTCGCAATTGAACATGGCCGAAGATCATTTCTGCAGCTGACCTTAAATGAACTTTCCTAATTTTGCTTCGTGCCATGAAGAAGTCCTGTCAGTTTCATGGTCCGGCTTTTGATCTCAGAAGTGAAATTGACAAGGCTTAATCACAGCGCTGAGAGAAGCGCTTTGGGGAAAGAAATGAAGGGTTTGTTTCTGCCACTCAGCTGCTAGAGTGCACCTCTTGCCCTTTGGAGAAAAGGGAAGGAATTTAAAAAGATGAATTCATCAGGGCACTTTGCTGCCTGCTCTCTTCCCTGAACCAAGGCTGTAGCCTCTGCAGCAAGGGACCTGAAATATACTCTGAGTCGAGAGTGAATTTCATGCTCTTTATTCAGCTCGTAGTCGTCAAAGGAGAAGAAGAGAATAATCGCTCTTTTCCCAAAAACATCTGCTTATATACATTAGTTACACAATGGACCTTGCGTGATTGGCTACTTCAGGGCTACATCTGTGGGCCAATCAGGTTGTGGATTGACTTCTGCCAGCAGCCTGATTGGCTGCTCCTGCAGGCCAATCAGGTTGCTGATTCACTTCCACCTGGAGTTGGATTGGGTGGCTCCTGCGGACCAATCAGACTGCTGATTCTGAATCCTATTGTTCTAGGATTCAGTTCAGTACATAACAGGACCCACCCCCCACCCCGGTCCTTCCCACAACTGCAACCTCCAGTGACTAGATGTAGTGCAATTGCCACAGGTTAAGAGGAATAAACAGGGGTTGAGATACTCTTTGCAAGATCATGTGCATAAGCTCTTAAAATGGACGGTGCTGATTTGATGCATGTTTACTCCTAAATAAAACTTGCATCGCATTGGACTGCGACTAGGGCTGTGTACACACTATAAATCTTTAAAGCACATTTGAATCCCTGCTGATAAAGTAGCTTCTTGCAGGGAATGGTGGATGTCATGTGTGATGTCATGTGTTGGGCAGGTAGAGACATGGCTGGATCCTGCAGCTGGAAAGCAGGATTGAACTCTCTGCACATCAGCTGAAAAGCAGGGGGTTCAATCTTGCTTGGTTTGGGTGCCCAAGCAAGTTCCCTACTGGGAACTCACGGGTGCACCTGGAACCTGCAGAAAGCAGAACTGAAACCAGCTGATTTGTGGGGAGAATTTCAGGTAATGATATATGTAAGTTAATTGAAAGCTGCCCATTACCGTAGAACCCAAACTACTTTTCTGTTTTCAAGTGGATGGCTGATCACTGTGCCTTACTAATTTTGCCTGGGAAGGCTCAGAAGACTGTAAATGAGGTTGACGTGAAAAATTGTACTGTTGGTCTGATGGTTAGAGCAAACAAAAAGGGACCACGTAATTTAGGCTGTTTTAGTTTGTCGATACTGTAACTGCCTATTTGGCAAACAAGGTCCTGCGTTAGCGCTTTGACAATGTATGGCCGCTATGCTTTCGAGGCTCTGACAGCTAAAGAATAATCAGGCCAAATCCACAATGTAAAAATAAACCATGCGTCTCTGTTGGATTGCTAACAATGTGCCGTGATGGCATGAGTGCTTAGAACAAAGACATTAATGTACCGCATTTTTCGTTCCATAAGACTCACTTTTTTCCTCCTAAAAAGTAAGAGGAGCTTCTGTGCGTCTTATGGAGCGAATGCATGGTCCCTGGAGCCAAATTGCCCAGGGGCTAAAGGCAGGTCATGCTTTTAAAAAAAGAAAAAGAAAGAAAGAGCTAAAAGCTAACAAGAGGGGATGAGTGCTTTGAAAGGAACCAGCTCAGCAGCTGATTGCAAGAGATCGGGGAGGGAGATAAGAGAGCTAGCTCCCTTCCCGGCCCCTCCCGGCCCCTTGCCTAGGCCTCAATTGTTGTCTGCATAGGGAGACATGTGACTGGCTGATTAGATTATCTGTTTGGAAACTGTAGAAATGGGTCTCTTTCCTTTCCTAGAGAAGCTGCAGAACTGTGAGTTGAACTAAAAACAGGATTTTTCCCCCTTTGGAAGGAAACTCAGCAACTTTGAGCTGATCCTAAAAAATTGAGCTTTCCCCCTTTGCAAAAGAAGCTTCCTCAAATATTTAATGGGGTGGGGGCAAAGGCACCTAGGCCTCTAGGAGTTGGCTGCTACGCCTAGGACAATTCAAGAAAGCAAAATATTTTTTTCTTGTTTTCCTCCTCTAAAAACTAGGTGCGTCCTATGGTGCAAAGAATACAGTATCAATAGCTATTGCTGAGAAAAGGACTTCGATCTCCAATAATAAAAAATTAGAGAATGGTGACATATGTCTCTTCCCCACTGCCAGTACGGAGGGGCTTAATTTGAGCTAGAGTACAACAGAGCTTGACCCAGAATCTACTCCCTATTCTTGGAATGAATCCTGAAAATTTCAAAATAATAATATACCCGAGTCCCTTTGAGCATGTGCAAAGTGTCTTTCCCTCGCTTCTTAATGACCACAACCAGCTCCAAGCCACACATATTAGAGGCTAGAACTTCAGTTTTAGCTCATCTTCTGGTTGGTTTGCTTTCCCAGCAAAGGCCTGTCCCTCTCACTTTGCCAATTGAGCCCTGTTTCTTGTGCAGACTGAGAGACTTCTACAAACTGAGCTCAGGTACGTACAAACCCAGCATCCCTAAAACCAGAAGCTTTGCTTTTGGGAATTACAGGGACAGAACCACCCAAACCGTATAGAAATTTATTCTTGTATGCGACTACAGCAGCGAGAATGTTACTTGCCCAAAAACGGAAAGAATAAGAAGTCCCACCAAAAGAAGAATGGATACAAAAACTTATGGAATATGCAGAAATGGCGAAACTTGCCAGAAAAATATGAAATCAAGATTTTT
Organism: Zootoca vivipara; assembly: GCF_963506605.1. Classification (NCBI taxonomy): domain Eukaryota; kingdom Metazoa; phylum Chordata; class Lepidosauria; order Squamata; family Lacertidae; genus Zootoca; species Zootoca vivipara. The sequence continues at coordinate 102,118,262 of NC_083277.1, forward strand.
TAAAAAAAAATTATTTAAAAAATGGAAATGGTTTATGGAATATTTACAAACAAACTGTAAACAGATAAGAACACTGGCCGGGTTATTGTAATGACCTGCAGTTTTTATAAGAGCATATATTTAAAGTAGATGAATAAATGAGCAAATTAAGTTAATTTGGATATTAAAAAATAAATTTAAGGAACCGCAGAAAGGGGGGGGAAGGAAGCCAAGTTTTGAAATGTTAAAATGAGTGTAAAATTATTGAAATGTATAAAACTGGAAATAGTTTTTTAAAAAGCAAATCCAGCATCCCTACCAATAGAAAGAGTGGGTACTGCTAATCAGAGTCGCTGATAATCATAAGTAGGGATGAGTTAACTAGAGTGGAGAACCTGAGGCTCTCAAGATGTTGCTGGACTGCAAAGGCTGGAACAGATGGGGGTTGTGCGTCCCATTTGAGTGGCCCAGGTTCCCCATCTCTGCACTAAAGCACGGCCCCCCTCTCTGCTTGTTTTCATTGTAGAGAGAATGCCTCTAACACCTCAATGACCTCTGGCTCTGAAATAATGGAGACATAACAATAGTTTTATGCTATTCTATAATTTATTATTGAAGCAGGCGTTCCTCACACCACATCTGAAGAGAACACAATTAACACAGTGTTCTTAATTTTTTTTTAAAAAAAATGGTGCATGTACTAACACAGATGGACATGAGTACTACGGTAGATATATATATATCTGTAAGAGGTTGACAAGTCATTATGGTTTGGGGGGGAAACCCAGTGGCCCATGATTTCTCAGTGGTCTTTGAAACCACAATGTCTCCTTGCAGCATAACTTACGAAGAGGTTGAAGACTCGGCCTCTGATCTTGAGAGACTTGGGAGCTTTGCCACACAAAGTAGTTTCCGGCTTTTCCTTGTGTAATTTCGCCCAGCATTTGTATATCCAACAAATGTCGGATTTCCTCATCCTGTTGGTTTTATGGTCTGGCAAAAAAAAAATGCTAGCAAGCATATAGAATGTGCATTTTTCTACAAGGGCCAGAGAGAGAGGCAGGGAGGGACAGCGAGTGTGGGACGTTTTGGAGATTAGCAGTTTCACTCTGTTGATCTTGAGCGCTTTCACCATGGTGGTGCAAGCTTCTGGGAGCTTTTAGTGGTGCTAGCAATTATCAATCACAATTAAAATTGCATCCCAAATGTAGAAAACCCCATCTTGGGCCAGGCAGCCAATGAGCGTTCTTGTTAAATAGCAGCAGCAGCAGCCCAGTCGATGGCCAGTGCAGTTTTTTAACTGTTCCAGCTTGCTACAGACCCAAGCCAAACTGACATAGGCTGGGATCCCACCACCCACCATACCTGCCACGTTCCGGCCTGAGAAATAAGGGACTGGACCAGAAGTAGCAGACCGGAAGTAGCGCTGCCGCCATTTTGGAACTGGGCGGAGCATGCTCAGAAGTGACTTTTGATGCTGCTCTGCCCTGTTCCAAAATGGCCACCGCACCAGAAGTCGCGCTGCAGCCATTTTGGAACTGGGAATAGCAGCATCAAAAGTCGCTTCTGAGCATGCTCCACCCAGTTCCAAAATGGCCGCCACGCCAGAATAAACTGGGGAAAAACAAAAAAATCTGTTTTTTCGGCTGGGAACAGCTGGGAAAATGGGGGTTTCCCGGGGAATACGGGAGACTTGGCAGCTATGCCACCCACCACAAATCCTGCTCCCCCACCAAACTGAGCAACAGCCTTCATTTGAACAGTTTTGTCAACACCTCACTTTCCAGATGACGGCTGCTGTACCCAAATCTGCTCCAGAGCAGTGTAGAAAACCCCAGATAAGACTTGAGGGTGCAGCGGGGGAGAGGGATGTACCACCACATGGGTGGAAGTTGTTCTGCTCCTGCAATGGCTTCCAGACCCTCCCTATATTACAGGGACAGTCCCAGATTTACAGAAGGCATCCCGGTTTCTGATTTGACCTTGGAATGTCCCGCTTTTCCTTAGGACACCCCTGTTTTCATTGGAGAAATGCTGGAGGGCATGGAGTTATTTGACACCCCCAAGCCAAGGAGAGAAGTAACTATACAACCTTTAGAAGAAATCTGAAGGCAGGCCTGTCTAGGGAATGTTTTATTATGTTGGAAGCTTCCCAGAGTGGCTGGGGCAACCAGTCAGATGGGTGGGGCAAGAAGGAGAAGGAGAAGGAGAAGGAGAAGGAGAAGAAGAACAGTTGTACCTTGGTTTTCGAACGTCTCCATTTTCAAACATTTTGTTTATCGAAAGCCATAAACCCGGAAGTAAATGCTTCGGTTTTCAAACTTGCTTCAGAAGTCAAACATACCACGCGGCTTCTGTACTGAGTTTTCCTCTTTGATGCTTCCGCACTGATTTTTCGGTTTTCAAACATTTTGGAACTCGAATGGTCTTCCAGAACGGATTACGTTTGAAAACCGAGGTACCACTGTAATTGAATAGGACGTCCTTACTTTCATCAGAGAAATATTGGAGGGTATGGGCTTCATTGTATACAACCCTGGATGTGGGAATGTGATTTACTTGAGGGGTTGGTTTTATGTGCGCCTTCTTTTCCGTGTGTGCATTAGGAGACACAAGATTTACAGAGAGGAGCGCAACCTCACCTCGGACTCAATAATGCAGCTCAGGCAGGAGGCAAGCTGGCTCCAATTCCACCTGGGAATCAATCGCTATGCCTTGTACCCACGGTCTAGCCCTCCGATTGACCAGCTCCTCCGGGACACGCAAAACTTTGGAACCATCAGCGCTGGTAAAGCTTCCTTTCTGAACTGCCACCTCCACCAGATCATGAAATACAAGTGCAGAGGAAGGTTGGGGGGGATGCATGACTGATTAGTGGCAGAGTTTCTTTTTTCTTAATGAAATACCATTGCAGCCAGCTAACCACTAATGTGGACAGGCAAATACTGGGCTTTAAGGGGCTCCCTTTGTCTTTAATTAAACACTTCCTGTTTGCACATTCAGTCCATTTTATTGCTTTCCGATGAGCACAAGTATAGAGAGACAACAAAGGGGTAGTTTGTTAATTGCCCTTGGAAAAGCTTCCCTTAATTATCACAATGTCCGTTACTGTCCCCAGGAAAAGGAAGCACTGGTTTCCTCCCATTATTCTTGTTTCTCCCTCCATTTTTTGGTAGCTAATAATATCATTTTGCTATAAAATAGAAGAAATGAAGACCTGCTTTCGAAAGCCCTCTTGATTACAAAGGCAGTTCCCGCCACGTGACACAGTGGGCTGCTCTTAAATTTTTCTGGTGTTTTTAGCAGTTAAACCTTGAATGCGTCCAAGAGTGGGCCTCTAAACCTGGCTGCGGATTTTACCCTCTCCCCCACCACTGAAATCTCCCCACCCCTCTGCCTGCCAAAATTTCCTATAGTGCTTTTGTCGTGACTAAAGGAGACTTAAGGTACTGTATTCTCCCCCCCCCCCAAAAAAAGACCGTCATCATGCAGAGTTTCGGGAAGACCTTAATATGCCCCTGCTAGGCGATTACATGACTTCTATCACACACCACATCTCCTAAAAACAACATTCCTATTGGGTGAGTCTGAAGCGCATTGCTTTTCATTTTCATTCCAGATTACAGCCAGGACGAGAAAGCATTGCTGGGTGCCTGTGACTGCACACAAAGTAAGTCAAGTGCACCAGTTTCTACGAGTCACAGGAATAATAAAAACCATAGAATCTTAGAGTTGGAAGGGACCCCAAAGGTCATCTAGTCCAACCCCATACAATGCAGGAATCTCAGCTAAAGAATCCCTGAGAGATGGCCATCCAACTTTGTTTAAAAAATATCCAATGAAGAGGAGGAGAGGAAGATTGGAGAAATTTTAATAACAGCATTCTCTAGTCACATGGTCATTAACAAAGCCATTACATTGATTACAGTGGTGCCTCGCTAGACGAAATTAATTCGTTCCACGGGTCTTTTCTTATAGCGAATCCCATAGGAATGCACTGAATTTTTTTTGCCCTTTTTTTGCTCATAGGAACACATTAATTGAATTTCAATGCATTCCTATGGGAAACCGCGATTCACTAGACAAATTTTTTGTAAAACGCATTTGTCTAGCAAGGCAACCTCCGCTCGAAAAATCCTTTTGTTAAGTGGAAATTTCGTTAAGCAGGGCATTCGTTAAGCGAGGCACCACTGTATTAGGTTTGTGTTTTGTGCCACCCTAAACTTAACTTTGATCTGGTGTTGCTGCTGCTTCCTTCCTTCCCTTTATTCCATAGATATTATAGGTTTTGTTTTGCATTTTCTTATGCTCTGTAAGCAACCACCTCCATCTGCAAATATCTTAATTATGTTGTGAATATTGCAAAAACCGAGCTGGGTCAGTAATCCAGAATTCTTTTAATCAGCTTGGCGTGCATGGAAACGAGCCACTTAAATTGGATGGAGAGCCTTTGACCCAGAACACTTCAATCAAAGTTATGCTCCTAAATTGAAATTTTCATATTCATAGAACGGCAGCCTGCTCTGGCAAGGCAACCCTCATTTCCTAGTGGAGCAGTAGGCAAAGTCTAGATGCTAATAACGGATTGGAACAGAAACGCAGAGCAAAATGAGCCGCCGGTTTCAGTCCCTCTCACCCCCACCCATACCTGTAGTGTGTGTGGCTTGTCTTTTTAAGAAGCAGGCATAGCCTGTAAAAAGAAACTCCTTTCCTAAGTTTGCAGGGTAGTCCCCCCCCCCCCAAGTTAACTAGGAATTAGTTAGAACCTCAGTCTTGGCTGTGTAGCAAGTAGCAAGCAGCTGTTATAGTCATACCTCAGTTTGCGACCGCCTCCGTTTGCACTCTATTGGCGCTTCGCGCACGCGCAGAAGAGCCCCTCGGTTTACGACGAACTCGGGGAGCGACCGGCTCCCCGGAACGAATTGCGGTCGCAAACCGAGGTATGACTGTATGCAGAGTGTTGTTCCCCTGAATTCAATACAGTACTGAGTGGGGAAGGCTTAGCAGAACAAGGTCTTCTTGTGCAAAGGGACTTTCCCCGCTCCTCTCTGTGTGTCCCCCCCCATTAGGGGTGTCATTTTAGGGAATTTCATTTGAGGAATTCAAATCTGCTATTATCTAGCTTCGGAAGTCTACGTTCAATGAAGAAGCATATAAACTGCATTTGGAAAACCAAAGAATTTTAATTTTACCTTCTTAAAATGTCAGGTAATGCTAAAAGATATAATAATAATAATAATAATAATAATAATAATAATAATAATAATAATAATAATATGTGTGTGTGTGTGTGTGTGTGTGTGTGTGTGTGTGTGTGTGTGTAGCAAACACAAAGTATTCGGGAATCATTTTTTAAGGATTTGCGTGTTCAGACCCAGAGACCTCCCCCCTAAATAAATTCACACTTGACTCAAATTTTAGTTTTGGTTTTTGGCAGAATTTAGGCCACAACTTTATTGATTACAGAAAGTCGGTGGTTGCATAGGCTCTGGTTCGACTAGCTCCCTGCACCCTTGTAGGTAGCGCTGGCCCAGGGCACCAGCATAGGTCAGCCAAGGGTGAACACCTGGATAGGCAAAAAGCCAGGAACAGACTATGTCCGCTACCCAGATGTCCCCCTGGACTCAGACACGGGCACAACCCCCTCTCAGGGGTTGACCAAACCATCTGAGTCCCTGGATTCCTTTAATGGAATATCCTTCACATAGGGATGGCGAGAGCGTTCTCCCATCCCTATCACCTGAACCAGTGCCTATCTGCAACCTTACAAGTTGTGACGATTTGCTACATGGCACACGAAACCCAAAAGGCACCAGCCAATCAGCCAAGTGGGGGAAATTCCTGCCGTGCCCCTGTCCCAATGACAGGCGACACACGACAGCATAGCAAGGTCAAGAGCGCAAGCCCTAAATATAGGGAGAGGTGGGCGGGTGTTCCGAATGCATGAGCCAAAAGAGGAAGCTCTGGGTCATGTGCATGGGTATATATAGGTCCCTCGATCCGTTTGGACTGTGCCCCATTGGCCAGATTGAACCCAACGTCGAGGGACCTACCAATCAGGTGTTGTGGCTGACCAATCTTACCCACCCACAACACAGGAGGTCGGTCTCCAGGTCTCACCACAACACGTGCCCTCTTTTAGGGAGGACACGATTTCTATGCAATTTTACACACATTTTGCTTACCAAGCAAAGCTAAATGATATTAATTTAATCAAAATATGATTTGAATTCCCAAGTCATGTTACAACTTTTGAACAACTTCAATTTTTGGAATTTGAAAGTTGAAGAATTCAGTACACCCTACCTCCGCATGTCCCCTAAGCATGTTCTAGGGCAGATTTAGGAGTGCAGGGAGGGGGGGGGAGGAAAGTCCCATTGCATGAGTGGAGCTCATTCCAGGCAACAACTTAGTTGAATCCCACCTGAATAACTTGCCAAGTTTACACAAAGTTTCCATTTTCAAAAAGTCCGTTTGAACAATGAGCTGAGCATCTTGGTTTCACTTTCCAGTTGTCAAGCCCAGTGGTGTGCACTTGAAACTTGTTCTCCGGTTCCAGGACTTTGGCAAAGCTATGTTCAAACCCATGAGGTAAGCTCAGTTCGTCTGAAAACATTTGCCTAGCCCTTGCTGTTATTTATCTTGTTTGGTATGGTGTGCATTTTCATCATGACGACATCACCATGAACAGAGAGAAAGGTTCAATGGTAAATCCCAGGTGGTATTAACTGGTGACTGTTTACAGAAGGGGAACTCCTTAGCAGGACTAGAAGGTAAGTCATTTTCACCCAGCACCCCCAGCAGCACCCTAAACGTAAAGGTACCCCTAACCGTTAGGTCCAGTTGCGGACGACTCTGGGGTTGTGGTGCTCATCTCGCTCTATAGGCGAGGGAGCCGGCGTTTGTCCGCAGACAGCTTCCGGGTCATGTGGCCAGCATGACTAAGCCACTTCTGGCACAACAGAACATCGAAACCAGAGCAGCGCACAGAAACGCCATTTACCTCCTCGCCAGAGCGGTACCTATTTATCTACTTGCACTTTGACGTGCTTTCGAACTGCTAGGTGGGCAGGAGCTGGGACCGAGCAACGGGAGCTCACCCCGACCTTCTGATCGGCAAGCCCTAGGCTCTGTGGTTTAGACCACAGCGCCACCCGCGTCCCTCAGCAACACCCTATACCCCCTCTAAATCTTCTTCAAAGGGTTGAGGACCTTCTAGAACAGATTGGGGGGGGGGCGCACAAAGTGCTGCAAGGGGGATTGCTAAAAATCGCCTGCCTCCCTCCTCGTTCTGCTAATGGATTCTCTTCTGTCAGGGGACCTTCACCAGTAGATGTCAACCATTCTTAATAAGGCGCAAAGTTAAGGAGTAAGGTTGTGGGCGGGGAATTAAATGCAAAAAGAAAGAAAGAAGTGAATTGGACCATTCTTGCTTTGAGTGAACAGGACATTAGCTTTCCCTTCCCACTCTGGCACAAGATGGTAATTGGAATCAGTTCTTCTACAACAAGGGTGAGGAAGATGTTACTGGACCACAGCTCCCTTCCTCACTGGCCATTGGCCATGCTTGGAGGGGAAGCTGATGGGAGCTGGAGTCCAATAACATCTGGAAGGCCTTACTCAACAGAGAGAGAGAGAGAGAGAGAGAGAGAGAGAGAGAGAGAGAGAGAGAGAGAGAGAGAGAGAGAAGGGGAAAGCTCACAGGAAGTGTGAGAATGAGGTATGTTTACTTAATTGAAATAAAAATGAGAGCTGCCACCTGATCAACTAAATCTTAACTGGTTACAGTGGTACCTCAGGTTACAGACGCTTCAGGTTACAGACTCCGCTAACCCAGAAATAGTACCTCGGGTTAAGAACTTTGCTTCAGGATGAGAACAGAAATTGCACGGTGGCAGCGGGAGGCCCCATTAGCTAGAGTGGTACCTCGGGTTAAGAACAGTTTCAGGTTAAGAATGGACCTCCAGAACAAGGTACCACTGTACTTGTATGAGGTTTTTATTTTTAAAATAAAATAAATCGATTGGATTTTCCTCCTCTAGAGATTGAAAAAAATGCTTCTCGTTTTTAGATGATGCAGCTTTATGTCACAGCAGGAGCCATCTTAGAAGAGGCATTTCCTTCGTGTGAGAGAGTATAAAATGCCTCTTCTAAGATGGCACCTGCTACCCACCCACAGGTTTTGTAAGCATTTGCTTGGCAAATAATATTCTTTTTTTAAAAAAAACTGAATAAATTGTCAATTCTATCATGGAGGTGCTCCTGGTGAATCAGTTACCAGAGATTACTAGTTATAAAGTTTAAAACAACAACCCACCAACATTAATTGAACACAATTAAAGGTTGAAGGAGGCCTTCTTATTTTGAAGCCCCCTTGTGCAGATTTGCCTCACCTTAAAAAGGGGGGGAAGAGGTTCTATTTTTCTGTATTTTATAAATAACTGTAAGCACAGAGACACGTTAAAACAGAGACGATTTCACAATCGTCTCTTCTGACAATCATTTGCCCTGCTTCTCTAGTTGTACCATAAATACTTCCCTTGTACTCAGGAGGATGTCAATGGTTGTGCAGAAGGACAGAATCTCCTTTCTCCTAGTGACCCCTATCTTCCTTTCAGACAGAAACGAGATGAGGAGACTCCAGAAGACTTTTTCTATTTTGTTGACTTTCAAAGGCACAATGCAGAAATAGCTGCCTTCCACCTCGACAGGTAATTTGATGCTCTTGAATCACCCCTTCTTTGCATGCATAGTCAGGGAGAAGAAAACAAGAGCTGAGATGCTCAAAAGCCCAAGGAATGGCAGTGTTGTCATAAGAAGAGATTCTTATGAGATCTGCATTCAGATTTCAACCATATATGACGTCTGTTTCAAGCTGACCATAGAATGCCTGTCCTGGTGTATGTATTAGGGTGAGGACTTTTTTACAACCTCATTTCCCTGTACTGTACTGTATAATAATTTGATGAGCTTTCATTAAAGATTAGATAAAATCTTACCTTCAAAGAGATTTGATTAAAAAAAAACCCTCACGCACAAAATGATTTTTAAAAAATTGATTTAACAGTTTTTTGACCGTTTTTGAAGTCACTGTAAGCGGATATAAAATTGAACCCAAGCTTTAGAGTCACATATATACAACATTATATAGGGTCATCAAACACACAAGGAAGCTTTTTTTAGCTGCACTAACAGTATAGACGCCGCTAGAGGACGGTGTTTTGCTACCTCTCCTGTAGGTTCTTTCCCCAGCATGCCCGGCAGGGTCTGCTGGCTGAGTTTTGAGGTCCCCAAAAGGGGCTTTTACCTTGCGCAGGTGTGACATTTGTATACCCTATGTTGCTAAGAACACTCCCCATTGTGGAATGTGGTGTTGTGTCCAAATTAAATACGAAATATATATATAGAATTGTTAATACGATTTTATGAAATGGTAAAATGGCATACAAAAAATTTAAAACGGTTTGTGCGTGACCTTTTTAAATATTTCAATGGAATATACCTCATTTTAGTCATTAATAGGCAAAAGTTCATCCATTTGTGCTACAGGAAATAATTTTTTGAGGAAAAAAATGAAAAAGTCATCGCCCTAATATGCATTCTTGCTTTGGGAGCAAACCATTTGAATGGCCACAGGCATGAATATTGGTGTCTGGGATCATCAGGAAAGGCTATGGCAGCTCAGTGGTGGAACATCTGCATTGCATTCTGAAGGTGCCAGGTTTAGAGAAACACACACACACACACACACACACACACACACACACACACCTGTCTGAAACTCGGGAGAGCTGCCAGTTTGTATAGATAAGTGTTGCTCAAGCCAAAATCCTTGAGCTGGTGGAACAAGTTAGTTGGATCCCACCTAGGAGAACAGAATAATGAACTAGATGGGTCTTTGGTATGATCTTATCTTCTTAAAACATGCGCAGGCCAGAGGAGCTTCCACCAGCACAGATGGGGAGCATGAAGCAAATTGTCTGAATTTTCCAGCACTGTCACAATATGTTCCTTATTTTTCAAATATCGCTCCCTACTCCAAACCGTTCCAGCTCCACAGGACATTACATATATCCCTGGTTTTACACTCCTGAAGTGTGAATCTTTTCCATTTCCTAATAGGAAATGTAACCAGGCCATCCCAAAAGCTAGGTCAGGCTTGCACAACATGTTTTGCACCACATCTTAAAGACCAGCTTATGTATGTATGTGGCAGCCTATTATGGGCTCAATCCATCTCCCGCTTTAGTTGCCTGACAAGCTTCTGGCAGGCTGCAAAAATAGGGCTGTGTGTCTCACCAAGTCCTCAGTCAGATCCAAGCCAAGCTTTTGTTTTGTTTTTGTGTTGAGCAAGCAACAGGCTAAAAAGCGAGTTCCAGCCGACTTGGGGGCATTTTTAAGTGGCTTCTGTGCCAGTATTAGTCAGTCTGCCTGGTGGTTACTGACTCACCAGCCAATAATGTTTTGCTTTGCTGAGCAAACACCGCCGAGCCCACACAGCACCATTTGCAATTTTCAGTGGTTTGGATCAGCCTAGGCAGTAGAAATATATGTCCCACCTGGAAGGATCTTCCAAGAGTTTTCAGGTTGTGCAAAGCTCTTGCATGCACGGCACATACAGAGCGTCAATCAAGAGCCTTTCTGAATTGCCTCTGCACCGAAGGCAACAATAGTGGAACGATGCCACAACATGTGAGATTGCAGCTGGTCTGCATATTTGTAGATGGTACACGGTTGAGCATGAGCATGTGGGAGATGTGCCAAGACACAGAGAGAGGACATGTTTTTGGATGGTGGACCACTAAAAGGAACTGAAGAATGAAGAAAATCTTCATGGAGCTGCTTAAGTTGACTGGCTACACCCACACTTCAATGGTTTCAAACTTCAAGAAAGAAGATTCCACCTAAACATTAGGAAGAACTTCCTGACAGTAAGAGCTGTTCGGCAGTGGAATTTGCTACCAAGGAGTGGTGGAGTCTCCTTCTTTGGAGGTCTAGACAGACATATGTCAAGAATGCTTTGATGGTGTTTCCTGCTTGGCAGGGGGTTGGACTGGATGGCCCTTGTGGTCTCTTCCAACTCTATGATTCTATGATTCACACACCAGTGACTCTCAAAATATAATGTGCAATTTGGAGGCATAGGAAGTTGCCTTATACCAGTGTTTCCCAAACTTGGGTCTCCAGCTGTTTTTGGACTACAACTCCCATCATCCCTTGCTACCATCCCATCAAAGATGATGGGAATTGTAGTCCGAAAACAGCTGAAGACCCAAATTTGGGAAGCACCACTCCTGTACTAAGTCAGCCCATTGGTTCCTCTAGCTCAGTATTGTCTCACTGAGTGACAGAGGCTCTCCAGTGTTTCAGGAAGGGCTATTTTCCCTCAGCCCTACCTGTAGATTGAACCCGGGGCTTTCTGCATTCAGAGCAGATGCTCTACCACTGACCAATAGACATCCCCCTAAGACCTGGGATGATCAAGGCTCCCTGGTGACTTAAATATTAACAACAGCAGTGAATATTTTCCTCCACTTAACAGCACAGCACTTGATGCTTTGCAGTTGTTTGCCCTTTGAGCTGCGTTATCAAAGTTTTGTTTTACTTAGTATTCGCCCCCTCATTTTTTCTTTAAAGTAATGTGATGCAAAGGAAGACATGACTGTTCTTCTTTCAATAGGTATGTAGAATTTCAGCAGGAGGGGGGAAACCACCCCTCATTTACGCAACTATTAAAGGCAGAGGTGTCTTCCCCCTCCTGACCCACTGGTTGTCCCGGTCATATTGCACCTATTCTCTGGATACTTGGAACGTAGGAAGTGTTTTTATGCCAAGCCAGACGATTGATCCATCCAACTCCGCCTTGTCTACAGGCTCCACACTGAAGGAGAGTAGCTCTCCAAGGTTTCAACAGGGTCTCCTTACAATCCCTGCCCTGGTGCAGCCTGGGATTAAACCGGGAGATCTTCTGCACGCAAGGCATGGTCTCTGCCATCAAGCTACAAATAAAAACCATGAGCTACAAAGGAAACGGCTTATTTGGGGATATTTCACCTCAAGTCACATTTCTGCCCCCAACTTCTGCTGCAGAAATTTATCATACAAAAGGGATGAAAGTTGAGGTCCGATTTAAGAAGAACTGAATCTATGAATCATACATTTTTATCAGTCAGCTGAGTGCCTCTCTACAAAGGAGGGCAAAGCTTCCTCCTTTTTCACCCTGAAATCTTGGCAGTGAAATGAGTGTTTTGGCCTTGCACCATCTGCCATTTATTTACCGGTACTATGATTATTCTAAATTTCCCCGAGGCTGAAAACTGTTCCCCTATCTTGTAATAAGGAAACAGTTGTCCTTTTCTTTATTGGCAGGAAAATTTAAGAAACCGGGTGTTGCGCGCAAAGCAGGCGCAGCGTTTTCCTCGGTCAATCCCTTCAGTCATTAAACCAGATCACATTCCAGCTTTGCTGGGGTTCTGTTATGTGGGGCACTTAGCACACAATTAAATCTTGCCTGGACTTAACGGACAATGCAGTGTAAACCTGCAATGTAAAATCTAGCTTCACTATTCTCAGCTGGCTGTCATTATTCAAAATAATCTAGTTGGGAGAATAGCCGGTGCTTCACTAAATGTGATAAAAGTAATATAATATATATACCATGTTGAGGAATGCAGGGAACTTTAAAAGAAGAATGCTCTGCAGGAAACAGAATTGGCACATGCTTCACACACAGTAAACTACAGATAATGCCATCGTAGCAGGCAGCCCCATTTGGCTGGATTCCTACTCAAGAGCATACTAAATATAATGGATCAGCTGGCCAGATCTGGTCTGGGGAAGTGTGTTCAGTTTTACAATGGGATGAACAACTCCCCCTGCTATGGCTTAATGGGAGGGGTCTGCTACTTCTGTTCAGGGGCGTAGGAAGATAGGGGCGGTGGGGGCGGATCGCCCCAAGCGATGCGATCCCAAAACACACACCTCGCCTCTGTGCGCGGTGCGCCCTGCCCCGCCCCAAAACGCGCGGCACGTCATTACGCATGGCACGTCCCACCCCCAAAACACGTGCCGCACCCCCAGAGAGTGTTTACTCTGAGAAATACAGTCGTTTCTGGGTTTTCAAACAGTTTAGTTCTTGAACATTTTGGCTCCCAAACGCCGCAAATCCAGAAGTGACTGTTCTGGTTTGCAAACTCTTTTTGGAAGCCGAACATCCAACGGGGCTTCCACAGCCTCCAATTGGCTGCAGGAGCTTCTTGCAGCCAATCGGAAGCTGCGCTTTGGTTTCCGAATGTTTTGGAAGTCGAACGGACTTCTGGAACGGATTCCGTTTGACTTCCAAGGTACAGCTACACTTTCCTAGCTGATGTCTCCCTTCTCCCCACTGCAGAATCCTGGATTTCCGCCGCGTCCCTCCGGTGGTTGGGAGAATGATTAACGTTACAAAGGAAATCTTAGAGGTCACTAAAAATGAAATCCTGCAAAGTGTATTTTTTGTTTCACCAGGTAAGTTTCACCTGTGCTATCTGCAGAAGAGGAAAACAACAGCTTTCCAGAAGCTGTGGTTTTAAGAGCCACTTCAAACGTGACACAGATATCACTTCTATGTAGGAAAAAACACACACGGTGCAAACCACACAGTGTGCGTGACATCATGATTGCCCCTGCATCTCATGCTGTGGATACCATGTGCTAGGAAGCTCTGGCGTATTTCTTTGTTTGGGAAAAAAAATGTATGAGCTGGCCATAGCTATCCAGAGAGCATGCATGCCGCAAAAAACAGCACAAATTGGATCTGCATATGTGATAAATGCAATTTTTCTTTTAAAGACAAGTATTTGCCCAGGACATTTGTCACATTTGAAATGGCCATTGTACTCCACCATCAGGAAGAGTGTGGCCTAGCGATGGTTGCTCTGCTTCCTTAATAAAAGGCAAATGATTTATACGATTTGAAGAGAAATGTTTGCTCTGTTTTGCTCTGCTTCCTGGCATCTAGCCTTGACAGTGACCATGCTGCTACTGCCTATCCCAAATGTTCAAAAAAAATCACAAGCCGCTCAACAAACCGTTGTTATTTATAAAGTGTATAAATAAAGATGGGTTCAAAATGCTGCCTCGTATGTAACTTAAGATGTTATTTCCCCTGTGATCTTAATGTCATTTCGCTTTAATATGAGAAAATAACTGATCTCAAGTTTTCACCGAGGTTCCCCAGATTCTTAAAACTGTGCAGCGTTGCATTAGCCCTCTCACTCGTAGATTCTGCTCTCTCTACAGCCAGCAATGTCTGTTTCTTTGCCAAATGCCCTTATATGTGCAAGACAGAATATGCCGTGTGTGGGAATCCTCACCTGCTGGAAGGATCTCTCTCTGTTTTCCTACCATCCCTCAACTTGGCACCAAGAATCTCCATCCCAAACCCATGGATACGATCCTACACCTTTGCTGGAAAAGAGGAGTAAGTGGGTAAATGGATCTTTCTCTTGGCCTGCCCTTAACTAGTATTCTTATTTATATAGCACTTGAAACGTGCTGCATATTTTGCAGTATTTGTTGGGCTTAGCAGTCAGACGTCGGAAGTATTTCTATTTTATGATGGTGAAACTAGGGGTGTCGCTAGGGGTGTCGTCCTAAGCATGTTCAGCTTGCTTCACCAAGCTATTGTATTGCTCTGTTTCACTCAAGAACGTGCCTGAGAATGACTTTACTGAATGTTTAAGAGAGGAGGCAAAGAAGACCCTGTTCTATCTCTGAACAAGTGCCTGGTTGAGAACCACTATTGTTCATTGGTGCAAGAATCATAAGCTTTTGTCCATTGATAGAGCACTTGGGCCCTACCCATATCCCTAACCTTAGTTTGTGGATATCATTTCAGAAAAGCATGGGTCTGTTGTTCCTTTCACCTACCATTGCCAGAACGAAACAGGCCGAGATGTGATGTCACTTGCCAACTCGTTCCCACACAGAAGAGATTGACAAGTCTTCTAGAAAAGTAGCTACCTGCTCAAAAGCAGCACGGACCAGGTTTCCCCAACGGATGATGTTTGGCTACAACTCCCATCAGCCCCAACTTGGTGCCCTCCAGAAATTGTTACACCGCAGCATCTGGAGGACACCAGATTGGGGAAACCTGGTGTTGTATATCCTTACTAAAGAGCCAATGTAATAAATGCAGGACCAGTTCCCGACTATTTCAGAAAATAGGGAGGAACTCCAAGAATAGTAGTGCTACGGTAGCATTCAACCTGCTCCTTTGGCATTTCTTGCAGGTGGGAAGTGAACCCACTCTACTGCAACACAGTGAAGGAGATTTATCCTTACAGCAGTGGCAGCCGGCTACTCAATATCATCGACATGGCAATATTTGACTTCTTAATAGGTAAGTGGGAAAGTAATAATCTCATGGATCTGACACGCTGTTGCGGACGTTGCAAACATCGCTTGCTATGTTGAAACCAGATGGCTTGTAAATAGTTTGGCAGCACTGGTAGCATAGTTTGTGTTTTGAGATCAGCTTGTTTCTAGCCATTATGCAAAAGTTTTTAAACACCAATGATCTGTATGCGTCTAGTTTGCTAAATCAGAAATGGAATAATAATAATAATAATAATAATAATATATTCATACCCCACCCATCTGGCGGGGTTTCCCCAGCCACTGTGGGTGGCTTACAACACATAAAAAATTGTAAAATTGTAAAATTTCCCGATACAGGGTTGCCTTCAGATGTCTTCTAAAAGTCAGATAGTTGTTTATTTCCTTGACATCTGATGGGAGGGCGTTCCACAGGGCGGGCGCCACCACCAAGAAGGCCCTCTGCCTGGTTCCCTGTAATCTCACTTCTCACAGTGAGGAACCGCCAGAAGGCCCTCGGAGCTGGACCTCAATGTCCGGGCTGAACAATGGGGGTGGAGACACTCTTCCAGGTATACTGGGCTGAGGCTGTTTAGGGCTTTAAAGGTCAGCACCAACACTTTGAATTGTGCTCAGAAATGTACTGGTTCAGGACCGGTGTTATATGGTCTCGGTGGCCACTCCCAGTCACCAGTCTAGCTGCCGCATTTTGGATTAGTTGTAGTTTCCAGGTCACCTTCAAAGGTAGCCCCGCATAGAGCACATTGCAGTAGTCCAAGCGGGAGATAACCAGAGCATGGAGACAGTCCGCGGGCAGGTAGGGTCTCAGCCTGCGTACCAGATAGAGCTGGTAGACAGCTGCCCTGGACACAGAATTGACCTGCGCCTCCATGGACAGCTGTGAGTCCAAAACAGGACTTCCCCTTGACATATTACATCCTTTTTCTACTGCTGCTGCTTCCTTCTCCTTGGCCCGATCTTTCCATTAGCTACAGGAACCAAACAAATAGTAACTTTCTTTGCAATGACAGTATCGGGCTTGAATCCCTCCTGTTCCAGTTTGGGGCCATGGCAGAAGCAAGAGGTTAAAGCCCTCCTGGTTTAGCTCCTAGTGCAATGGTCCCACTGGAATGCCATGGCAAGTCACTATTTTTCAGCCTTAACTCCTAAAGTGATGACACGTGTAAGCTCCCCTCGCTTTTGAATTGCTGCGGCAAATACTTTCCCTATAGCATTCCCCTTCAAAGTGGCCTGTCTCTCTGCAGATTTCTGGCTCAATGCAACCAAAAGGTAAGCAGCACTTCTAAGCTCCGTTGATTTCAGTGGGGGAGTTGAAGCTCATGCCGAACGCTCATCCATTGATCAACAGGGTTTTAAAGTGCTTAACAGCTGGATGCATCAAGCCTGCCCTCTGAGAGTTCTAGGTCAGTCCTAATAAAATAGAATGGTGATAGATCTGTTGGAAGAAAACAAGTCTAAAATGGGGGAAACTAAGTGTTCATAACTAACATCAAGTGTTTCCTCTCCTCCCTTAGCCAATGCAGTTACACTGCCATTCATTTTAAAAATAAATAAATATTTTTTTAAACAATTAATTATAACGATCAATACAATCCATCTCATACATTAATTTCAAAGAAAATAAACATACCAACAAAAAATATAATACAAGCAAAAAAGACATAATGCAATATAACCACACTCCACCATTTCCCCCCCCCCTGACTTCCCTCCACTACCTACTCGACTTCTGTTTCTAACATTGTTTTAATTCTGTAAATTCTGTTATCTATATATTCCCATAAATATATATCTCTGCATGCATTCTATTTTCATATATTTCTAAGTCCATATCCTCTTTATCTCCAATTTTATCCTCTTGTGTCACTTCATATCTTTCATTCTAAGCATGAAAGCATATCCTTTGAGTAAAAATTGTTCATATATTCATCATAACATTTCCATTCGCTTCTTAGTTTTTGTTTTGATTGACTTCTCACTGCTGCTGTCAATTTAGCCATCAATAAATACTCACTTAGTTTGCTAATCCACTCCTCCTTTGTTGGTATTTTTTGTGTTTTCCAATATGTGGCTATTATCATCCTGGCTGCTGTGCTAGCATATAAAAACACTTTTTATTCTCTTTTGGTATCTCCTCGTTTAATAATCCTAGTAGATAAATCTCTGGGTTTTTTATTATTGATTTTTTCATCATTTTCTTTAATTCCTCATGCACAACTAGCCAGAACTTTTTGATTACTTGACATGTCCACCACATATGTATAAATGTTCCGGGTTCTTTATTGCACCTCCAACAAAGATTAGTTTTTAATCTATATATTTTAGCCAATTTTACAGGTGTTAAATACCACCTATGGTATATCTTACCAAAATTTTCTTTTATGCTATATGAAGCTGTGAATTTAATATCTTGACTCCACAATTTCTCCCATTGATCTATATGTATTTTATGGCCGAGATCCTTAGACCACTTAATCATTGATTCTTTTATTCCTTCTTCCATCAAATCCCACTCCAATAGGAGATTATATGTTTTAGATAGTAATTTCCTTTTGTTTTGAATCACTTCATTTTCAAATTTGGAATTTTCTTTTGCAAAACCTTTCTTTTTATCTGCATTGAATATACTAATCAACTGTCATTCATTACTATCCCACCATCTGACATGGTGTAGTCATTTCCAAACTATGTTATTTATGTCTGTCTTCTCCTACAATATGTAAGCTCATATCAGGGCATCCCCCTCCTTCAAACGTAACTCTGTGGGGTTATTTTCCTGCCGTATCCCATCATGCATCCTTGCAGAACTTTGGAACAAGTACCGGTAGATATCAACAAGCCTATCTTATAAGCAGCCATTTGATCCTGATAAAAGCCATTTTGTGTCTTGCTCACTGTTTCTTGTTTAGTTTCAAAGCTTCTATTAATACATTGATATTATACCTCAGATGTGTCTTGCGTGAGAGATCTCAAGCAGTTGGATTGGGTTAGTACTCTGGAACTACCAAATGCTTTTCCTTCTCTGTTTTGAAAGGCAACATGGACCGTCATCATTACGAGATGTTCACAAAGTTTGGAGATGATGGCTTTTTGCTCCATTTGGACAACGCAAGAGGGTAAGGAACCCCACAAATTGCCTCTGGGATCTAAAGGGGGAAGAGCTGGTGCTGTGGGTAGGAATAGTCCGTCCTGGGTGTCAGGAACAAGACTCAAGAAGTTACCCTGTAAGTCATACAATGCTGCCTTGGGATATAAATTCTGTAGAACCCCTCTTGGAAACCATGTGACTAGGCAGAGTCTTTAACTAAGGCCTGTGTTGGCTTAAACATTGATATAAACAGTCATTGCCATCATCCCAGGATTCTGGGAATTGTAGGAGGAGGGTGAGCTCGGTGAATTCTGTTGAAAAATCATGGCAGGTTCTTACTGAATCCCCAGCAGGAATTCTACCTCATTCACGAAGGTACTTCTTCTTTGGTGATCACTCATAGCCAAGTAAGATTGTCTTCTATAAACATGGTTTTAACAATGGGTCCGTAAGTGACTGTGGAGACCAATTCTGGATCCACACGTCCTTCCATAGTGGGGACATTGGTTTCCAGGTGGGAGTTGATCACGGTGTGGATTTGCCAAGCATGCCTTCCTCTTAGCACGTTTCTCCCTTGCGTCCTGAGATCGAGTTTCTTCAAAGCCCATGACACCTTGGGTAAAGGCTGTTCTCCAACTGGAGCGCTTGCAGGCCAGTGTTTCCCAGTTGTCAGTGTTTATACTACAATTTTAAAGATTTGCCTTGAGACAGTCTTTAAACCTCTTTTGTTGACCACCAGCATTACGCTTTCCATTTTTAAGTTCGGAATAGAGTACCAGTAGTTGCTTTGGAAGACGATCATCAGGCATCCACACAACATGACCAGTCCAACAAAGTTGATGTTGAAGAATCATTGCTTCTACACATGAGGACTACCTGGGCAGACTTTTATGCCATTGTCATTATATAACCTTGACAAAACACACAAATAGCAATAAACAGCAAAAGGGGCATATCTACCCATCTGGTGCCCAATCTGGTGCCCTCCAGATGAAGATGGGACTACAACTCCCATCATCCCCAATAAGTAGCTATTCTGGCTGAAGAGCATGAGAGTTGTTCATCCAACAACATATGGAGGACACCAGGTTGCAGAAATCTTCTGCAGAATAGCCATTAATACCCTACAGCAAATGTTCTCATACTGCATCTAACCCACACTACATAAAAATCTGAGAGGTTCAGAAACCACAAAACTGACCGGCTGCTACAAACATTTATTCATTTAGCCCCGGAGGCAAATAAACTAATTTTGAAAATAAATAATGTGCTGTTTATATTCCTACGGCATTTGAAATGAAAATATTTGCATTGGCTTGCGACCAAATGCAACAGGTAATGTCACAAGTCGTGTGGTAAATCCTCAGTTATGGATTTTCCCATAAATGAGGAAGATTCAGGTAAATATATCCATATATGTGCTTTTAATGTAAGTGTCTCAAAGTGGGGGCACTGAATGAGGCATGGAAGATTTACATTATGATTTCCCATTTCATATGACATCTGAAGGCAGCCTTGTTCAGGGAAGTTTTTAGTGTCTGTGGTGTGGTGTTTTTATGGTTTTTTTGTTGGGAGCTGGGGCAACCCAGTCAAATGGGTGGCATATAAATAATAAATAATACATCATCAACAACATCATCATTATTATTGAATTTCTTTTGAAAGCAGGTACAAAAAACCCTCAAATTGGCTCTATTAACCCTCCTCCCCATCCCATTGCTACATCCTATCAACCTAATTTGCATCAAAAAGCTCAGATTAAATTGGAAATTTTTCAGATGCCTTGATGTGTGATTTAATTTAGCATGTTTATTTTTCTTGTATTTAGTAGACATTAAACACATTGCAACTGCTAAGTTTGCCTAATACTGTATTTGCAATTGGCATCCATTCCATGTTACTGATGAACTTGTGGATTTTTCTCCATGGAAAAATAGCACTGGGAAATTTTCTGCCTCGTGTCACTAACCACTGTACTTGAAGCATTCCAGTCTCTGAAGTCTCGGGTGGTTTGGGACACACCTTTTACATTTTGTTTGTTTCCATAGTTTTGGGAAGCATTCCCATGATGAGATCTCCATCCTGGCTCCGCTCGAACAGTGTTGCATGTAAGTGTCATTCCCAAGTCATTTTGGATTAAACTGAAAGGCTCAATTGCAGCTCCCTGGGCCGTAACAAGCAGGTGAACACTTCTTTTACCTGATGGCAATGGAGTGAGACATCACTGCACCCCTTCTCACAGGTCCATTTCTGTGTCGGCCTGCAACAACTCCCTCAAATTGCTAGTTAGGAAAGAATGGTGGATAGTACTCTTGGGAACTGGAAAAGGGAATGATGGAAGTCATGGGAAAAGTGCTTTCCCATGGCTCCCAGTGTCCCTGGGCACTTCCCCAAACAACGCTCATATAGCTAGGACCCAAAGCACTGCCATAGCATTTTCCAGCATCTCCACATTGCCCTGTGCCATATAAACTTGAGAAAACGGGGAGGGCTAGCCGAAAAGTCTCCCAGGAGCTACTGTGGTAGGGAACTAAGGGCTGGGAGATCACCCCATCTCCTGCTGGTTTTGGAGTTAGGTCATTCCACCCCCTGCCCAACATTTGACAACATAATTCACTTCCCCTGAATTATTTCTAAAGCAGGCTAGGCAGAGTCTGTCCATCACTCAGAATGAAGTCTCAGCTGCATGCAGACTTCAGCATTTGGATGTGTAACTGGGTGCCCGCCCATTTCCCCATCAAACATGCCATTTGTCATAGCTGAAGGAAATTGAGACATTTCTTTTGATCCCTGCCAAGAACGCTCAGATTTTATTGTCTTCTAAAGGGACTGAAGGAACCCGAACGCCATCAATTACATTTGTGTCCCCCTCCAGCCATTAGGGGGCTGCTCATAAATTTTACTGCCTAAATCCTCTTCAGGCTACTGCTTTATTAATTCATATAAATCAAAAGCTAGGCCTTTAAAAAACTGTGTCAAGGGTTATTCATCCCCACCGTGTTCCTCTGCCCCACCACATCTTAACTATTTTCACCGTACTCCCTGTGCATTTCTGTGCCCCCAGATGTCAGTGGCATCATTCCTGGCCGTACAGCTATATTGAGCCTCCAGGTTGACGTTCAAAAGCCATTATTCACACCTTACAAGCCTCCTGGTTTGTAATTATAGGGTTGCCAATAAATCCTTGCAATGAACTCCAAGTCTTTGTGATTTAAATTGGCTCTTGCTCACACACCTTTCCTGAACTAATCTCGTCCTCTCAGCCACAAACTTCTGACTTTTAAATGCAGGTAGCCTGCAGCAACATCAAGCATGGGTATAGCATCAGCCATTTATTTTACAGTGGTACCTCGGGTTACAGACGCTTCAGGTTATAGACTCTGCTAACCCAGAAATAGTACCTCGGGTTAAGAACTTTGCTTCAGGATGAGAACAGAAATCGTGCGGCAGCAGCAGGAGGCCCCATTAGCTAAAGTGGTGCCTCAGGTTAAAAACAGTTTCAGGTTAAGAACGGACCTCCAGAATGAATTAAGTTCTTAACCCGAGGTACCACTGTATTCCTGTTTGAACAGAATAGAGAATCAGCAATGCAAATTTCACTGATATGGAAGGGTTTTTGCCTTCCTCAGTTTTTGCATTACCAAAGACCACCCCCACCCCCAGGTGTGCACAGGTGCATTAACCTGCAAAGGTTGGTTGCAGGTATGGGTTAGAACTACTCACCTTCCTCTAGCTATCAGTTCTGAACAGAAACCCTTCTTTCCTCAACCTGTGGTCAGGTGGTTGGTTTTTAAAAACATTTGTCTCATTTAGCTATTTTTAAACATTTGTCTCATTTAGCTATTTTTAAACATTTGTCTCATTTAGCTATTTTTAAACATTTGTTCAGTTCCTCTTTTCTTAAAAAAAACTTTTTTGAAAAAAACTCATGTCAATTCAGATTGAAGAAGAGCGGCTTGTGATTTCCATACAGACCAACCAATGGGCAACCAGCTTCTGCTATGAACCAAAAGAAGTGGTTGCTTCTAAGTTTGATTCTTTGATTCTTTGAATAAGGTGGTACGGCAAAAAAAAAAAGTAGTTTATGGCTCCACTGGGCTCACTCAAAGGGTCGAACCCAATGCAGTGCTGTAAATGGATTAATGCATGTGGGGAACCAGGTCCACTTGTGCAACAAGACTTCTCCCTGACATGCCCCCTTTTATGGAGTTTTCTCAAAGCCTCCAGCACAGCTTTAGGGATGCAGGGGTAACACAAGAGAGGGGGTGGGGAAGAGTCCCATTGCACAAACGGACCTCATTCTGCACACAACAGCTTAGTTGAATCCCACCCAAACGAGCGCTATCTATATACAGTCTAGTTTCTAGATTTCTGGCTGTAAGGTATGGCAGAATCTACTAAAAGCAAGGTTGGAAAACATCTCATCTGCAGTCCCATCAGGTGTCCCAATTTGGCTTCTGTGACTGTTTCCCCCAAACCACGTTATGTCAGGAATGGGGCAGAGTACATAACGTGAGCTCCCTCACCAGCTCATGGCCTTGCTTCAAGAGGGGAAGTGTTCCCTTTGAAACTGCAGCTAAAACAAGAGGATAGAAAGATGCCTGTTTATTTGCAGGCACCAGCTGAACGGGGAACTTCTTTTTGCAGTGCATACTTGGAAGAAGTTGGCTTATATCCCCCCCCCTTGCCATCAGCTGACAGGCAGGAAAAAGTAGTGCTTTGTCAGTGCTATGCTTGGCAATTCCCAAAGTGCTGAGCACTGAGATGGCAATGCCCCTTGTGCTGTAGTTCCCAAGTACTGTACAAAAGATTTTGGCAGCCGCATGATTGACAGCTGGGTTATCTTTTGCAGCCCTACTACTTGACATCATTTTAAGTGGAGGATGTGGGGAAGCGAATCTGAAACTTTCTCCAGTCCAAGCACCTCTGCATGTGTAACTTGGCATTCATACTATGTAAACTGCTTAGAAGCCGACTTTGGCATTAAGTGGTGTATGAAATGAACAGTAATAATAAAAGCATGTGCTTCGCAACAGAGCCACAGCCCTTCCCTATATCCCAAAGCACATTTTATTTACCCTTGCAACTTCCCTGCTGAGTATCCACAACCAGCTTCCAAACATCTGGAGATGGGAGGAAAGACTTCCCAGAAAGCTTAAGCCACCGCATTGCTATTATTTATAACTGAGCACAAGTCGCAGCAATGCATATTTAAGTCCATCCAACTTTCAGGAGTATCTGAGACAGGAAGGTAGAATTTTGCTTTTGCATAATGAGCATAATGAACCTTGTTTTTCCCCGTCCTCCTTCAGAATAAAGAAGACTACGTTATTACGCCTACAGCTCTTGGCGCAACCAGCCTACAAACTCAGTGACATCATGCGGGAATCCTTGCTTGAGGACCGCCTAGCACCTGTACTTACAGAACCCCACCTTTTGGCACTGGACAGGAGGCTACAGATCATCCTGAAGGCGGTGGAGGAATGCATAGAGGCTAATGGAGAATACAATGTTGTGGTTGATGCTGAGCCCCTGGAGACAGATGCCTTTGACAGAATGACACAGCCAAGCTAGAGACCTTGGGGATAAACCAGAACTTGAATTTTTTAATTGGTGACTGTTTGTCCCTACCCCTGGACAACTGTGATTGACAAGAGGGATGGTCTTTGTCACACCGAACTCTAAACATGCTGCTGGGCAGGTGATAAAGACTGCACCACGGTCTGAGTCTCCTTTGCATATGCATAACCAGAAATCTTATCGCATTATCACCACCAGTGACCTTTGTGCATCTTCTCCAGGAGACCTGAATAAATGGGGCACTCTGTAGCTGCAAACCAGACATATTTGGGGTGATCATATGGTTTCACAGGATCTGCCCATGCCCTTGTTACGTCAGGTTGTTGTGATTTTTTTGGGGGGGGGACTGGGGTCCAAAATAAAAGGGGGCGATGAAAGGGAAGCATGCATAAAACGTATCTCTGTATACCCACATCGCAATTTAAGGCTATGACACCAAGGTAGCACTCAGGGACGTTCAACAAGTGGATAACCGCAACAGAAAGACCAGCAACCCTGGACAAAAGGCGAAGGGGGAAATGCTGGCATGGTGGAGTTGTGGAACCGATAATTCTCCCGATTATAATGTGGCAACTTACAGGGAATAGTATTGGAAGGCATGGCCTTTATCCACAAAAATACTATTTATTTATTTTTTTTAAAAAAACTACAACCTAACATGCATTTAGGCAGCTAAATAGAAAGTTCTCTTTTCCATCTACAAAGTAATTCATAAATTGTGATGCAGGGATGGAATTCAATGTTATGCTAAGGCAGGCATGGCCAAACTTGGCCCTCCAGATGTTTTGGGGCTACAATTCCCATCATCCCTAACCACTGGTCCTGTTAGCGAGGGATGATGGGAGTTGTAGTCCCAAAACACCTGGAGGGGCAAGTTTGGCCATGTCTGTGCTAAGTAAGGTGACTGTTCTATCAGCGTAAGCATTTCTCCTTGCTGTAAAGAACCACCTCCCCTCACATACTGCTCTAGGGGTCCTCCCAAACAGATTTGGGGTGGGCACAGGGGAGAGAATGAAGGGGAGGAAGTCCTGTTGTGCTAGTGCGACTTTGTAGCATTGCCTTCTGCTAGAGCAGCGTTTCTCAACTAGTGTGCTGCGAGACGCTGGCTGGTGTGCCGCGACGTGCGGCGGCGAGAAGGGCGATTTGCATTGTCACGTGCCTGGCAGCCGCCAATAATAAACACTGACCCGCCGGAAAGGAAGCCGGCCGAGTCACGACGCGGGGCGAGTGCAGCTCTCAACAGCCACCACCACAGGAGGGTGGTTTTAGACAAACTTAAAGAAGCTGGCTGGATGAGCTCAACCTGAAACTTGCTGAGCAAAGGATTGTGCTGGCAGAGAAATCAGCGGCTTGTGAAGCCTTATTACAGGAGATTGCAACCAACACAGCAATTGGCAAGTGTTTCTTACAGTCATAATTATATAGTCAATATAGGGCGGCACAGAGTTAAATTTTTTAACTTTTTTAATGGTGGTGTGCCTCGTGATTTTTTTCATGGAACAAGTGTGCCTTGGCCCAAAAAAGGTTGAGAAACACTGTGCTAGAGCAACAGCTTAGTTGAATCCAGCCACAGGGCTTCAGATAATCAAGATCACAGCATGCAGGACAGTGGCAGTACTGACATGCAAGATATAACGGCAAAATGCACATTACAGCAGCCACATGAAGGAGCCTTTCACCTTTCAGCCTCCAGCTGGGCAGGTACAGTCTAAGAACTGAGCAGATATATCAAAAAGTATCTCAACAGCAACCCCTAGCTACGCTAACTTCTTCTCCTTCACACACCCCAACTGCATCAGAGCAGGGAAAGTACCTATATTTTAAAGTGGGATCCTTCTAAGCAGCTATAAAACAATAGTGGCTTCCAAAACAAGTATAAGGATAGTCAAGAGATGCAGTGAACTCAGCCTATGGCATTTTGAAATACAAATGGCACAAGTGAGACCTGCAACCGGAATTCTTACTAGCCACTGGGGGAATGTGTGGTGCTCCATGTGTTTATGGGCTCCAATTCCAATCAGCCGCAGTCAGCATGGTCATGGATAATGGGAGTTGTAGTCCAGCAAATACCTGGCTGGTCAGTTTTCCCACCCTTGCTCTATTGCCCCGCTCCCCAATCCACTCATCATGCTCAGTTCTATTTGAGCTATTGAGGGTTGTTGTCCTTTTAATTAAAAAAATCCCTTGCCCACCCCACCTCCAGAGATTTCAGGGCAGAGTGAAGGTGCATGTAGGGAGAGGACGACCCGTTGCATGGGTGGAAACCCTTGCACTACAAGGACAGCTTCACTGGATACAACCCAATAGCTTCTACATTTAAGATTTCCAAAGTTCAGCTGCTGATTTCCAACATCATGGATGCTAATCAATGCCATATCTGTGCATTATGTAACTCCCAAAGTTACTTAAGTCCCAAAGTCTGAAATGGTGCGTTTCAAATATTTATACCTGGGTGAAAGGGCACAATTCAGCCCTATCAGCTGCTTTGGCCAAGTCGCAGGAAGACCTTTTATCAGCCACCCTGGAAAACAGCCCAACACAATTGTTAATCCTTCATTTGAATTTTGCCTGGTCAGTGTTTTCCATTAAACATGTGATCTTATTTTCCTTTTCCATTTGACCTTTAGAATTGGAATGCCCTTTCTCTTACATTGACTATGAAGAGGCATTAAATGGGTTATACCCGGTATTTTGTTACTTGCTTTGAAAATCTTGTTGTCGAGCTCCCTCTGCTGATAGGTTCCATGTATTAACAGTTTATGGCAAAGATTTTGCCATTCCTGAGGATCCAAGGAAGAAGGGCACTAATGCAGTCACTTTGTGGCTGAGACAGTAGAAAAGACTAGTTTAATCAATGTCCCTGATGTAGTCTCTTTATCTTAACTAGACTGGTGTTTGGTCAGCCATCCTACTTTTCAGTTTTGGCCCCAAACAAAGCCCAGATTTAATGATTGCTTACCAGGTGATCAGCGAGATGTGTGCATATTTTTCATACAGTAAGAGAAACTGCAACACAAACTTAGTGTTAGAAATTCCACTAACATGGATCCTATGTTGACATGGCTGCCATTTACAACAGGAGGTGACACTATTATTGTTTATATTATACCCTGCCCTTACATTGGGCTCCTATTTAACTCAAGAGCCAGATCAGCGTGGGCTGAGCCTCAGTAACACTGTGAAATCAGGTACTCCCAGACCATTCTCACCTGGGCCTAAAGTACACACTTAGCTGAACAAGTTGGAAAGATGTCAAGTACAGGGAAATTCTGGAATAAACTGCAGTAGAACAATTAAGAGTAAATTGCTGCATTTCTCTTTTGTCATGTACACATGGAGATACCTGCCGACACTGGTTAGTTGAATAGAAAAGTAGAAACACGACCTAAGAGATGCTGCTGCTGCTCACAGAGTCACAGCAAACAATTCTACATAAACATCCACAAGTCTGGCACTTCGGAAACAGCTCACACCTGCAGCCACCCATTAAGAAGACTGCATCCCATATCACATCTATTTAACCCACAAGTCATTCACATGAAAGGAAGGCATCTCATGTGGGAAGCAGTCTATAAACTCACTTTCTGCCAAAGAAAGGCCAAGAGCTATTATGCAGCCCGTCCCTGCCTAGTCCGTAGAAGCCTAGAAACTGCAGACCAGTATAATAAAAACGCTGATTGCAATTAAGAATTTAAATCATTTTATTGCTTTACCTGCCATTAGGACAATCTATAACAAAAGGAATATATTAGCACATACAGTAAGTCAGACTTATAGTCAGGTAACGATACAAAAATGGTCCTCTGGTTGACTATAGCACTCTAGGGCAGTAGATTTTTTTTTAATTTGCTAAGGTGTCCTAGCAAAAAAGATTACCTCTAAAGCCCTGAATGTTAGCTAAGGCAAACTATACCAACTGTGGATTCAAACATGTTTAAATTGCACACAAAGGTAAAGCTTTAACTGTGATTAATATTTAACTCAGACGTAGCTGGTTCATCTTAAAATCTTGTTGGTAAAACTACAAAAGGGAGTTAACAGCAAGCTAAAAAGACGCAGTAGTGAAACTTGATTAGAAAGCCTTATATAAAAAAATGTGCATTTTTGTGGCGCTCTAACTAGCTTACATAAGATTTAAAATCTTTTTGGTGCTTTTAACAAGGATCAAATCAAGCTTCAAAAGTAAGAAAGGTATGGGGGGGGGGGGAAATCCCTGGATAGATTCAAACTGAATGAAGTTTTGGAGGAAAATAGCATTAATGGACTCCCAAAGAGAGCACGTGGAAATTCCCAAAGGCATATCCTCATCAGTGTCTTCAGCATGGACAGAAAGAATTCACAATGTAGATTTTACATTTTATATGCATCTAGAGATGAGGACATGTCAATACCCCTTCCCATATATATATATATATATATATATATATATATATATATATATATATAGGCTCCTATTCCCCAGACATTGCTAATCATATTTAATTAAGCATTCTTTCCAGCAGCCAACAAGTCAGAATGGTACATACCAGGTCCAGTTTCTGGGGGGAAAGTAAGGAGGGAATGGCAGGGAGCTGGACTGGTAAGAAATAGTTGCACAACTAATGCAAAATACTTGCTGTCACTCCCAAATAAAACCCTAGACTAGTTTTAGATAATTTACATGTTATAAGGAAACCAAATTGCCTACAATATCCACCTGCAACATTCCATATAGTAGGCAGCACAGGGTGCACACAAAATATTGTAACACAAACCTGGTAAATACTGAAACACATTTCAGACTTGACAACAGGGTCAACTTTCCCAAAAGCTATTCTGTCAGATCGGTATGAGAATCTGGGACAAACCAAAGAGAACAAGACTCGAGACTGAACATCTGCTCAGACTGAATATCTGAGAAAGGTTAGAAGTTGCTAAAACTTCTGATTGGACAAAAGAGATTCAGTAACAAGAGTTTAACAGGACACTGATTTTCTGTTTCCAGTCTTCCACATGAGCCAGATTCTTGTCGTCTAACAAGGAGTGTGTAGTCTGGTCCTGCATTGAATGCCAACAGAACCATTCAATATCTGGTGCTGAAGTTAAAAGGGAAGGCAAAACTTGAAAGGGTCAGACAGAAGACTGAAAGCACAGGATGCACCCTTCAGTTTCCTGGTCTACATACACTGCATGGGGTATACTATTTGGCACTAGCTAAGGAGCAGTGCAATTATTTTGCCAACACCACCAGCAATATATAGGTGTCTAATCCATTGGCTGGGTATTGAGAAATTGCACAGGAAAAAATAGAAGGGGCAAATATGAATATTCACAGCTGAGAACAGGCAAATGGGAAGGGTAGCTATGGCAAGAATATCAGCAACACTGGCAGCAGGTGCCAGAACAAAAGCTTGTACACAAAAACCTGACAAACGACAACCAAGCCCGTCATGAACCAACTGAAATGGATACTGATGCATCAAACTATCAAACCTCTAACTGTGGTTTTACTAAGGAGCTGATCTCAGTAAACCAAACCAAAGATAACCATATCCAGAACATTTATGCCAAGAAGTTGAGCTTAGAGGGCAAGTTCCTCTGCTAAGAGAAGTACTTACAGCAGAAAGTGACCACGCCTTGAAATAAATGTAGGAACTCACCAGTTGAGAAATGTGTGCCTCTTAATAATTTTCCACTGTTACATCCTTAACTCTATGGCAATAACCTTGGTACTAGGAAATTTTCCCAGCGAAAGGAATGGCAGTCACTGCCCGAGTTGGACACTGTACATTGCACAGAGAGAAGCAGTAACAGCAAAAAGTCTCCATATAATTTTCTATTTATTTTAAATGGTATTGGGAGCACCAAAATAAATGCTCTAAAATTTAAAATGGTGCCGTGAAAAGCAATTGATTTCTTTCTTTTTTTTCCTCCCTCAGACAGACAGGAAGCTGCAATAGCCAGTGGCCATGTGGCTCTGCACAAGAGTAATGAAGCAGTCTGCATTTGTGAAGCATGTATTTGAAGAAGAAGGGAGACTTCAGACAGACAGAGACACAAAGCTGTTGTACTGCTGGATGTTCCGCTTGAGAATATCTGAGCATGGACCCAAGACACGCTCAAATCGGGGCCGGTCGAGCTTTACACATTTCAATGGGCCACGAGCAACAACCGTGGCAGCACGAGGACGGTTCATCAACAGAGCTATTTCACCTAAAAAACAAAATATTCATTTCAAAGAAAACAGGGTAAGGGGGAGGTGATTTGAAACAGATCAACAGACTTTCCCAAAATAGAGGACTGTTCTAAAATTATCCCCAAACATTGCATAGTGTAAGAGTGTTAAGAATTATAGACAGAGATGTGAAGGGCCAGAAAGACTGTGGGAGAAGTGTGCTTAGCGTGCTTATTCACACTTACCTTTTGTCCTGCTCTTTCCAGGCACAGGTCTGCCCTTTATAGCTCCGTATCCGAGTGTGGTTTTGGTTTTTGTTTTTGTTTTTTTGCCCTGGGGCTTTCCCTGTGAAAACCTGATCTTCAGGGCTCAATTGGAGCAAACATCAATTCAGGGTTTCTGTGGACTGTTGTTTGCTTCGATTGAGTGCTAAAAAGCGGTTCTCGTGGGGAAACTCTGGAATAAAAAGGGGGGTGCTTGGACACAGAGCTTTAAAACACGGAGTGTGCTTGGAAAGAGCAGAGGAAAGGGAAGTGCCAAAGTCATTTGAGCAGTGCTTCCCAAGCAATCAGTAGCCAGCTGGTTGTCAAGACACTTGGCAATTACTGCGCAAGCGGATTTTGCCAGCCCTATGTTTGGCAAAGGGACCCAGGTGGCGCTGTGGGTTAAACCAGAGAGTCTAGGGCTTGCTGATCAGAAGGTCGGCGGTTCGAATCCCTGCAACGGGGTGAGCTCCTGTTGCTCGGTCCCAGCTCCTGCCCACCTAGCAGTTTGAAAGCACGTCAAAGTGCAAGTAGATAAATAGGTACCGCTCCTGTGGGAAGGTAAACAGCGTTTCTGTGCACTGCTCTGGTTTGCCAGAAGCAGCTTTGTCATTCTGGTCACATGACCCGGAAGGTGTCTGCGGACAAATGCCGGCTCCCTCGGCCTATAGAACGAGATGAGCGCCGCAACCCCAGAGTCTGACACGACTGGACCTGATGGTCAGGGGCCCCTTTACCTTTACCTTTATGTTTGGCAAAGCTGTTTTCTGCAGGGATTGGCTGTGAAATCGGATTCCAGTTCTAACACTAGGTATCCTTGCAATTAATGTTTAAATAATACTCAGGTATTTATACTTCTAATATTTCAAATAGTACAATTCTATGTGCTGAGTTATCCCTCATGTACCACATGATCTTCAAGAAGGAAGTAACATTGTCCCAAACTCATGTTTTCCATTGCAGAAGTTGAATCCAAAGTTTTAGAAGTGTGTTAAAGATACGAAACTACTAAATGGCCCAATTCAAATGATCATATCCTGGATGGATGAGACAAGTTTTGCATGAGCTTAATATACCCACGTGTACCCTCTCTTCATGCAAATGAGAAAACAAACCAGGAAGTTGTTATAAACCACAGCTCCTGGTACATACAAACCAGGAGCTATATTTCATGATCTCCAAACAAGCTCCAAACATGCAGATGCCAACCATGGTTTTGAAACAGCTTCTGATCCCTAACCCATTGGTCTGGAAGCAATTAACAGTTGTTCCCAGTTTGCATGACATGGGAACCTATGGTATTTGCAACTTGTTTCTCTGGTCTCATGAAGGGAGGAACGAAGGATACAACTGTGGGTGTATGAAGTTCATGTATATCCTGGCTTATTAAGCCAGAATTTGATCGTGCAAGTACAGTCTATGTCCAAAAAACAACTACTGTAAGCAACTGCAGAAGCCAGCATCCAACTTGAAAATTTGGGTTAAAATCATATAAATCTGATTTCAATGTTTTCTTACTGTACAATATGATCTTGTGGCTTATTCTCCATTCCAGGAAGGGTAGTATTATAGGAGCCTAAGAGTTTTTGTGAGCTTCATGAGATGGAAAGGAGCAAAGGGGAGAAAAGCCAAGTCTCAGGGGACCAGGAAGGGGGCTGCTTTAAAAATATATACCATTATGTCATTTGCACTGGTCTTATGCCTTAAGTATTTAAACGACATTGTCAACTTAAACAGCAAGAAAACTCACCAAAATAATCAGATGGTGCAAGCCTGCCCACTTCAACAAATTCTTCATGCTCTGACCTGCGCTGTAACACAGCAGCTGTACCCTTCAAATGAATTAAAGAGTTAATGACCAGATTTGTTTTAGCAATCCTGTGCAAAAAGCAGCAACTTCATGACTCAAGAAAGCAGAAACATCCCCATTAAATTACTTGTCTTAACCTATCCCTTTTAATCCTAATATCCTCAAAAGGGGAGTATGATAAAATACCATTCAGAAGCACATTTCACAATTGAACTAAGCATTCCTACACAGGGCCGGCCCTATGGCAAGGCTGGGTGGCGCAGAACCGCCAGGGGGGCGGCGGGCTGCTGTGCCCGCAGCTGGCGCTGGGAAACTGGGCAGGGGGGGCGCCGGAGGGATCTTCACACCACGGCGCCAGGGCGCCAGATATGCTTAAGACGGCCCTGTTCCTACATGTATAATTCTGCCACCACAGAATTTGTTAAAGGGATTTATTGTCATCTATGATCAAACCTGTTATCACAGAAAATAATTTGCAAATACTGTACGTTTTTTGTCCAGAGAACCAGTATTGATGCAAGCAGTCTACAAATGACTTTTTAAAAACACAGAACCACCTTTCATCATATCCAGAAGCATTCCCCAAACAGGTGTCCTCCAGATGTTGAACCACAACCCTAGCCAGCCTAGCCAACGGTCCGAGAGGGTAAGAGCTGTCGCTCAAAACATCTGGAAAGTGCCCAGTTGGAGAAGGTTGATATAACCCAAGTAACTGAAATGTATGAGACAAATACAGCTGCTAGTAGCTAATTCCAAAACAACATTGTTATAAATACTCACCTCCAAAATAATGAAGAACTCGTCTCCTGGTTCTCCCTGCACCACAATCTTTTGTCCATCCTCAAATTGTACTGGCTCTAATGCATCAGCTACTGTGAGACGCTCCCATTTGTCAAGGGATTCTAAATAAAAATAAAACAAGTTGGTTTATTTTGCTGTATCTCAATGATTTAGAATTAGATCCCCAGTTCATCTCACATAAGGATATGCTCCTCCAGTTTTCCTACAGCAAACCCTTCTACCACACTTCTTCCCACTGCCATGAACAAATTAATCATCCATTCACATATCATGATTTAGCAGCTGTAGCTTCTAGCACAGCACCTCAACAATATCTGCTCCCTCTGTGATGTTCACAGTAAGGCAAGACACAAATATTCTAATAGCGATGCTAAGAAATTCTTCACACTCACCCAATATTGACACTTTACTAAGAAATTCTTCATACATCTTTCTCTTTCTCAGTGTGCTACCCTGGAGGAGAAAAACACACACAAATGGATCTGAAAAATACTCTTCTGTTTAACAATTCAGAATACCAGGAAAAATGGAACAGGTCATAGAAATGTTTACAATGCATTCCTATTCATTTCTACTTATAAGTAAGTCCTCCTCAGTTAAATTAAACTTACTACCAGATAAGTGCATATAGGAGAGGTTTTCAACCTTTTTGAGTCCACGGCTCCCATGACCAACTACATTCTTTCTGCGGTACTCAGGAGCCCAGTTATGTCACTCCTTTTTTGAACACCAACCCCTGTGTGTTCTCTCAGCCTTCTCTCCTTTCCTTGAGAGTCCTCTGGGCAGCTGCTGCCCCTGGTCTCTGAGCTGACCACCCCCTGCCCCAAACAGAGGTGCCTCCTCACACTGCCCCACTGGGGTCTGGGAAACACCCCCTGGCTGGCCCCAGAGGCACCATTCACCTGGGGAGCTTGTAGCCAGGGCTGCTGCAACTAACAGCAATGCAAGCCTTTGGGAGGCAGAGACACAAGAAGGCATCAGAGGAGGGAGGGAGGGAGGGAGGGAAGGAAAGAGGGACAGAGGCCAGTATTGCCCGTGGCATTCCTACCTATCATTCAAGGCACCCCAGGGTGCCACAGCACACTGGGTGAAAACGACTGGATATAGGACAGCAAACTTAAATGGTTCAAGTCTTGTGTACACCATTCTAATATAAGCCCTAAGCTGCCTGTAAGCCCAGTTTTCCACCATAATTTTTTTAGCTAATCATGAACAGCATATCCCCTTAAAATTTATGCTAAGGCTGGGTGGCTAGAGCAACCCAGTCATATGGGTGGGGTTTAAATTATGTATTATCATCATCACCTTCTTTATTATACACTCACTCATCTTGAAGTAAGCCTCTTCTGAAGTCACTGAACTTAGTTCAAAGAATGGACCTATAGGCTTGCATTGTAAATGGTCAAATGGTGGACTTTATCCAATACTGTCAATGCACAAAGACAGGCACAGGCAAACTAGGCCCTCCAGATGTTTTGGGACTGCAATTCCCATCATCCCTGACCACTGGTCCTGTTAGCTAGGGATGATGGGAATTGTAGTCCCAAAACATCTGGAGTTTGCCCATTCCTGCCCATGCCTGCACAAAGAGAATGAACTTTGGCTCAAGCAATGGGATTTCACATTCCTTTCATGGTAGCAGCTTCTTTGCTATCCCAGACAGTCCATAAATCCCACTCAGGTCTCTTTCGGCCTTTACAACAGAGTAAGCAGGAATATTCACTCTTACTGAAGTGTCAGTTTGCTCAACTTAATAGGCAAAAGCTTTTGTCCATTAAAAGTTATTTAGTAAAGAAAAGAAAAGCTTGGCTGGGATATAGTACACTAGAAACCCACAGGTCCCATCAGTGTGTGAAGAAAAGATGTGTTTCTCACCTTCCCATATTAATTACTCAATACACACTCTGTGGCAGTAGCCTTCAGGAATCTAAGCCTTGGATATAAATATACAGTGGTACCTCGGTTTATGAACACAATTGGTTCCAGAAGTCTGTTCATAAACTGAAGCGTTCATAAACTGAAGCGAACTTTCCCATTGAAAGTAAGGGAAAGTGAATTAATCAGTTCCAGATGGGTCTGCGGCGTTCGTAAACCGAAAATTTGTAAACCGAGGTTCCACTGTAGTTCTCTTGTGCTAATTTTAAATTCCAACACCCTTTCTCTGTCCTGAGTGTGTAAAAACCACTTAGTAATCCCAGAAGACTGGCTTTGTCTGGAAAAACAGCAGTGTGTGTTTAAAAAAGAATGCAAATAATCTCAGCTGAAAGCCCAGACTTACTGCTATTGAAAGTCTAAAACTTCAAAATGCAATTGCATCCTGAAAATTGCATGCATGTAATTGCAAAATGTATAACTACTTTTTTGCTTAATTGCAAACACAAGTCCGCTGAGACATTCTCTTCTCTGCATGAAAATGAAGCTAGGGCTAAAGCTAGGGCTAGGGCTAGGGCTAGGGCTAACTTTGCATGAAAAGCCTCTTCCCCCCCCCCCAGCAGAAGATCAGATGAGTGGGTGCAGCTAGAATAATAGAACTGTAGAGTTGGGATCAAATCCACGACCCTGAGATTACTAAAAAGTCTCATGCTGTACTGACTGAGCTATATTCAGGAGTTCTCCAACGCTGCCGTACAACTTTCCTATATGCTCATGTTGATTTATACAAACTCAAGTCACAATACCTCAACACCAAAAAAGCCACACTCTCTTCCAAATTCATTTATTTAAAAACATAAAAAATTTCTTACCATAAGGATTCTTCTATAGCTGTCTCTATCAATACCCCACAGTTTCACATTAGTTTTTGCTTTGACAGTTGCTGCTCGGGGTGTTCCATAGATCAGTGCAAGTTCACCAAAGCTGCCCCCTTCTCCAACACTGGTGGCCCATTCATTGTTAACATATACCTAAGGATGCAACACACAAAGTTGAAGGAGGACAGGAATTTTGCTGCAAATGTATCCCCTGAAACAATATGGTTCAAAAAATATGATACGGAACATTTCAAAACTAGTTAAATGTTCCAATTTGGATAATATTCTAATTTCTTTTCACAGTAATATTCCACAAAACACATGTGCCAAAGAGGTTTTCGGTTTTTGTTTTGAGAAAAGCTTATCACTGGGCACCATTTGTTTGGCCCTTGCATAATAATCAAATAATAAGTGATTTCATTCTGGGAAGGAGTATTAGCTGAAATAAGTAATATTACAAATCACAATGTACTATTTAATCCCAGTTTGGGTTTATTAACCATTTCTATGGTAGATCATCGAGCTTTATTATATAAGGATATTAGATGTTTCTTCTGTTAATGCTGTGATTATTTACTTATAGTACAGAATTGGAAAGGGCTTGAACATTTGCATATGATGGAGACAGAATGCATAGACTACTGCCCTATTTGAAAAACTAACCCGAAAGATTTAAGTTTTGAACAATATATCTGATGCAGACTATTTTATTTAAGTTTACTACCCATTTGCAAACTACTCAAATAAATATCCTGATGATTGGCATCCACCAACCTTGCACATGGACTTATGGCAAAATTTTATACATTAATTTTCTGTTCCAGGGGTGGGGAAAATTTCTTGTATTGTTTTTACATTGTTGAAAAGTAAATTAATTTTTTTTAAGAGAGTAAGTGATTTATTTAACAGGCTGTACTACCTAATGTGCCAGCTACTTACAGCTTGATTTGATATCGTAAGGCATAAATTTTATACCCATTTACCTGGGAGTAAGCTTGGCTAAACTCTGAATAAATATGTATAGGCTTACAATGTTTTTAATTGCTTCTCCACCACTTTGAGAATTAGAAAAGCAGGTTAAAGACTGTAAATAAAAATGCAACCTAAAAACAAAGGCTTTTTAGTTTAGTAATTCTGAGACATTACATTTCAGAGTCTCAGTTTAGCCTGATTACTGGTACATTTTTGTTGTGTGGCAATGTCCCTCCCTCCACATGAGAATAAAGACACGACACATCAGATAGATTTAAATGGGTGAAAAGGCTACAACTTTATTGGTTATGGATGTTGAGTGGTATTGGCTTAGGCACTGGACCCTAACCGTCTATATCCGACTCCAACCTGTGTGTTGGACGTCCGGGAAGAGTTAACCACCAGTAAGGAGCCCAGTGATGTACATCAACCGGAACTCCTCCTGTGATCACCGTTAGGAGCTTGCCTTACGGCCCTAACCTCCCTAGGCTTCGGACCAGACTACGCCCACAACTCCACCTCCAACGCAGGCGCGGAAGTGGTTTTATTGAATGTTATTGTAATTGACTTGTTTTAAAATGGCTGTTGCGTTATGATTTATACTGTATGGTTTTTTTTCTGTTTGTTTTAACAAAATTATGCATATGTTTTTAATATAAGCCATCTTGGGAAGACTAGTCTTGAAAGGCAGAACAGAAATATATGACATATGATGGACTACCTGCCACCCCTGTTCACCAACCCCTCCTCCTGTTACACCTAACCAAGCTGCTCTCTGAAATGCCTCCACCTGCTCCTTTAAATGCCCCTCTGGTGGCATTTAATTGGGGAGGAGCTTCAGAAAGCACCTCTCTGCCTCCTTTAAATAGCTAGCCTCCGCTGCTGCCACCCATGCTGCTTCCTTGCAGGTCTGCCTGCTGTTCTGTTATCACACTGGAGTTGCCGTGGCCACCTATAGCTGACCACACAAACGGCAGTAAGAAATAAGCTTCAGACAAGGCTAGAGAAAGGGAAACTGTGGTGAGGGAAAGATGGAGGTCCCTGATATTTATCTGTCTGAAATGCAAAAGACCACGTTCCCATTATTGCCCATGTGAAGCATTGTATGTGCTTTAAATATTCTGGAGCACTGCAGTAATATGGTTTAGAAAAGACTTACATCCATTTCTCCTTGATCAACAACATAAAAGTTATCCCCTTCATCACCTACAGCAAAAAATTGAAATACAAGTTTGAGAAACAATTATAGGTTTAGAAGAGGGGTTATCAACCTCTTCCATCCTAGAATCATCCAGCACAAAATGACATCCATACATAAGCTCACATATGCTTTTTTGCATTTGGAACAGCCATGCTTTCCTTTAGGCTTTATAGTCAAATATATTCATTATATTTATAATTCCCACTTCACCCCTACATGTAATTAAAATGAAGGATGCTATTTACCCAGCTATCAGTAGGACAGGTTGACAGGTAGACTAGTAACTAGTCTAGGTAAAGTGCTCTTGATCAAAGCCCTATTGCAAAAGCCATTGCTGGCAGAGGATTTTCACCTGTCCACAAAACTCAAATAGAACACTGAAATGGTTACAATGTGGGGAAAACTAGTCTAAGCTCAGTGACGGGGAACCTCATTGCCTTCTGACCCTCCTCAGGCTATGCCCCCTCCTCACAGGTATCTCCCTTATTAACCTAGGTGGGGAGATTTTAACCTCACCACCCAACACTATGATGGGGACGAAAACTGGCCCTCCCTGGGTTCTCAACTGATTTGTTGGGAGGGTGCGGTTTTCATCCCCATTACAGTGTGCAGGGTTGTTCTTGCTTTGTTGGCATCCGTCTGTCTTGAGAGACAATGGAATGCATGTCTGGGGGCAAAGTCAAACTGTTCTGTTAGCAGCACTGAAGTGACCTTCCTGGGGTGCAAGCCTGGGCAGTGTGCATGGAGGTCCTGGGACACCCAGACAATAAGACCCGCCCGCCCCCACTCCTCTCATGGCCTTGCTGTTGTGGTCCAGCTTGGCTGCGTGCCAGAGGGGAGTGTACAAGACGTCATCCAACTGCCATAGGGATTGCATTCCGGATTTGTGCAGGGTTTACTCCTTAGCCTTTTCTTCTCCCAAAGATATCCCTCAAGGCAGCAGAGGTGTAGGATCAGTTTGGTTGCCCTCACCTGGTTGCCCTCACCTGGTTTAGTCGGCCAGTAAAAGCCATTTCCTGGGGTGTGGCTGCTGTTGCATGCTGACAGCTTCTAGGAGCCACAGGTGAGAGTTGTGTGCAGGGTGGGGACCAAAGGTGGACAAACTACCCCAGAACGAGCATAACATGTCCCCCAGCAGAGGTATTACCCCTCTCCTAACATCCCATAGAGATGTTTAATCCTCCCCACAGTGCATGCTACAGTGGGAATGAAAATGCCCCCTTCTCAGCTGATCTACATGGATCATATGAGATGGGGAGTTGAGAAAGTGAAGAATAGGTGCATGCCTGTGTTAAGAAGTGTGTGACTGTGCGCACATCTGGCCCAGCCCACCACTGGAATGCAACCCCCCAACAGCTACCATTGAGGCCAGAACATAGGAAGCTGCCTGATAACAAATTGGACCATTGGTGCATCTAGTTCAGTACTGTTGACACTGACTGGCACCAGCTCTCAAGCGTTTCAGGGGAAACTTCCAGCTCTACCTAGAATTGAAAATACATGCCCTACCGTTAAGCCTTGGTCCCTTCTAAAAGGTAAGTGACCAAAAAATGTTTGCCCACCCACCTCTGCATAACTAGCTGGAATTCTATACTTGGGATCTTTTTAGCAACCTTGTGAATGAGATTAATAGAAAGCAACTGCACATCTTCAATGCTTCAAACGCTAAGTAATTTTTCCACCAACATCACAATCAATCACTTGCCTTGCTGTATCACAGTCTCGCCAGCAATATAGGTGACAGGGAACATGGCATCAAAAATATCACTGAAAAAGATTTCAAAATTACTCGACAAAAGATCTAACATATTGCATGTGTGTGCTAATACAGACAAGCTTAGCATGAAGTTATTACCGTGTTTCTCATATTATAAGTCATGTCTTATATTAATTTTTTTTCCAAAAAACACGACATGGCTTATTTTTGAGGGATGTCTTATTTTTTAATAAAGTGCAAGCGGGCGCTGTTTGCCGGGCTTGTCAAGCCCAGCAAACAGCGCCTGCCGATCTTCAGTGACAGGCGGGGGTGGGCGGAGAGCGGAGAACGATCTCCGCTTCCCCCCCACCCCCGCCTGTCACACAGCACAGGTCGGCGGGCGCAGTTTGCCGGGCTTGTCAAGCCCAGCTAGGAGCGCCCGCCGATCTTCGGTGACAGGCGGGGATGGGGGGAGAGCGGAGAACGATCTCCGCTTCTCCCCCACCCCCGCCTGTCACACAGCACAGGTCGGCGGGCGCTGTTTGCCGGGCTTGTCAAGCCCAGCAAACAGCGCCCGCCGATCTTTGGTGACAGGCGGGGGTGGGGGGAGAGCGGAGCACGATCTCCGCTTCCCCCCCACCCCCGCCTGTCACACAGGACAGGTCCGAAGATCGGCGGGCGCTGTTTGCCGGGCTTGTCAAGCCCAGCAAACAGCGCCCGCCGATCTTCGGTGACAGGCGGGGGTGGGGGGAGAGCGGAGAACGATCTCCGCTTCCCCCCCACCCCCGCCTGTCACACAGGACAGGTCCGAAGATCGGCGGGCGCTGTTTGCCGGGCTTGTCAAGCCCAGCAAACAGCGCCCGCCGATCTTCGGTGACAGGCGGGGGTGGGCGGAGAGCGGAGAACGATCTCCGCTTCCCCCCACCCCCGCCTGTCACACAGCACAGGTCGGCGGGCGCTGTTTGCCGGGCTTGTCAAGCCCAGCTAGGAGCGCCCGCCGATCTTCGGTGACAGGCGGGGATGGGGGGAGAGCGGAGAACGATCTCCGCTTCTCCCCCACCCCCGCCTGTCACACAGCACAGGTCGGCGGGCGCTGTTTGCCGGGCTTGTCAAGCCCAGCAAACAGCGCCCGCCGATCTTTGGTGACAGGCGGGGGTGGGGGGAGAGCGGAGAACGATCTCCGCTTCTCCCCCACCCCCGCCTGTCACACAGCACAGGTCGGCGGGCGCTGTTTGCCGGGCTTGTCAAGCCCAGCAAACAGCGCCCGCCGATCTTTGGTGACAGGCGGGGGTGGGGGGGAGAGCGGAGCACGATCTCCGCTTCCCCCCCACCCCCGCCTGTCACACAGGACAGGTCCGAAGATCGGCGGGCGCTGTTTGCCGGGCTTGTCAAGCCCAGCAAACAGCGCCCGTTGATCTTTGGTGACAGGTCCGAAGATCGGCGGGCGCTGTTTGCCGGGCTTGTCAAGCCCAGCAAACAGCGCCCGCCGATCTTCGGTGACAGGCGGGGGTGGGCGGAGAGCGGAGAACGATCTCCGCTTCCCCCCACCCCCGCCTGTCACACAGCACAGGTCGGCGGGCGCTGTTTGCCGGGCTTGTCAAGCCCAGCTAGGAGCGCCCGCCGATCTTCGGTGACAGGCGGGGATGGGGGGAGAGCGGAGAACGATCTCCGCTTCTCCCCCACCCCCGCCTGTCACACAGCACAGGTCGGCGGGCGCTGTTTGCCGGGCTTGTCAAGCCCAGCAAGGAGCGCCCGCCGATCTTCGGTGACAGGCGGGGGTGGGGGGAGAGCGGAGAACGATCTCCGCTTCCCCCCCCACCCCCGCCTGTCACACAGCACAGGTCGGCGGGCGCTGTTTGCCGGGCTTGTCAAGCCCAGCTAGGAGCGCCCGCCGATCTTCGGTGACAGGCGGGGGTGGGCGGAGAGCGGAGAACGATCTCCGCTTCTCCCCCACCCCCGCCTGTCACACAGCACAGGGCCGAAGATCGGCGGGCGCTGTTTGCCGGGCTTGTCAAGCCCAGCAAACAGCGCCCGCCGATCTTCGGTGACAGGCGGGGGTGGGGGGAGAGCGGAGAACGATCTCTGCTTCCCCCCCCACCCCCGCCTGTCACACAGCACAGGTCGGCGGGCGCTGTTTGCCGGGCTTGTCAAGCCCAGCTAGGAGCGCCCGCCGATCTTCGGTGACAGGCGGGGATGGGGGGAGAGCGGAGAACGATCTCCGCTTCTCCCCCACCCCCGCCTGTCACACAGCACAGGGCCGAAGATCGGCGGGCGCTGTTTGCCGGGCTTGTCAAGCCCAGCAAACAGCGCCCGCCGATCTTCGGTGACAGGCGGGGGTGGGGGGAGAGCGGAGAACGATCTCCGCTTCCCCCCCCCACCTCCGCCTGTCACACAGGACAGGTCCGAAGATCGGCGGGCGCTGTTTGCCGGGCTTGTCAAGCCCAGCAAGGAGCGCCCGCCGATCTTTGGTGACAGGCGGGGGTGGGGGGAGAGCGGAGAACGATCTCCGCTTCCCCCCACCCCTGCCTGTCACACAGCACAGGTCCGAAGATCGGCGGGCGCTGTTTGCCGGGCTTGTCAAGCCCAGCAAGGAGCGCCCGCCGATCTTCGGCTCTGTCCCCCGATGCGCGATGGCTCGGGGAAGCAGGAAGGGAGCTCCTGCTGTGTCCCGCGCCTTCGCCTCTCGCTCGGTCGGGGCTACACGACATGGCTTATTTTCGGGGTATGTCTTATTTTTCACCAACCCTTAGAAATCCTGTCATGGCTTATTTTTTGGGGATGCCTTAAAATATGAGAAACACGGTAGGGAGGCTGCATCTCTCAAGTCTAGACTAGAGTTGCTCAACATGTTCTGGAGAGGACAAAACAGCAGTGCTCACACGAGCTTTAGTTAGTTAGTTAGTATACTGCCCTATACCCATAGATCTCAGGGCAGTTCACAGCATAAACATTAGGTTTAGTGAATTAAACTTCAGGTTATTCTTGTCTCTTCCCATACTAACAGACACAGGGGCAACATAAATAGGCTGACATCAGCATGAACATTCCCCTCTTCTCCTTGCCACAAACTAATCCAAATAATTGTATGAATGTAGACCCCATTATATGGCATTTTTGCAATCTAAGCCACAACAATGTCTGAAGTGGGAGCCCAAAAACCATTCAGTACAACTTAACTGGCCTGGCTAGGGAACTGGCTAGGCAACTTATACTGCATTATTTTTATTTGTTGGCTGTCTTTTTGCCACAGTTCAAAGCAATTTACAATATTTTAAGCAAACACACACACAAACACACTAAAAACCAGTATTTAAAAAAAATCCAAAAGACAATCCTTTAAAAAAAAACACAAGATTAAAACAACCCTCTTGTGCAAAAAGGACATAGGCATTTAAAAGCCAAAGGTCTGACTGGAAACAAAACGAATAGCTTTGCCTAGTGTCTAAAGATATATAGTGATGATGCCAGGCAATCCTCCCTGGGGAGAGCATTGCAGAAGCAAGGAGCCAACACTGAAACGGACGTCCCATGGAGGGGGCACACAAAGGGCCTCAGATGGGGAGAGGTGGTCCTTGAGGTATTGTATTTATAGTTAACATTATGCATGGTTCCAAAACTTGGGTCCCAGCAAACCTATTTATTCTTTCTACATGTTGCTCAATTCTGTTTATTTAACTATCCGGGTTCACAGATTTCCTACCTTCTTTCATTGTCATCAAGATGAGCAAAAAGCACATTCTTCTCTATGGCTTTTGCCAAAGCAGCCATAGTCTTGTAATCTTTTGGAATAACCTATGGAATGGAAACACCCAAACAATACCGGTTAAAGACCTAAGAGGCAAATGTTCTTTAAGCAAACCCATTACCAACAATATTTGAGAGGAGTTCCTTTCTTGGAAGGGAGCTCTGTGCAGGAGTTTTATCCTATGTGAAGAAGTCATTCAAGAGGTAAGGAAAGCTTCTCAAAGACTTCTTTAAGAAGCATGTTCATGCAATTATGCCTACATTCTAGATGCCCAGAAAAGGGAAAGTGTCCAGATTGAGATGTAACTTTCCTGGGTAAGTGCTGATTCAATGGCCGATTTAAGTATCTTTTCAGATAAAACACAACTATCAGGAGCCTTGATATGTAGAAAATTATTTGTCCACTCCCTCTGATAAGTCTATAGACCAAACTGGACACACCAGTACCTCAAATGGTCATTCAGAACTCAAAATAATCTTACTTGAAGCTGATGCAGGTGTTAGGAGTCACATAACCTAATGGTGCTC
This sequence comes from Zootoca vivipara, assembly GCF_963506605.1. Taxonomy (NCBI): domain Eukaryota; kingdom Metazoa; phylum Chordata; class Lepidosauria; order Squamata; family Lacertidae; genus Zootoca; species Zootoca vivipara. The sequence continues at coordinate 102,162,206 of NC_083277.1, forward strand.
TTATACCAGGGGTTCCCAAACTAAGGCCCGGGGGCCGGATGCGGCCCAATCGCCTTCTAAATCCGGCCCGCAGATGGCCTGGGAATCAGCATGTTTTTACATGAGTAGAATGTGTTCTTTTATTTAAAATGCATCTTTGGGGTATTTGTAGGGCCTGCCTGGTGTTTTTACATGAGTAGAATGTGTCCTTTTATTTAAAATGCATCTCTGGGTTATTTGTGGGGCATAGGAATTCATTCTTTCCCCAAAAAAAATATAGTCCAGCCCCCCACAAGGTCTGAGGGACAGTGGACTGGCCCCCTGCTGAAAAAGTTTGCTGACCCCTGTCTTATACAATGATTGGGAATCTTGAATACCTACCACCCTAGGATACGTCCCTCTTACTAACATCACACTTCTGAGGAGCTGTAATTATACTTACAGGTCCCCCAAGGGTCAACTCCCTAGTACAGTGGTACCTCAACTTACGAACGACTCAACCACTGAATTTTTCGACTTACGAATGGGGGTAATGGCCGCACGCTTATGAATGTCTCGACATCCGAAAGAAAACCGCAGAGGTTTTAGATAGGGATTTTTCAACTTTCAAATTTTTAGATAAGGTCACTTCGACTTACGAATTTTTCCATTTCCAATGCATTCCTATGGGAAATCGCGTTTCCAATGGCGTTTTTCGACTTATGAATTTTTCGACCTACGAAGGTGCCTTTGGAACGGATTAAATTCGTAAGTCGAGGCACCGCTGTACAGTATCAAGTTTCCTGGAAACTACACAGAAGTCACAAGGATGTCCTAGGAGACCTGGTTACTCCTCTGGAAAAATTATAGTCAATATTAATTGAGCAGACATTGCAGAGTCAGGGAGAAATGGTTTGTCTCCTCCAGCCAAGATTTTTCTAATAATTATTTCCTCCATATGTCAACTCCTCAACATATGCCAACCCAACCAAGCAGAAATCCAGGTTTATGTGAGAGAAATATAAAGGCAACTCATTAGCAAGTTAGGAGGGCATTAGCACAACTTATCTAGGGAAAGGCCTGATACAACCTTATTTGGGGTAGGCAAAGAAGGAAATTGTGCATAGAAGACATAAAATATGCCTTGCAGGAAGAAAGAACTGGATGCAGCACCTTTCTGACATAAGAGGCAGCATCCTCTTCTGTGTAAACCTCTGCACTGATGGCACCTCGCCTTCTGCGGCCCTTTACCACCGGATTCATGGGGGGAGGGGGAGAAATCTCATCTTCACGCGAGTCTGCACGGGAGCTGGCTTTCTGCTGGCACATGAGCTGTTTTGTTTCTTCCTGCAGTGAAATAAAAGTTCTATGTTAATAATCCACAAGGGTAGAAAGTTCACACCCATGCATATGCTCCTGGGAGAACTTGTTTCCTCCTTTGCAGTTATTCTCATTTAAACACTGGCCATCAAGTTGCACTGTGCAATCTCACATGACTTCCATACTAAAAAGTTTGTGCCCTCCATAAGCTTGTGAAAGGTAACACATGAGTAACCACCACATAAAGCTGTTTTCCACAGCAACAGATCAATATATTTAATTCTTAGCAACTCCACTCAAGCTAAAGGTCTCAAACACCCTTTTTATCTGTCCTGATTGTGCAGAAAGCAAAGAGAACTCAGTAATCTCAGAAGAATGCAAATAATGTCAATGCAGAACTGAATGGCTAGTCCTGCCTTAAAGCTTTGCATAGTTTTAAACTTCAAAATACAATGGGAATTTCATGTATACAATTGCAAAAATGCATGGATTTTGCAAGGAACACGTCTCCCTCTTTGCTGAGAGATTTTCACCCCTGCTGTGGTGTTGTAGATAAAGGAGCTGCAATTAAACTTTGCACAACAGAACCCCTTTCTCCCTTAGCTGCCCCTCACTGAACAGCTGATGGATGGGAGGGGACCCAGGGAGCTAGATGAAATCTGCATGTGGGCATCTGCCCCGCAGACCAGGGATTCTCCATCCCTGTCCTAAAGAGTTATAAGTAAGGAGTGAGAAAATATAGGATTCATGATTTTAACATTTCACAAATTTTAATCCCATCTGAGTAGTCTTGTGTTGGGGAAGAGGAATTTAACATATTTCAAACATTTGTATTTAACAGAATATATTTTTTAAATTGGCACACTTTTAACAGCTACTTATACCTAGTATAAAAATCTGGATGAAGTTTCTAAATGCTTTTGATGCTTTAGCTGTCATGTATCATACTGGTGTTGAGTCCAATACATGAAATTTAGTCCATTTGCTGGATATTTTGAATGTTAAATTATTGCATTCAAAGAAATGCACCAGGCATGCAACATATGCAATATATTTTTAGTGATTCAGATATTGCTCTGGCATATTGCTCTGTGGATCTGTGCTCTGTTATCATGAAGATGTTTATAAAATTTGAGTCTTCAATGAAACTAAAAAAAATCCTATACCTCTACTTTCTCTCTCTCTCTCTCTCTCTCTCTCTCTCTCTCTCTCTCTCTCTCTCACACACACACACACACACACACACACATATCCATGTGAACTTTTGAATTTAATAGTTCATCTTTGTAATACAGCTCAGATACAATTTACATACAGGGTAATGACATTACAGCTGCTCTTCGAAGATCATACAGTTCCTTTATCGTAACAGAAATCCACAGAAAGCTTCATTATCTAAATGAATAATTCCAAATGCATAATGGATTTATAACCAACTGATTCTATTTTCTTGAATTTCCAAAGGATACTAACAGAAACCAACAGGTCTCCAAGTATTCCTGAAACAATGTTACACACAATCTGACTCTGAATTAAACTAGTATCATAATTGAGAGATTCTTGTTTAACAATCCTAATACAGCATGTCTGTCTCAGACATGGCTGAGATCTGTCGATAAATGAGCACACTTAATCCAATTATTAACAATTTTCAATTAAAGTGACGTGAAAGGGGACGACGACACACTGAACATTAACACAAAGTCCAACTTATTATTCATCTGATAGCCTACCAGTAATTACCCACACACTTCCTCTTGGATAAGATTAATATGAACTCCTCTAAAAACTACTTTTTAATTCCTGTATTTATCAGCTTAATGTTGCTTAACCAAAAGAACCCCTTGCTCAGTGCCACATAGGACACTCCATGCTGGAAAAATGGTTTTTAATGGCACATTTCTAAACTTCCAAGAAGGCATAAACATAGCAATGTACTTGCCAATTTTGCCTGCTCCAATGAACTCCCAAGCCCTCTTCCATAAACCAAATTTAAAAAACTGAGTTCCTTTACTCATAATGCCCTTGTATTTTATTCATTAATAAAAGGCATGAACATATTTAAATTATATTTTAATATTTTAAACTATACACACTTTTTGCCCGCATTTCTACAACACATACTTTGGTAACAAAACAAAATAAAAAACACTTTTTTTTAAAGCCAGGCAGTGCCCACGGGTTTCAAACCACTGTGGGTGATTACAGGATCTAAGCTACGCCTTGGTCGATGGAACCGCTGGGCTGAGCTGGCTCTATAAAACACATTTTGTCAAAAACCTGGTGTGTAAACAGTGGAGTCTTTTTTCATATCCCAGAATGCAGACACAAAACAGTTAATAAAACTATATCCAGGAGAAAAATGTGAAATATTTTTCAAACAAAAGGCAGTATGGATCCTACCCCTTTACTTCCTGCCCATGCCCTCTGCTATCCCAGATCTGTCCTAGATGGTTGGGGGAACTGCCAGAACAGATTTAGGGGGCATGGGCGTGCGTTCCAGTGAGCAAGGAGAAACCCTTGCAATAACAGAACATTCACCTTAGCACTACACTGCATACAATCCAATTATATTTTTTCCAGATTCACAGCAGAATATTGTTCTGTATTTTTATCCCTTCATACAGTTTACTGTAAGCTCCACAGAGCACTGAAGTTACAGTGAAAGTGTGCAATATAAATTATCTTAAATAAAGCTCTTAAGCTTTGGGGACTGACTTTCAATTAAATCAATAAAAGCTACCACTCATTATTCAAAGGAAACCATATTTAATATACACATGCAATAAAAGATGACCAAAATAGTCTTAAAAGTTACCATGCATGACCCTAACCTTTCTGCCTCTATTATTCAATAGACCTGCACTGGTCAACTAAAGCAAAACTAGACTAAAACTGTAGAATTCCATCTAAAAGTGCAGTGGCTTAGATCCAGAGAAGTGAGCTTTCTTTGCTCCTCTTCCCACTCCAGTTCCCTACACCTTCCCTCCCCCCAAAAACTATCCCAAAGTGTCAAGGGACCCTCTAAATGGTGTGGGACTGGGCTTGGGGAATTGCACCAGAATAGTGGAATTGTCAGAATACATGGAAGCTTCCTTTCTGCTGGTGAAAAACACTTTTGGACCCAAGCCAATAACATATAAACTTGCCTAGTTGTAGGGATCTGCATAACTTGGCATTTAGATCAAGCCAAAATGCAAGCTGGACTATTCACTTGAAACTCTGTGCATTCTTATGAATTACAAGTACTAGTGCATAATAAAACTGGGGAGTTGAACAAAATGACCCTTCTATACAAAACAAAGTATGTTATTATCCCAACATTGTGCCTTAGGGGAAATGTATGAATTAATTTGTAACAATTAGCAGTGACTGCAGGAATCACTAAATATTGGTCTTATTATTTGCCTTTAAGTCGTCAGCTGCTATGGGATGAATGCTGCTGACCTTCTCTCTTTCCACAGAATGTTGACACAGTGATGGGAGAAGCTGTTACTGACACAGCAGTCAAAGAACAAGAGGGGGAAATTGTTGGGTAGCTTTGCTGCACAGCCATCTAAATTTACTGGGTAGTCACATAGCTCGTAAAAAGTGCAACACAATTAGTGGGCTACTCAAGCTAAGGACTCGTTTGTGATTAGATTAGTAAGAGTTTTATACAAAGTGTACTGAAAGCAAAATCAGATCTGGGATGATCCAACTAAGGGCACAATCCAAACCTTCTGCCATGGCAGCTCAAATCAGGGGAGTCCTAGGCCCTGTGTCAGCTCCAGGCTGGCGCCTCATTCAGATTCAGATCAGGCCTGATGGCAGCTGGTAGTAATTAGGAATCTGATTCAGGTACCAGGCCCATCACTTCCCTCAGAACACATAGTTTCACCTCCTTCTGCTGGGCTCCACCACTGGGGAGCCTACCAGTGGGCCATCTACCCACCAACAAGTGACATCTATGTTACTCCACTGGCAGCAGCCGAGCAAGCAAAGTGGAGGGACATAATTGCTCCATCAACCTCCACTCCCAGCCATGGTCTAGTGTAAAGGCAGGTTGCATTGCTCTGCCAGTCACCGCAAAAGCAGAGTGAGTTCTGCTGACACAACAAAGCCACCTTTCCCTGCCATCTCTTAACCCTCCTGAGTAAATCTGGGGTCAGTGCAGGGAGAGGAGATGGAGAAGACCCATTCACTATGTGAATGGAAGTTCTTCTGCTTGTGCAATAATTTATATGGGATGCTATGGGTTGAATCCAGCTAAGAAGTCCACCATATTTAAATGGTAAAGTTTCATAAGAATGCCCAAGAGTTTAATTCTTGCAAAATATGTTCTACTCTAAAAACCTTTCTTTTTTCTTCCCAAAAGCAGAATTACCAAGTGTCTCTGTCTAGCTTCTGGATTTGCTGCTGCTTCCACTTAGACCAGAGAATTTTTGATGCCCAATTTGCATAACAGTAGCATACATGAGTCCAGTATCTCACAAAGCAATACCATCTGACCTGGTACCCCTATTTATTTTTCAATTAATTTTATGAAAACATTGCACAGATGCTTTTCTAGCAATCACATGGCAATAAAGTCAAAAACACTGCTGCACTTTCCCCTAGGAACATTTAAACTGTTGATGTACTCTCATTCCTGAAGCTTATTTTTACCTTCTCCAGTCTTTCAAAATATTCCCGAAGGAATGCCATGGGTCTCTCAGGTCGCACTGTACATAGCTGGACGATGCAATCCTTCAGGAGTTGTTGGATATTGTGTTTTTGGACATAGTGTTCACATTCACGGAGGCTGCGCTCCTCTTCGCTGTTAGCGCTGCCAGTGGCCATTGCTGCTATCTGAAATTAAAACGTATTTTTAAAACCCCAAGAGATAGATGCCCTGCTATCACCATATTAGGTAAAGGTAAAGGGACCCCTGACCATTAGGTCCAGTCGCAGACGACTCTGGGGTTGCGGCGCTCATCTCGCTTTATTGGCCGAGGGAGCTGGCATACAGCTTCCGGGTCATGTGGCTAGCCGCTTCTGGTGAACCAGAGCAGTGCATGGAAACGTCGTTTACCTTACCACCGGAGCGGTACCTATTTATCTACTTGCACTTTGATGTGCTTTTGAACTGCTAGGTTGGCAGGAGCAGGGACCGAGCAACGGGAGCTTACCCAGTCGTGGAGATTCGAACCACCGACCTTCTGATCAGCAAGCCCTTGGCTCTGTGGTTTAACCCACAGCGCTACCCGCGTCCCTATTACATTAATGATATTCAACGATCACAGCTGCCAACTCTTAATTGCAGAGATAGCTAATTAGCAGAAATCACAACATTATATGCTTCTAAACTGAAATAGTGCTCAGTGTATTTGTCTGCATTCTGGATAAACAGAATGTTAACAACAGAAATAAGCAGAGGTCAGTAGTTCAGTGAGGTCAGTAACCTCAGTAGTTATGTCCAGCTAAGTTGCTCCCAATAAAGTAAAAATAAAATAGTGCAATTAATGCCAGCTCCCAGGCAAAATCTTACTGGATGCAAGATTTCCACAACTGGCAAACAAACATATCCATAACTGTGTCCGTAATAGCATGTAAAAATAAAGTTTTATGGAAATAAAATACATTATTTCCCAACTGCCCAACACTTACTTGAGATGCAGCTAGCTGCAACCACTACAGGTATGCACAGAATTTACAGGAAGGAGTGCTGATCCCAGTATAGCCTTTCAAAAAGGAAGGAAGAAGAAAGTGAATAACTCCCATGCGTTACTGTTCTATTAATACATACTTTTCTAGGTGAGATATTTAGATACATGACACAGATGGCAATATACTTGAGATAAACATATATAATGCTTCCCAACAGGAAACAGAGGCATGACAACAAAATATAATGCTGTGAAGTGCCCACACTACAAACACATGGCATCCTTGTCATCTGCAATGCTTGTAAAGAATCTAAAGATTACAATACACCTGTTCCATTTCAAAAAGCATACACATACATATCTGGCATTTACATTAAGCTGCCTTGAAGTTCTACAGTTACTTCTTTTGTTTTGACAACTTGCATAATGAAGGTCAGTAATAAATGCCTTAATTAACTGTCCAAGAGTTAATGCCATGGCTCTGTGACAGCCTGCAAATAAGTCCATGGAAAAAGCATTCACACTGCTGATAGACAGCATCAGACACCAGTGCTCAAACACAACTGCAGAAGAAGTAACAGACAAGAAGCTTCTATTTCAAATAAATATTCTTAATTGTTTGAAGCATGTTACTTAGAAAAATTGAAGTATTCATCATACACGGCTTTGAAGAGCATTCATTTTAATAGAAACAATGCCAAAATACTCTCACCAACTGGCAATTAACAGCTGATAAAGGACTTTTATTTTCTACAGGTATTTGCAAAGTAGAGATGTAGTAGCTTCAGGTAGCTTCCAGGTAAAATTCTTGGAATTTTAAGATCCCTGCAGTAATTTTAAGGGGCTCCTTTTCTGGCAGAGAAAACTCACAAAGTGTTTGGAATTCCTCATATAACTATTTAACAGTCATCTTTAAACAGTGAATAATGAAAAACAGCAACCTGGTGGTGGTAACCCAGGACATCAAAACAGCTTGTCAAAATTCTTAAGTGGGGGTAGGGGTCCTCACATTTTATTGAAATCTCAGGTGCAATTGATAGCACACATTTTCTAATCACAAAGAAGAGCCTCTCTATCACAAAAGGGCATTTGTAATTTATAGCAGCCTTGAATAACTTACCCTGATCATCTTTCAAGTTATCTCCCTGTGGCTTCCATAAATAAAAGCAACAGGAAAGCCCTAAGATGCTTCCTTCCTGTGAGAAGGGAGCACAGTTCATTGGGAGCTCATTTCCCCAGGATAGAAATACCCAGAAATTCAAGTACTGTACACAGCAATTATGGGCTACTGCAAAGGTAGCACTTGCTTGTTTTGCTCCTTGACTATGGGGGAAATGACTCTCTCCCTATCCTGCAAAAGGTTATTCACTACACTATAATGACTACAAAGCCAAGAGAATGACAGGGTCCCTTTCCTCCCTCCCCTCCATACATAATGTGCAACATTCTGGAGGGCCCTAAGAAACTACTTGTAAGTTAAGCAGACCCAGCTAAACTCTGGCTTAGGCACGTTTCAGCAGTAATATTTCCACTTCTCTAACACAGATGAAGATCGGGTACCCCCCCCCAACCACACACCCCAGACCTATTATTCCCCCTTTAATCCTAACCTCCCCCCCCCCAAGTCTGAAAGTTATCCAAGATCACAAATCTGGTTTCTTTGTAAAAGGATCCTCCCTCCAAAAACCTATAGGCCTCTCTCTTGAATCGTCTAACAGAAGTAACCCCACAAAAAACCACTTTCCTCATGGGCTTCTCCTTAAATAATAATAATGGAAAAACTAAGGCGGCTTTATTCTACGCTCCTTCTCTGTGTCTACATGGCGTCATCTTCTACGGTGCACTTTCCTCCTAATCTTAGCCCCTCTACTTGCGTCTGGTCCCCTGGACCCTCTTCTCCAACCCCCCCCCCCCGGGAAATAAACCTTGCAGCGTAAGCGCCCCCTTCCTCCCCAACACTGAAAAAAATAAAATATAGCCACGCATGTGCTCTCCCTCCAAGCTTTGCCCGTGGGCCCCATCCAAGGCCCCCTTCGGCAACCCGTCTCCCCCGCCGGGCTAGGGCTTTTCTCAGCAGGGCCGCCCTCACAACTCGGCGGAGGTTTATCCTCCTCCTCTCCCATCCTCCGCCTCACCTGAGGAGAAGGAAGAGGCCTCTGCTTCTGCTGCCGCCGCCTCCCGCAGCGCGCCTCAGGTAAGCGCGCCGCCCCCGCGTCACTCCGCCGCAACTCCCGCTCTCGCCCCACCCGCCGGCGAGCGCTTGAGGCCCACCGGCCCCGACTTACCACAGGGTCCTCCTCCTCCCTGCCTCGGCCTTTCCTCGCGGGCGGCCCCCCCTCCTCCCGCTGTCCCAAGTGGCGACGGCCTCCTCCACCTCCCTTCTCCTCCTCCTCCTCCTCTTTCGCCTCAGCGATCGCTCCCACCGGAAACCCAACTCCCTCCGCCAATCGCCGCCCGGCGTGACGTCAATGAGCCTCGCTCTCACTCGCCGAGCCGTCACCCGGGCAACCTTAAAGGGGACGACGCGCTTGCTTTCCGTCAACGCCCTCGCCTCCGAGGGAGAGAACGCGCGCGCGCGGGTGAGGGAAAAGACAAGAAGGGAGGGGGGGAGAAGAGCAGGCGCGCGCCAATACGGAGCCTTCCCTCTACTTAAAACGTCCGTTGACGTCAGGGCGCTCGTAGAGAGGGAGTCGTGCCCTCCTCCCTCCCCCCAACTCCCCCCTCTCTCCTATGCGCGAAGTCGGAGGGAGGGAAGGAGGAAGGGAGTGTAATAGATGAAACAGAGGAAGAAGAGGTAGAGGTGCATACTCTCTCCAATGTTTCCCCGATGGAAATCGGTACATCCTATTCCATAATCATCACCATAGAATCTTATAGAGTTGGAAGGTACCCTAGGGTCATCTAGTCCAACCCCCTGCAATGCAGGAATCTCAACTAAAGCATAGGTGACAGAGGCCATCCAACCTCTGCTTAAAAACCTCCAAGGAAGGGAGAGCCCACTGCCTCTAGTGGGAGTCTCTCACTGTCAGAAAGTTCTTCCAGTTGTTTCATTGGAATCTCCTTCCTTCCTTGTAACTTGAAGCCTTTGCCTCCAGTCCTACCTTCAAGAGCAGGAGAAACAGAGGCGTAGCTAGTGGGAGGGGTGGGCCGCACTGGGTGCCACACAGTAGGGGGGGCATGCAGTACACCTGAGTCACACACATCTTCTGGGAGTCATGCGGTGGCTCAGGCACCTGCAGGCTCCACATTCCCTGAAAGGACAGTGTGGGGCTTGCGTCTGCCTGCAGCCTGCCCCCAGCTGCCCTTGGACGATCCGCTGCACACCCTGCCCTGGCTCGCCCCACCACAGGGCACCCACGCCACTCTAGGCACCTGAGTGGCTACCTACACCGCTGAGGAGACAACAAGCATGCTCCCTCTTCCATGTGACAGCCCTTGAGATATTTAAAGATGGCTATCCTATCTTCTCTCAGTCTCCTCTTTTCCAGGCTAAACGTAGCCAGCTCCTTCAAGCGCGCCTCATAAGGCTTAGTTTCCAGACAATTTGATCATCTTTGTGGCCCTCCTTTGCACACCTTCCAGCTTGTCAACATCCTTCTTAAATTGTGGTGCCCAGAACTGGACACAGTATTCCAGGTGTGGTCTTAGTCCAGGCAAACTACATGAGCTGGAACCTGGGCAAAATTGCAACAAAAGCGCTGTAAATGACATTTTGGTGAGAATTGGGTGTAGAACAACATATAAAAAATTAGACAAAATCAGCTGACAGGAACACTGAGAAATCGTGATTTCAAAATGGCCGAAATTGGTCGCTTGGCAAACTAAAAAACTAACAATCATCCCTATTTTCTGTAACTGTTTGTAGATATATACTTGATTTATTGTTGCAGAAATTCAATGAAATTTAAGTAGTTACACATCAAGTAATTACATTACTATATTATTAGTTTCCATTACTAATAATCACTTTTTCATTCTTTCAGGATTCGTATGTGCTTTGATGTATAGAAGACAGCATTACAATGGCTGAAAACAGCACAAGAATGGCTCAGTGCTCAGAAGCGATATGCATTATTTGCAAGGAGACCCTTGATTCTAAACTAGCCATAGTTATTTTGCGCCAAAAGGGCGCAGATGGAGTCAATGCCGCCAGTAAAGATCGTAAAAGTGACATTAGTGTGATACCAGGAACAAAGGTACAGTACATGTCTCATGCCATCAGAAATTTGTTGATAAAAAAAAAACATTGCCCTATTTAACAGCAGACACACAAATATGCAAAGTGTGCTTAAAGAAGTTTTTGCGTAGCCGCTGATGGACCATTCAATAATCAGACAGATTGCTTATTCTGCGGATCATTGGTCGATTTCTCTTCCAAGAACTTTCCTGCATCACAGTGCCGAAATATGAAAACAGACACCTTTTCTAAAACTGTTATGGAATGTTGTAAAACACGTTCTGAAGATTGGTCTTTTATAGTGAGAGGGAGAATTGAGTACTTTATGTCAGATCTGCATGCAGCAGATTGTGTCTATCACCAGTATTGCAGTGTCAAAACTTTTGAACCGGGAAGCATGTTCCTGAACAGTTTGCGCATCATGAGCAGAATAAAAAAAGTAAGATTGGTTAACTCACAAACCAGGAACACCAGGAAGCTTTTATTAAGACCTGCAAGTACCCCGAAGAAAATGATGAACAGATCATAGAATCATAGAGTTGGAAGAGACCACAAGGGCCATCCAGTCCAACCCCCTGCCAAGCAGGAAACACCATCAAAGCATTCTTGACATATGCCTGTCAAGCCTCTGCTTAAAGACCTCCAAAGAAGGAGACTCCACCACACTCCTTGGTAGCAAATTCCACTGCCGAACAGCTCTTACTGTCAGGAAGTTCTTCCCAATGTTTAGGTGGAATCTTCTTTCTTGTAGTTTGAATCCATTGCTCCGTGTCCACTTCTCTGGAGCAGCAGAAAACAACCTTTCTCCCTCCTCTATATGACATCTTTTTATATATTTAAACATGGCTATCATATCACCCCTTAACCTTCTCTTCTCCAGGCTAAACATACCCAGCTCCCTAAGGTGTTCCTCATAAGGCATATTTTCCAGGCCTTTGACCATTTTGGTTTCCCTCTTCTGGACACGTTCCAGCTTGTCAGTATCCTTCTTGAACTGTGGTGCCCAGAACTGGACACAGTACTCCAGGTGAGGCCTGACCAGAGCAGAATACAGTGGTACTATTACTTCCCTAGATCTAGATGCTATACTCCTATTGATGCAGCCCAGAATTGCATTGGCTTTTTTAGCTGCTGCATCACACTGCTGACTCATGTCAAGTTTGTGGTCTACCAAGACTCCTAGATCCTTCTCACATGTACTGCTCTCAAGCCAGGTGTCTCCCATCCTGTATTTGTGCCTTTCATTTTTTTTTGCCCAAGTGTAGTACTTTACATCTCTCCTTGTTAAAATTCATCTTGTTTGCTTTGGCCCAGTTCTCTAATCTGTTAAGGTCATTTTGAAGTGTGATCCTGTCCTCTGGGGTATAGCCACCCCTCCCAATTTGGTGTCATCTGCAAACTTGTTCAGGATGCCCTCAAGCCCATCATCCAAGTCATTGATAAAGATGTTGAATAAGACTGGGCCCAAGACAGAACCCTGTGGCACCCCACTAGTCACTACTCTCCAGGATGAGGAGGAGCCATTGATGAGCACCCTTTGGGTTCGGTCAGTCAGCCAGTTACAAATCCACTGAATGGTAGCATTGTCTAGCCCGCATTTTACCAGCTTCTTTACAAGAATATCATGGAGCACACCTTGTCAAAGGCCTTGCTGAAATCAAGATAGGCTACATCCACAGCATTCCCTTCATCTACCAGGCTTGTAATTCTGTCAAAAAATGAGATCAGATTAGTCTGACATGACTTATTTTTCAGAAACCCATGCTGACTTTTAGCGATCACAGTGTTTCTTTCTAGGTGCTCACAGACCGTTTGCTTAATGATCTGCTCTGATTACAATGTCTGATTTAATATCAGTTATGGAAGACTTCTTGAAAGGCACTGATACAAAAGCATACGACAGAAGGCATATGAAAAGGAAGCTTATTGAACATTATGATGATTCTATTGAAATTTTAGGTGAGGATGGGCTGTGTGACTTGATTACAATGAGAGAGACAGTGAACCACATACTGAGATCATATTACAACCAACCTAAAGACATTGATGAGACTCAAAAAATGCAAATAATTGAGGCAGCTGCACGGTTGATTAAAAGTGAAGTTAAAACACAAGTACTTTCTACAAATTACGAATACCCAGCGGCTTCTGACCTTACATTAGAAGAGGCCGTACTTTACCTTCCTGATAGCATTAAGCATCTATGCAAGAAACTATTTGTGGGAAAAGAAACCGGAAAGAAAGTAGCTGCTATTGGTCAGTGCATAGTACAAGCAATTCGTCCAAGGGCTGTGTTGGCCCCCCTTCAAATTGAGTGACACTTTGAATACAATGGGATTTTGTTCATCCTACAGTGAAGTGCTTAAGTTTCAGCGCAATGCTGCAGTTATCAGTGGAGTTGATATATTAGAAAATGTTGGAAACAGTCACGTTCTTCTAGCTGCGGACAATATTGATCAGAATCTTCCTACGCTGAATGGTGAGAACACATTCCATGGTATGGGGATGATAGCAGCAATAACCCCAGCAAAAAACCTTTTCTCGTTGTATTCCAAGAAAGAATATATTGAGCTGTGACTTAAAAGCTGCTGCATCTACCAACATTCATGAATATCGATTTGCATCCCAAGTTGATGACACCCCTTGGAACATTACGACATCGCATACTAGTGGACAAAGCAACATCAGCAAACTCTTTTGTTGCACCAGAACGTCTACCACCAACTACATCTGCAACAGAATTCCATAGCTTTTGATCATATTACCAGATAATGGAATGGTCATGCCACAAAGAGGGTTTACGACCAAATGACTAGGGCTGGATTATAAAGGAGGACAACCAGCTTCACCCTGTGATGTCAGACATGGCCCCTGCACCTGAAAGTCTTTTGAAAGTTATCCACTGTAACTGCACCATTGGTTGTAGTACATTCCGTTGCATGTGCAAAAGAAATAGTTTTCCATGTTCAACAGCTTGTGGTCAGTGCCAGACCATTGGTTGTGAAAATGTGTTGTTGATTGAACATTGTTGTGATATAGAAGATGATATGGATGGCTGATGTCTGCTTTCGTTATTTGTGATACATATTAAAAGTTCAAGTGTCTTATTGTGATCTTTTTTCGATGTAACATTGCTTTCACTTTGTTGTTTTTAGGAAACATTTAAATACAGAAATCATTTAGCCTAATAACTAGATCAATGACAACTTTGTATTATTTTCCCTGACGTTTGGTAACAATTAAAAAGCATAGGATATACACAATCAAGTTTAGAAAACTAATCGAAATACAATAAAATAGATACGCATAAGGCAGCAAAAGGCGGCAAAAGGAACAAGGCACAAGGTGTCACAAGGCACAAGAAGGCAAAAGAAGGCACAAGGCAAAAGACACAAGGCGGCACAAGACAGCACAAGGTGGCAGAAGGTGGCAGAAGGCACAAAGCGGCACAAGCCACAAGAAGGTAAAAGAAGGCACAAGGCAAAAGGCACGAAGTGGTACGGTACAAGGTGGCACAAGCCACAAGGCAAAACACAAGGCAGCAAAAGATGGTACAAGGCAGAAGGCGGCACAAGGCACACGGCGGCACAAGGTGGAACAAGAAGGCAAAAGGCACCTGGCAGCACAAGGCAGAAGGCAAAAGACAAGGCGGCACAAGGCAGGACAAGGCGGGACAAACCACAAGGCTGCACAATAAAGCAAAACACAAGGCGGCACAAGGCCACAAGAAGGCACAAGGCAAAAGAAGGCACAAGGTACAAGGCGGCACAAGGTACAAGGCGGCAAAAGGTACAAGGCAGCAAAAGGTACAAGGCGGCAAAAGGTACAAGGCACAAGGTAAAAGAAGGCAAAAGGCACATGGCGGCACAAGGTGGCAAAAGCCACAAGGCAGCAAAAGAAGGCAAAAAAGGGCACATGGCAAAAGATGGCACAAGGCGGCAAAAGAAGGCACAAGGCACAGGCTAGGTGATGGCTCAGGCACGGGCGAAGGTGATGGCGAATACTCTTACCAAAGCAGAAGGTACACTTATCAAGGCAGAAGATGGGAAGATTTCTGTCTTGTACAGTCTGCATCTGGGTTTGGTTCATCAGATTCTAGTGCAAGGATTAGCTGTTGCAGATATAACTCGAACAAATCAACTCTGTACAAGCAAGGCATGTTGGGAACCAGCAGGTGGCAACAGAAGACCACTCATTCAGAAGTGGTTTTTCAAGCAAAGGAGAGAAACATGCACCCCCAATTAGGAAAGAAATCCATTATTTTAAACATGCTTTTGGTCAATGCTGCTATTCCGTCAGTATCTGAAGAGAGAAACCATTTTATTCTGTTATTGTTCACGGTTTATGTTACACCCCTGTCCTGTCAGGAAATGTTTAAGTGCAGTGGATAAACAATTTCCTGCTTCAGAGGTGCATTCTTATCTATTTGATCGGCAGTATATACACAGTTCATGAGAAAGTAGCCGCTATTCAAGTGATCACTTCCATAAAGATCCCACCTTAACCGTCTTAAACTGGAAAAGGAACCATCCCTTCCGAGCCATGGAGGGCACACCTATCCTGAATTGTGTTTGAGCAGGAAGATTGCATAATTGTCTTTTCAATTCTTCCACTGAAAACACATCTGGCTGCCCACATGGCAGTTTTTAAAGTTTGTTGACTCACTGTGTTTTGACTTGTTGGAAGCCGCCCAGACGACCCGATTAACCCAGTTAGAGGCTTGGCATATAAATAAATTATTTTTATTAATCATAAAAGTGCAAACGAAAGAAGAGGGAGGAGAACAATAGAAAACATAACGAAGAGAGAGAGAAAAGTAGAGAAACTAAAGCATAAAGCCTCGTTAGGTTATAATGGTTAAGTGGTTTATTCTACAGTAGTCATTCCGCCCAAATCAAGGAGGTAACGGGCTGCCCGTTTACAAAAACCCAGAGCCGTAATTAGAAATAATCCGCTTAAAGCAGAAACAAAAGAATGCAGCGTGGAAAGCGGAAGATGGCCCCGGGAAAAGGGCGGCGCCCCGGGGATCCTGCAGCTGCAGCTGCCGCCAGCTCATCGCTCGGCGGCTCACCTGCCGCCCACTTCTGACACCCTTCCAGGCTGATGCAACCACCACAACACAACCACGTGGCCACCGTCAGCTGTTTCCACCTCGCCAGCCAATCGCTGCCGGCCCTGTTGGCGTCATGGGCGCGGCCTGAGAGCTCCGGATCCCTGGCTTTCGACCGAAGGCTTCCCAACCCGTCGGCCGCGGGAGGCGGGGCTAAAGGCGGCCCTTCCGAACCTTCGCCGCCCAATAGGAAAGCTCGGCAGGGAAGATGGCGCCGCCCTCAGGCCGGCGGTGACTGCGAGGCTTGTTGTTGTTGCTGCTGCTGCTGCCGTGGAGCTGTGGCTGCGGAGTGGGGGGTGGGAAGACCTAAGTCCGGCGGGGGGGATAGACGCCGAACCCCGGCGAGGGGCAAAAATCGAGGCCGGGGCTTCGGCGCGACCGCCGTCCATGGAGGCCGCCGGCGGAGAAGGGGAGCCGGAGGCGCTCAGCTGCTTCTCCTACAACCAGGACTGCACGTACGTGAGTGGGGAGAGAGCAGAGCGGGTCAGGCTCCCCTTCCCTGCCCGTCCACTCGCTTCCACCCCGGCGAAAGAGGGAGCCCAGCCCAGGGAGCGAAGCCACCCTCTCCTCCAGGCTGCCCAAGGCGGGGAAGGGACGGCGGCCTTAGAAAGGAAGGGAAGAAGGGGCGGGGTCGTGGAAACGGGGCATACAGAATTAATGGATACCCGGTTTAGTTTGGAGATCTTGTTAACAGCATCTTTGGATTATTCCCGCTCTCTGAGGTGCGCTAAAATTAGGGCAACGTGGGCAAAAAGTTACGTCTGGTGTGTGATGGATAAGCTTTTCCCTATCGCCACACTTCCCCACGAGCTGTGTGGATCCCGACCTTTTTTTTTAAAGTCCCAACAAGTCGAAATTTACTTCGCATAGTGACTAGTTGATTTATTACTGCGTAAATTTTGGACTTTAGGTCTTCAGCAACCATCATTTTCATAAATGTTTAACTGCAGGTTTGCCTGTGTAATAACCATGACTTGAGGCATCAAGCAAATATTAATGTGGAATTTGTGTGTGAGAGAGATACACAAAAAAATACATACATATACATATATATGTATATATGTATACTCTCTCTCTCTATATATATATATATATCATTTTCTATTATTTACAAAGTTATTAAGGGGTTTTTTTTTAATGGAGATGTAAGAACACCAATCATCTGATTGCAGGATATTGCTTCATAAGCTATTGCAAATTATTCTAAGAACATAGGGTTACACAAGCAGTGTTTAGAGATAATCAACTGTGAATTGCCTGAATCGTTTTGTTCATGTTATAGTGTATCAGTGTAGAGCAGGGGTCCCCAAATTAAGGCCCATGGGCCAGATACGACCCAATCACCTTCTAAATCTGGCCCACCGACGGTCCGGGAATCAGCATGTTTTTACATGAGTAGAATGTGTCCTTTTATTTAAAATGCATCTCTGCGTTATTTTTGGGGCATAGGAATTCATTCATATATTTTTTCAAAATATAGTCCGGCCCCCCACAAGGTCTGAGGGACAGTGGACCGGCCCCCTGCTGAAAAAGTTTGCTGACCCCTGGTGTAGAGTATCAGTGGGATGGCTGAGCTTGCAGGTCATTGTGGAGTTTGATGGCTGTCAGATATGGTCTCAGGTCACTATTGATCTGATACTGCTGTGCTGTATTTCAACTTCATAGGCATAATTGCTGAAAAGCCTGCAAAATTATGTACCATCAAATGGCATCAGCACATTTGGGATACTTGGTAATAACAGAGTAATTTTGGTAGCATGAATCCAAAATTCAGATACCTCACTTCCAAACATTTTTCCTTTGAGGTTCCTATCGCATGATAATTCAATGACGACTTTGTGAACTTTATCAACTGCAAATTGGTTCCACACCCATTCAAAGTTTTGTGTTTCTTCAGCAGAAAAAGTGGAAAAAGTTTGACTAAGCAAACTCAGTTATCCTTGGCTAAACGATCAAGTCTGGTGACAGATTCAGCGATAGCTCACCACAAGTACCTGTGCATCAGAACTGAGCTGTAACACTCAGAATAACTCCCTATATAAGCATCTCTTGGCAAACTGTCACTGAATTTGCCACCAGAGAGTGGTTACCAAGTGCTAAAATGTAAGGATTGAGCCTTTCTGACATTCTGTTACAAATGTAAGCACAGCATTATAATATGCCAACAAAAGAAAAAGTTGTAATAGGTATCGTCATACCAGTTTATAGGATTAAAAGCAATAATTATATTGGGTTTAGGTTTAAATCCACTTGCACAAGTTTTGTGACCCACTTGCAAGTCACAGCCTACAGGATAGGAAACACTGCTTTGGGGTATGAAGTTGAATGTGGTTAGACTTTGGGCTGCTCAGCCTGATGATTCTATATAAGCTAGCTTTCCACCAGCTCAAGAATAGGTTAGTAATTCCAAAAGAACTGAAGCCAAGCCCCAAAGCCTGGCTTTCTCCTTTTATCACTCTCCAGCTCTTTGTGTAGTGGCTGTGGTGATGCCTTTTCATTTTCTCCTCTTCTCTCCTGTACTTGCCTTTGGTAGCTAACCCCGTGGACCAAATGTACAGGAAAGGCAATCTTGTTTAGCAGGAAGGGCAACAGGAAATGCCACAATGGTGTATTCACAGTTTAAATCCCAAGTATGGTTTCAGTTGTTGTCCCGCTTCTTAAAAATCTAACTGAAATGATGTGCACAGATGACAGACAGTAACGGACTCCTCCTTGATGAAGGATGCTTTAAACTGGAGATTGGGAAGCTGTGGCCCTCCCATAACATCCTGAACTACAACTACTATTATCCCTGACCATTTATGATACTGGCTGGGGCTGTTCAGCCCAATCGCCATCTAAATCCGGCCTGTGTTAGTTCTGGAAATCAATGTGTTTTTTACATGAGTAGAATGTGCCCTTTTATTTAAAACACATCTCTGGGTTATTTGTGGGGCATAGGAAGTCATTCATTTTTTCCCCTTCAAAATATAGTCCGGCCCCCCACAAGGTATGAGGGACAGTGGCCCAACCCCCTGCTGAAAAAGTTTGCTGACCCCTGATATAGAGTGCCACAGGTCCCCACCCCACCCCCCTGTTTTAAAGGAAAACTATGATCCCTTTGCCAGGGCTTAGACTCTTGTGCCTGTTACTATTGGGGGTATATAATCCTGTAGGCCCACATAATGCAATGCACTACACATTAAACGTTTAGCATATCTTTCTTTTTACTCTAGAATGTGTGAGGCACTGGTCCATCTTTTTACTGCTTGTATGCTTTAGAAACGAGATGTAGGGAGCCATGGTTGGCGCAGATTTCTGAAGTGTGCATGCAGTGTAAAAGAAATGTAGCTACATTTGTATGTTTTCAGGTTAGAAAGTGGTACATGCCGAAGTACTAAGGTATGCCTGCATCTACTGTAATATATGAAGCAGTTCTTGGTGTTGTTGAAACGGGAATTGGCACAGATTGGTGTTTGATTTTATACATTCCTCTGATGCAGGGTTTGGCACGGTACTCGCAGCAGTGTAGCTAGCCCTGTCCTGGGCACCCGGAGCTGTGCGCCTGGGACAGGGCTAGCTGCCCATGGGGGTGGGGCAAGCCACCCATTGGGCGGGGCGAGCTGGGGCAGGGGCAAGCCACCTCCCCTCAGCTGGAGGGTGACTGCGGCCAGGAGAGAGGTGGCAGCTAGGGCGCCCCTGCAAGCCATGCACCACACATATCTCATGCCGCATCCCGCTGGAGGGTGCCCTGCAGCCCTAGTGCCGCCCGTGGACCGCCTCCCCCGTCCCTCCGCTACTGGGTATTCCCCTTGTGGTCCCAACAACCCCTGTGGTTCTATGAAGACAAGTTTCTGGTCCTCATGGTTGCAGAGAGAAGTTTGATTCTTGGATGTCAGATAGTGCTCAAGAATGCAAACGAATGAGAACAAAATACAGTATCCTCTTTCTCATTCCCCACCCAATCTCATCCACCCATCTATCTATCTTTATATAAAAAAATTTCCTCTCTCTCCAGGATCTTTCAAGGGTTGTAGCAGTTTCCAACTATGGAAGTTGTTGAACAGGCTCCAGCAACTGCAGTATTGCATTAAACAAGTTACAATGTGATTTTTCCGGTCATATTAATCATGTGCAATTAAGGTGCAGGATGAGTCTCCTGTCTTCACTGTGCTTCCATTGTGGTTGTTAGTGCTGTGCAATAAATCCTGAGGAACTGCTCATTGCCTTAAACAGGATGTGGAGAAAGGTGAACTTGAGGTCTGACATCTTATCATTTTATAATTGGGGTGGGGGTGGGGGTGGGGAGCAACCTCTGAGCCAGAAATATATTACTGTGAACAGGAAATATCTTTGCTCTGAGCCAAAATGCAGGAAACAAAGGACATTGAAGGAAGTCATCGGGGAGCATGTTTCAAACAAACAAAAGGCAGAAGGCTTTCATACTGGTTGCTGCCTAATTGGTCTATGAAACACTTTGCCATAGGGCACAGTGAATGAAAGTCAAATGAGTTTAACACATGATGTGACACATTTTAGGTTCAGATGTTAGTGGTGTTTTCTGCTGTTTTGGGTATTAGGAGGTGAACACCAGTGGAGGGATTGTTTCATACTTTATCACTTCCTCGGATCCCCTGTCAAAGGCAGAATGCTAGAGATGGATTGACTATTAGTGTGAGCTGCTGTTGCAGTTATTTTGTTTTGATCTTAAAACCATACTGAATAGAAGATAAACTGTGGGCAAATTAAAGGGAGCACAGATGGATTAGATCAGGCATCCCCAAACTTTGGCCCTCCAGATGTTTTGGACTACAATTCCCATCTTCCCTGACCACTGGTCCTGTTAGCTAGGGATCATGGGAGTTGTAGGCCAAAACATCTGGAGGGCCGCAGTTTGGGGATGCCTGGATTAGATTCTTAAGTTGAGGAAGGGAACTCTAAGAAAAGGCATTGCCTTGTTGGATCAGATTAAAGGTCCATTAATTCAGCAATCTGTCTCCAATACTGCCCAGATCAGTGTCTCTTGAAGTTCAAACTATGTCATAGAGAAGCTAGCTAACCCCTGTTTGTCTCCAGGCATTTGGTAATTAGAAGTTTATTTCCTGTGGTCATGGAGGGTCAGAAAAGCCAGTCATGTGACATGGTATATAAACCCTTTCTACAAACAAATCGTAGATTAAATAATTTTTGGGCAAAGTGTGTAAAATCTTAGTGGAAACACTGTCTTCTGAATGGGAAAGACTCCTTCTCTTCGGCATAAGGGCACCACAAATTAAAAGTCTCTTGTGTCTGCCCATCTGGCTTCCAGATGCGGAAGGAGAATCCGGTAGGTGAAAAAGTGCATGTGAGGTAAGCAAGTAAGAGAGAGAAGCGAGTCAAAAAAAGGCTTTGCTGAAGAAGTGTATTGTGAGGAGGAAATTAAAGAAAAGAAGCAAGTGGTTCATAAAATGTGAAGAGATTGTTCCAGGCATGAAATATCAGGGCAGAAGGTAAGAAGTTGGAAAATGAGACAGGGAGTGTCATCAGTAGCAGATGAACCTTGCTCTTGTCTAAACGTTGATGGTCCTGCTCCCCTATTTGAAGCGTCAGAAAATGAACATGAGACATAGCTAGTCCCTATCTACCACAGAACTTTATTGAACTAAGGATCCTTCTGTTACTGATTCCATTCTGTGCAGTACCTAAGATCTACAGCTTCCAATAATAGAAGTAAAGCTACCTCTGCAGCCAGTCATGTGAGCCGACATTTCAGAGGAAATGTACATAAGATAGACATGTCCATCCTGGGCTGTGCCATTTTAGACTGCAAGACAAAGGCTGTATGTTTGAATGGTCCCTAACATAAAACTTTCTGCACTTAAAGGCAGTAGTATTTTGAGGGGGGATGGCTAGGCTGGGTAGTTTTGGGGTCAGAAGGTTTCCCCCTGGCAGCTGGGTTTCCATGTGTAGCTTTTCTTGAATATTGGGGAAACATTCAGACAAACAGCCCTCTACCTGCATGGTGGAATGATTGTATTAAATGAGATTATAGGTTGTGTCTAATCTTAGTACTCTTTGCCCTAACAAATGCTAAATAACAGAATGGGGCTGATAAAGACCTGAACTCAGAATATGCTCTGCCTTTCTGGAAAGCAGAATGGTGGAGCAACACCCCTCCCCCTCCCGCTCAGATAATTCTGAGCGACAGCTTTCCCAATATACCCAATGTCATCAGTATCTGGCAGCCTCCCTTGTTATGCCATTCTAGAACTGTGTTTCTCTAGAACTACTTAAAGGCCATTGCAGTGTTTTAATTCTCTCTTGTGTCACATTTCCTGCTTTACAGGTTTGCTTCTCATATTTATATCTGATTCATGCCTGTTAGGTTGCAAATTGCTATATAATGGTGCCATTCAGATCACAATGGAATTGTTTGTCCGAGGTTTGGATTGCTGGTATGCGAAAGATCCAGTGGATGCTGGATCCAGTGCACATTTATTCTGAGAATCGAAGTTGCATTTATTTTTGTGCCTACCTTTCACCCCATTGTGAGTGTAAAAAGAATGGGGGCCAGCATAATAATAATAATAATAATAATAATAATAATAATAATAATAATATATTAGTTATACCTGCCCATCTGGCTGGGTTTCACCAGCCACTCTGGGCAGCTTCCAACAAAATATTAAAATACAATAGTCCTTCAGATATTAAAAGCTTCCCTAAACAGGGTTGCCTTCAGATGCATAGGTCAGTGGCGAGTCTCAAGTGGGAGCTTTGGGATTTGAATCTATGGCAAAGTGGGGAAATGAGGATTATGGAAAAGATCAATAGTACCTGCGTGTCACTTTATATGCACGCACACAAAATCTCTCTGTTTAGAAATGTAAATCCTGGTAGAAGAAGAAGAATCAGATAAATTATATTGGAAGTAAAATGTGGATTATTTGGAAAGAGATAGGAAGACGTCTCTTTAATATATAAATGTAATGCCTGTGCCTTATAGTTTGGGGTAGGGGAAGTAACAAGGAAGTAAGCTGCCAAACATTGGGGGACAGAGGACATTTTGCCTATTTTGCTTTCATTACTCACCTGGTTGGGTTGACTCTGAAGCCCAAATCTCGCCTTATTCCAGTAAGTATCTCTATCAGTTAAGGGAGCAATCTGACTCACACTGGCTAATCAGCTGAGGGGCCTTAGGAAGCTAAGCCATGCTCTGCCAGCAGAGATGGAAGTATGCTAGCAGGTCAACATCCCACTAGACATCCTCTGGCCCACGTGTGGAAAGCTCTGCTGGAATAGGAGTTCCCATTGGTGGAGCAGGGAGAAACATCTGAGGTGGGAACAGAGATGTCACATCCTAAGCCTCTTTGTTCCCTTGATCTACCTCTGGAACTAAGGTGCTAGGGTAGTTAATTCCCTGGCCACAGTGAGGTGGGGGGAGAGGATGTGGCAGTTACTCTGCCAGCAGATCTTCTCCTTTCACCTTAGTAAGGTAGGATTTCTCTGTTCATTGGATCCCACTGCTATCACCACTGTGTATGACATCTTCAGCCCAGGGATGGGGAAAATCTTGGTGGAATTGTAACCATGTCTATTAAAAAGTATGTCCTACTGAGTTCAGTGGGGCTTACTCCTAGTTAGGCGTGTTTAGGATTGCAGTCATAAACTCTCTGTTGACAGAGTAACAGTGCAATCCTATGCATGTTTAGTTGGAAGTAAATCCCACTGTATTCATTTGGGTTTAGGATTGCACCTTCTTATGCATTTTGTTGTGCCTCTCTTCTTCAGTCTCCTAATTGCCTACTCATTCACAGCTTCAACCAGTAGTCAGGAAAGGTAGGAAGATTAGTTTGCTTATGTCAATATATCTGACAGGTGTGGGAGGCAAAGTAGAAAGCGTGTTAGTTAGCAAGTGTGTGTATATGTGTGAAAATTTTCTTGTTGAGCATTTGAACAAAGAGCGTCGGTAGAAAACTGATAGGGGTGCTTGTATGTTATACGCAATTGTGTCGTCTTCATTCTAGGATATTTTAAGGTAATCACAAAATGAAACATTGACGTGTACAACTGCTTAGATCAAGCAAGTCAGCATGACATCAGTTAAATGTAATGCTTTGTACCTGCTGTGTGTACATTTGGCAGGGGAAGCCAAATGTTGCAGAACTGTCGCTTGATAGCTTCATACATAACGTGCAGGCACAGGGTTATTACAGTCTGATGGCACACGATTCCGCAAACTTTCTGAAGTTGAGGAGGCCACTGACTGTTCAATTTCTGGATGGGATGCTGCCTATAAACTTAATATACTTGAGAGCTCTGTGTACATTGTCTTGAGCTCTGTGGAAGAAAGGTAGGATATAAATGTAATAAATATGTATATGTTGAGCAAACTAACCTTATTCTCCCGATGGAGAATGGGCACTACCTGTGGTCCTCCAGTTGACGCTGCACTACATTACTGATGATTGGCCATGCTGTCTGGAACTTAGGGAACTATAACCCTACAGGTGCCACAGCTGTGCTTCAGGTTTTTAATCCAAAGCTGAAGCAAAGTCTTAAGTACCGTTTGCTGCATCTGGTTGCATTCAGTCTCATTATCATTGTCTCTTCCAGCTACCCACCTGCAGTTTTAATTTAGATTGTATGCTCCTTGGAGCAGGGACTTGTCGCTCCGCTCTTTCACTGCTCTTTAAATTATGTATAGATGACTTACAAATCTATACAAATAATAATGGCTGGGACATTTGTAATATTTGCACACCTGCTTGCTACCCTGTATCATCTTAAGTACAGATGTGCTGCTGCTTCCTCTCCCTAATACAAGCCCTTATTATCCCAGGTAAACTTCTAAAGTTTCTTAATTTTCACCCTTCCAGTTGGTTCTGCATGCTCATGGGTTAGTCTCTCGTCATAGTATCCTCCCTCCCTGTTCTCAGTACTTCCACATCTGGGTTCCTGTTGGCTTCTTAGGGCTTGGGCAGTTCTGTTCCTTTCTCTAAGTACTCCTTGGTTTTTGTGAGTAGCTTGTAACCTTTTAGCTGAGAGGTAAGATTTTCAGACATGTAACCGTAGGTACCTTTCTGAATGAGTTCCTTAACCCATAGGTCTCTTCCTTAATCTTGCCATCAAACCCATCAGATCCAACTTTCCTATTGCCAGACAATCATTCTGGTTCAGAATGTGCCAAGCTTTGCAAGTAACCAATGCTTATATTATCTTTTGCAGTTCCCTGGCTATTGGAACCAGAACTGGGTACAGGCTTTTTTCCTTGAGTTCTGTGGAGCAGCTGGATCAGGTCCATGAAAGCAGTAAGTCTATTCTGTTTTGATACAACAAAATATTGGCCGATGACAGGCATTATCCTGCATTACAGCACTTTAATCTGCCTCAATGGAGCAATTCCATTTTGTCATTCCTGCTAGAAAACAGATGGCATATCTTGGCTGTAGCCTTGCTTGTGTTCAAACTGCGCTAGATGCAGCTGTGTTAAAGGGACAGTCGCCCACAAAGACAGCATAAAACAGTGGTGGAGATTCTTCCTTGTTTTGGACACCAGTATGAATTTAAAGCAATCTTGAGCCTATTTGCATTAGTAGTTCAGTCCCAATCATTCCGCTGTGAGTTGGAGCAAATTACCGGTAAATGCTCAGCTGTGCAATCTTCACTGACTTGTGGGGATCGAGCCAACATTTTCAAATATCCAGAGCTGTATCTCCAAAGTAAATAGGTGTGATCACTACTGGGAAAACGCAGTTGCGCGTTGCAGTAGAGAGTCTGAGAATTTAGGGGGAAAGCTTCAATGTGAAACAATGACCTTTTTATTCCTAAAGGCAGCCATGGTCAGGATATTCAGGATTGGCCTGCCCCTTCGCCCCGTTTGGTTCATCATAGGCGACAGCAGAGAACTGACTGCAAAACATGCCATTGAAGCTCAAGTCCAGCTTTTTGTCAAGCATCCTCTCCTTGAAAGTCTTCAAATAAGAGACTCTTGTTGTCACCTCAACTCTGCCTCTGCCCACCCAATGTTGAGCGATATAGATGGGACAGTTTCCTTCTTTTTAACCCAAGCCTATCATTCCGCAGTTCAAACCCGTTGCCTTTTCTGCTGTCCTTTGGTGCATGGCTGGTCCCCCTATTGCTGGTGGTAGGCATGATCAAGCGGCTTTACCACTTTAATATCAATGAAAATTATATAGACAGTACTGAAATGAATGACTTTAAAATGTTTACCCTTGGCTGGATCAGGTGTTTTCCTCTATATATTTCAAAATTGCCACCACGTTTTTGCTTAATCTCGCTGCCACAAACCCCTGCCCCCCACAACCTTCAAGCCTCCTTTGCTCAAGGTTCAGTATTTCCATGAGGTCATCGTAGAGAAGAGTAAAGCTGTATTTTTCAGACACTTGGAATATTATGTTTCCATTAACAGCCTAAAGTGGCCTTTGCTTTGTATGCCACAGAACCACATTCTTTTTGTAGAGCTCATAGTCTCGGGCATGGTTCGGGTTGCAAATGCGGTGGGGAAATGATTTTATTAAGCATACTGTACTTAGAAGTGCTTAAACAAGATTAGAAATTCAAAACAAAGGGGCAAAGATCAGCTTTCCAAATGAAATACACATCCTGCACTGTGGTTGCTGTCAGTAGCGTTTCACTTTAAATACCTCTTTTTAAAAAGGCTTCCATTTGGCTGCATGCTCTCATGCAACTTAGCAACACAAAGATATACATTTGTCAGTCAAGGTCTGCCCAGTTATTCCAGGTCAGTTTAAAACTATGCTGAACTGTGTCCTTGGGTAGCACTCTGTGACCAGATTGTGACAATGTACTTCAGGGCAACCTGACCTGCTAGTTGGGTTTTTTTTTGTTTTTTTTTTTGTTTTGAGCCACAAGTAAATCATTCTGCTGCACCTTCCACAACACTGCTGAAATTCCACCTCTCCTGTCCTTTCCTGCAGTCACAATTACGGTTGATGATAATTTTTCTCTTCAGCTGTTTTCTTTTTTAACTTTGCATATAGGAAGATCCATATTTGTGCCACTTTCAGTTATAGCGTGACCCTATGCATACTTACTCAGGTTTAAATCTCACTATGTTTGGTGGATCCTACACCCAATTACATTATTTAGATAATTAAGATTGGATGCATATGACTGGATTGTATGTCTCCATAATGGCTGCCTTTGGATGCCAAAGTAAACCATGGTTTAATGTTTTGAGAAAAAGCCTGTGTGACTCTTGGGTTCATGTACAAACACCCTCCCCTTCTCTGGTGTGACTGTAAAAATGGAGATGGGAAACTTCCATTTTAGATTTACTTCAATTACATGTGTTGTCTGTGATTAGACTGGTTAAACTTATTACTGCTAGCGGAATCAAGCCAGCTTCATAAACTATGGTTTGAAGTTGACTTGTTTCCATTAACAATAGTTAAGGTTAATCTGTTCATGTGTAGGTTTGGACCACACAGCAAGCTGCAGTTAATCTAAAACGGAAGCAAAAGGCTTGTGGCCTTGGTAGAGAAGGAGAAGGGAGTGCATGAGCCTGAGGCTCACTTCAATTCATTTTTGTAATGCTAAACCATGGTTTAGCACTATGCCCAAAGCAGCCTATTGCTATTCCAGTGGAAGTGTAGGCAGGGAGATCTACATAAATATCTAATTTCCTTTTAAGGCCACCCAGGCCTTAATACAATACAAAAAAATAAAGTAAAAAGAATATTATAAGAGATGGTGAACCCCCCCCCTAACTATTTCCTCCTTTATGTCTAGTTTATCTCTGTATGTTGGGAAACCCAAGTGGATTACATTTAGGTCTGTGGCTGGGATCCCATTGTTTAAAACCGGAGAGCTTTCTGCATTCTGAAATTCTTTTATGGTGTCCCACAACATTTCTGTTGCATTAGCTGGCAAGCAGACATTTGAGCTCACACAGTCTGTCTACGATTATAAAAAAAAACCCTGCTTGTTTGGCTCATGCGACTAAGCAGCTGTTAGCAAAGATAGCTTGGGTGCAGGTAGACTTTGGGACTGGGGCCAGGAAGAGAACTTTATAATCTAATACTCTGTCCACTGGCCTAGAAACTTTCCCCTTTTCTCTAGTTTTAGCCTTCCTTCAGGAAGGACGGGTCATCCCTTCCAACTGTGGCTGTCAAACAGGTAAGGGATGAGATTATGTACATCTTGTCCCTTCCATCTGGAAGCCCATTTTGTTTCCTCCCACTCGACAGAGCCTTATATCTCCTTGGAATTTGTCTCATTTTATCAGCTTGCCTTGGGCAATTCACCTTTCCCCTTTTTGTTGGGGTACAACAAAAACTAGGAGGAAAGGGGGGAAGTATTATTAGAGCTTATTATACCACACACCCCTCTCATAGTAGGAGAACTGGCTTCTCAAGTTAGCATCATACAGATGCTGTAAAAGAAGCTGATTGTAAATTCCTTCTGCAGATGAACCATTTGCCTCTGACTTCCCTATCCCTGAATGTGACCTGTGCGAAGTTCCGACAGTGGAGGCTAATCTTTGGGAAACAGATGACTCAGCATTTTGCCCTATGCTCAGCAGAATGCATATATGATTCTCCTCCCCTTAGCAAGAGCTTTTCCATCTCTTTTCATTTCACCCCACAGATGAAATCCCAGATGTTTACATTGTAGAGCGCCTCTTCTCCAGTAGCCTGGTGGTGGTGGTGAGTCGGACAAAGCCTCGGCAGATGAACGTCTACCATTTCAAGAAAGGGACCGAAATCTGTAACTACAGTTACTCTAGCAATATCCTCTCTGTCCGGCTCAATCGGCAGGTAAGAGGGTAGGGACTTTGTTCACTCTCAAGTCATAAAAATGTGTGATCTGAATTTTCTTGCTCATACTGTTTGTGTCTTAGTCTTGCTACATCCCTTTCAGAAGAACTATTCCTCTTGGATTGCAAGTAGCTATCCATCTCTCCCCCCCCCCCCCGCCCCCTGGCGCCAATAAAGTACTCCTTTTAACTCAGGGTCCGGGAACATTGCTGGACTCCAAGCCTCACCATCCCTTGCCATTTGCAGTCTACCATCGCTGTGGTTAAACCACTGAGCCTAGGGCTTGCTGATCAGAAGGTCGGCGGTTCGAATCCCTGTGACGGGGTGAGCTCCCGTTGCTTGGTCCCAGCTCCTGCCAACCTAGCAGTTCGAAAGCACGTCAAAATGCAAGTAGATAAATAGGAACCGCTACAGCGGGAAGGTAAACGGCGTTTCTATGTGCTGCTCTGGTTTGCCAGAAGCGGCTTTGTCATGCTGGCCACATGACCTGGAAGCTATACGCCGGCTCCCTCGGCCAATAATGCGAGATGAGCGCGCAACCCCAGAGTCGGTCACGACTGGACCTAATGGTCAGGGGTCCCTTTACCTTTACCATCTTCTGTACATTGCGGCATCATTGCATGATTTAGGAAGCAGGAACTGCCTTAGCCCAGCCTGGCTCTGGTTCTTACTTTACAAAATCTTCATAAGAGCAAAGTTTGTTTCTTTGTGCGTGTGCTGTTATTTTTCTTGATTGGACTCCTTAATGGAAAACCTTAGTTTTGAAAATGGAAGAATCATTTTCAATGGAGCTGCTGGGTTCCAGCACAGTTATTAGTTGCACATGTTGGCAAAACTATGCTTTGGTTTCCAAGTGGTGAGAGGTTTCCACTGGTGGGAAGAACTAAGCCCCTCCCCCCAAAATGTGAATATAGCAGATTCCTTTGGAGCAGAGGTTCTGCTACTAATCCTTGTTGGGTTGCATCTTGGCCACTGGTTGTCAGCAGTGTAGCTCCCGGCTTTTGACAAAGTGTCTCAGGGTTTATGAGTTTGAGGGATTGAGGCTTCTCTGTTGCCCTGGCTAGAAGTGCAGAGCGATTCAGCTTACACCCATAAGTGCTGACATTGCATTCAGTGGTGGTTGTGCTATAGAACATCAAGGAACTGCCTTGCTGTAAGGGACTGAAGGCCTACTTAAAACCAGTGTTTCAAACAGTGGCTAACCAGAAGCCTCTAGGAAGTTCGCAAGCAGGCCATAAAGATGGTGGTCTTTTGCTGTTTGTCCTGAACATCTGGTAATCTCAGGTATTCTTTGAACATGGAGGTTCCATTTATCAATCAAGCTGTTGATGGATCCAGCTTCAATGAGCTTTATCCTTTCTAAATCTAGTTTGTAAAGGTAAAGGTACCCCTGACCGTTAGGTCCAGTCGCGGATGACACTGGGGTTGCACGCTCATCTTGCTCTATAGGCCGAGGGAGCTGGTGTTTGTCCGCAGACAGCTTCCGGGTCATGTGGCCAGCATCACGAAGCCGCTTCTGACAAAACCAGAGCAGCGCATGGAAACGCCATTTACCTTCCCACAGGAGCGGTACCTATTTATCTACTTGCACTTTGACGTGCTTTTGAACTGCTAGGTGGGCAGGAGCTAGAAAAGGGAAAACTTGACAGCTATGATGTACAGTACTTCCTTCTGCCTGAATCTCCTGCCAAAGATGCTTACTCTGTAAGGGGAAAATGTCTCTACAGTCATACCTCCATTTACGACCACAATTGGTTCCGCAGAGCCGGTCGCTCCCCGAGGCACTCTTCTGCATGTGCGTGAAGCGCCGATAGAGCACTTCTGTGCATGTGCTGCACAGATCGCTTCTGCGCATCCGAGTGCCGCGGAACCTGGATGTAAACACTTCCGGGTCCGCGGTGGTCGGAAACCGAAGCGGTCGCAAACAGAGGCGGTCACAAACCGAGGTTTGAGTGTATTCACTCCCTCCATGCTACGTAGAATTTTATGAATCTTTATTATGCCTTGCTCCCTCGGTTGTCATCTCACCCACCCTGTCTGCCCTAAATTGAAAAGCCTCAAATTCATTAGCATTTCCTAACAGGGAAAGTGCTCCACTCCGTTGATTCCTATTGTCCAAAACAAACATCCTTACTTAAAAATGCATATGTATGTGCAGGTCACAGTTCTGAAGTAATGGCTGGTTTCTTGTAAATTTGAACCAGAGCCTTACTTGAACCTGTTAATTAGCATGCAGGTGTAAGAGCACCTGGGATCAGGGCCTCCTTCCACCTCAGTGGTGTTGTGTCACCAGTAGAATAGATTCTGGCCTGGGTGTCAACACAGGTTATTTGTTTTGAACTCTTTGTGCTGTACACAGCCCTCATTGGTCACTGCACACTCTGTGCTATGTACACTTGCATGTACATATTTGCTCAGCCCCCGCCCCCTTTAAAGAAAGGTACACCGCAATTGCGACAGGTGTGTGGAGGGTTCATGGCAGAGACAAAAAGAAAGGTTAAAGTGCTCATCCTGAAAAGGAAATGGATGTGAGATGAAGATTTGTTTTTAGGAGTTAACGGCAGGCTTTAAAAGACAAAACAGGTAGTTGAGGACTTTGCTTTCATAGGAAGCTGCGAAAGCTATGTAATTATAATTCTAAGTTAGAAAATTCAAAGCTGGCAGCTATCATTAAAAGACGTCACATTGGACTACAGAAGAGGAAACTTTTCAAAAAATGAAGGGGTTGGTGCAAAGGAAGCTGAAAGGGAAAGTCAAGAGTCAAATTTATCCAAAAATGCTTGGGAGTGGTTTAAAAGCACAATGCTAGAAGCTCGGCTACCATGTATGCCACAGTTCATGAAAGTCTCCACCAGGTTTTCAGCTTCCATGGTCAGTAACAGTATGCGCCTCTAAATAGTTGTGCTCAGTTTCCGTTTGCAAGTTTTCCATAGGTATCTGGTTGGTGGTCACTGTGAGAACAGAGTGCTGGTCCAGATGGGCTGGATCCTACAGGGCTCATCTTACGATTGCCAGGGAATATCTTCAACTATAGGCATGATGCAAACCCTTCTGTTTTCCTAGCATTAAGTATGAGGTGCATGGAAATGCCAGCGATTTTCTGTCTGGAAGGCATTACCGAAATGACTCATTGTGACCGCTTGGCAATGCTATGCTTGGGATTCTGTAGCTAGAAAGAGCAGAGCAAATTCTCAAAAATCAGAGAAGCCTTGGCTTCAAGTAGCAAAGGCTATTCCTCAGGTTAAAAAAAGAAAGAAATCAAGGTAAGTTTTTAATTCTAAAATCCTGGTTTCAAATAAATGATCAACACCTGTGATTAAGTTCTTATTAGAAAGATCACTCTTTCAGGGTCTGGGGCTTCGGAGCTTCTGGTCATACACTGGCATTATATCGGGTGCTCAATTTTCCCCTGGTTTTAAAATACTTGCTACCAGAGCACAGGCATAATTTTCATTGGTAAAAGCTGATTGGCCAACAACAGTCTAGACTCCATCTTTAATCTTTGTTGATGCTGGATACAGGAGCAGCTTCTCAGAGATGAGGTCTTGCTGCTGTTTCCAAGGCTGTTTCCTCAAAGAAACAAGATCTTTTTGTTTGCACTCTGGGAATATGTTATTATTGGATTCTTCCCTCCTGTTCAGTGGTTGTGTGCTGCAATCTTATGCGTGGCCCATCAGATGTAGCTGCCATTGAATTCCCAAGTAAGTGTAGGATTTCAAACTTGGTGTTGGTGGTCACTGCTGCAAGAGGTGTGGATGGGAGCATAACTTTCCAGCCAGTCAGATAATGGTTAATGCTGTGCACATTATCTTGATACCTGGAAGAATATGACAGCTAAAGCACTTTGTGTCTCTACAGAAATAAGCCCCATTGACTTACTCTCCAGTAAGTGAGCATAGGATTGCAGCCTGAATCATCACCATCGGCATTGATAAATGCTAGGTGCTGTATCCGGGTTATCTCAAGCTCATGTTTTGAAATACCAAATGCTATCTTTTAGCTTGCAGGACACACACTAAAAATGTAACGTTTAAATAAGCTCTGGTACTCTTACTGAAATTTTTCTAATTCCACCTTTTTGAGTGGTATTTATTCCAGGTAGAGGGCCATTCAGGCAGATGTAATAGAGAGTTGTACCTTAGCTTCTCGAATACGCTACTGTTTTATTGCTGGAAGATTTGAAAAAAAAGAGGTGAAATGTAATCTGTTTTAAACTGACAGATCTCCCTCTACCACTTCGCTTCTATATCTCACTATAGTGTAAACAGTAGTTTATCTTAGTGATTAAGATAATTTTTCTTGACCAAACCAAGTTCAGCATAGATCACACCTCTTTCTGTTTGATGTGAACACCTGATGCCTTTTCTCCCAAGTAGATAGTCCGAGCCGGTCTGTGAACCTTCCCAGTGCAACTGACATGTGCTGATGGAATGTTTTGAGCCCTATCTTGAGCAACAACTTGTGCTTTTTTTGTATTTGCAGAGACTAATTGTTTGCTTGGAGGAATCTATTTATATCCATAACATTAAGGACATGAAGCTTCTGAAAACGATCTTGGACACCCCTCCAAACACAACAGGTAAGGGAATAAGTCTGGCTTTCTGTGTAAGAGAAGGTTGTAAATGAATGCTCAATTGGGCTAAAAGAGCCTTGGGGACAGACACGGTGCCTGCCAGGTGATTTAGACTGCAGCTGCCTTCGGTGCTGGAGTTGTAGTCCAGACCTGGGCTGTGATTTTGTTGCAACGCCTGAAAGAGACTCTTGTTTACAGCATCTGGAGTTACTGTGCATCAGGCTGCTTGGTTGACCTTGGGAAAGGAATATCTTGACA
Organism: Zootoca vivipara; assembly: GCF_963506605.1. NCBI lineage: Eukaryota > Metazoa > Chordata > Lepidosauria > Squamata > Lacertidae > Zootoca > Zootoca vivipara. The sequence continues at coordinate 102,195,990 of NC_083277.1, forward strand.
GTGTTCGGTTCTCAGTTGGAGGCATTAGTAAGATTTGCATTGATCTAAAAACATCAGGAGAGGCAGCTGGATGGGTTTAAGCGAAAAAAAGGTTTAGTTTGGTTTAGTCCATGCAATGGTAAGAAGAGTGAAGTACCTCTGGCGGATGAGGTTAATAGGATTTTTCCTGCTCGTCTACTTGGGTGTCTTGTTTTGGAGGCACGTGACTGTTAAAAAGAAGTGGCAGAGGTTGTACATACACTGTGCCAAAAAATAAAAATAAAATCCAAATCCCCCTTCCCAATACGTTAATTTCGTGTGAAGAAAATTCAGCTACTACAAGTGGGATAAATGAAAAACAATTTGAATTGTATGTTTAGCAAGGGAGGGAGCTATGGAGAAGACTTGGGAAAACAGAGGACTGTTGGAGCAAGGGAAAAGTACCGTAACCAGCGGTAGAGAAGAAACTGCCTGATACCAGGTCAGGCTAATTGCCAAACAAGACCAGTATTGTCTACTCTGACTGGCAGACCTGTGGTCTTGGGCAGATGTCTATCCCATCATCTGATAGGTGTGGAACAAAGAGCTCTTGGGGACACTGAAACTCACTTTTCACCAGTGGAAGTCTTCCTGTTGGTTCCTCTTAATGCCACCAATTCCTTTCTAGATGCTGAGATTTCATTATGCTTGGTGTGTTTCCCCATACTCTTTCCTCACCCTCACTGGGTAACGGAGCAAGAAACTTCAAATACCCAGTTTGGGGGACATAATGCTGGTTCACACACTTGCCTAGCCATAGACTATGTGAGACTCCATACAGAAAAGTCCTCTCTCCTGAGGCAGTGTGTAATGCCTGCACAGTGCATATACAGCCATATGGCACATTCCTAATTTGTGCTGTTTCACTTCACCTTTTGTGAAGTCCTGTATGAATTGGACACTGTGTGCAGCACCACAATGCGTATTGTCTCACACCTGTGGTGGGTGGGTGGGTGATGTGTACCTGCTTTTCCAGCATGTGCACTGTATTTTCAGCTAATCTGGCTGGCTGTGTGTGTGAACCAGAGAATGGGAAGCTGAGTTTTGCAGGAGATCACAGCAGTATAACTGATGGCTGTCAAAGTCACTGCTGGCCATTCTTGTATTCTGTTGCGATGGTTGTAGTCATCACCAAGCTCCTGGGCCTTCTAAGGCTTTGCAGCCCTCAAATTGCTGCCCTCAAATTGCTGCAAAGCCTTAGAGTTAGGAAATCTGCCATTTTGCTTCATCACTTTAAGCAGCAGCCTTAGCCGGAACATTTCTGGAAGGGACTGACCACAATTTGAGCTGCAGCTGACTTAGACAAAAAGCCGCAAGGGAGAGGAAATGGCAACAGTACCATCTCCTCCCCTCGACTTGCCACCGTGCCTTTTTGTTCCTGCTCATCTGCTTTGCTTTTGGCAGGAAGCAGCTCTTGGGCAAGTTTGGCACTTGATCCCAGCAGATGACAATCTGTTTGACACCTTCCATGTCACAGCACACTTAAAGAACAAAAGAAGACTCCCATGGGAACTGTTGAGGGGGCATAGAATAGAAGATGGGTTATGCCCCTGCATCAATTGCCAGCAAACTAGATTTTTTTTAGTTATCTCCCCCCCCCCCCTCCGGAATTCCATGGAGAAGAGGTGGTTCTCTTCTGCCCCCCTCAGAATGAAGTTAGCATGTAAGAAGAGCCCTTCTAGATCAAACCAAACCTTGGGATGCCTTTCCTGGTCTGTCCCTGCCAACTCTGACCCCATCAGTGTGCAGGTGAGGTTGGGATTTTGTGCCCCAGAATAGATCCATTTGCATTTGCTTCCTATGACCCCCCGTTTTCCATTTTAATGTCCATTTCCCCAGTTTGGAGGAATCCTTTTTGAGCTCTTTGCTGTTCCTGTTTTTTGTTTTTGCTCCCCTAAATGTGTCATCAGCAAAGTTGACCAACTCACTGGTCACCCCTAAACTCCACATCATTTATGAACAAGTTATAAAGCCCTGAAGTTGGTTAGGCTGTCCAAGGTCACCCAGGGGAACATCATGGCTGAGAGGGGATTTGAAATCCTACTGAAGAAACACGTGAGGAGGGAGTGTGCTTCCCCATTGGGCAGCATTAGCAGAGGAAGATCGTGTTCTGGGTAACCCAGAATGAAGATGGCATGTTTTGGGGGCCCTGCAAGGACAGCCAAACAAGGTCATTTTGTTGGGCATGTGAGATGAGCTAGATAAAGTGGTGCCTTCCCCAATGCTTCCAGCCTTGACTCAGTGGGTTTTTCCGCTATTTTAGGGTGGGATTCAGTTGCAAACTGGCAAATTCAGGTTGCATAATTAATTTTGATTTGGTGCTCTTGCACAGCAAGCCTGTGTCTCCAGACAGGATGATGGGGAATTGTGGGATAACAATTTCTTGATAGAGTGTCGTATAACTTCCCTGAAATCAAAGGGGAATGAATGTTTAGTGAATAACTGATGTATAACAATGCATACATTGTGCAAACAAATCGGGATGAATGCTCAAGTGAACAGGTCTTCAGGAAGTAACCAATGATGCAGTTCACATGTAGCCAATGAATGCCTGGTTGGTTCCTTGGGAAGTCACTCTTGGACTCCAGATTGACCTCATTGCGGCTCTTAACAGATGGCCTCTCATGGAGATTAAACCCATTGAAAGCTTTGGATGTGATTATATTTTTAAAATCCTCCGCTACAGCTCCCAAAGGCATAAACATCCACTGGCCTGGGGCTTTGAAACAAGACGGCAGTTCATTTAAGGTTTAAAATTATTGAAAGAAGTTAATTATGCTTGCCAAAGAGGCTCCAGCATGATCACGTGATTTCTCATTGCTTGCTTGCTTTTACTGAAGTCTATACCGTGTTTCTCATATTATAAGTCATGTCTTATAATTTTTTTTACTCAGGGGGTGTCTTATTATTTTTTAAAAAAATTACAGTATGGTACCTCCCCTGTCGCGGCTCGGCGCCCGGAACTGGCTGCTGCTGCGCGGCTGGGCGCGTTGTCGGCGCTTCAGCAGGGCACGCTGCTGGGTCCCGCCAGGTCGGGGCTCCACGCGGCGTGCGCTGAGGCTCTTGCCGGGTCCCGCCGCCGGGTCGGGGCTTGGCGCGGTGCATGCTGCTGGACATTTTGGAGGGGCAGCAGCAGCCGGTTCCGGGCGCTGACAGGCATCTTCCTCTTCCATGGCGCCATCCAGACCTGCTCCCACCACTACGGCTTATTTTTGGGGTATGTCTTATATTTCTTCAACTCAGGAAAATCCTGCCATGGCTTATTTTGTAGGGATGACTTAAAATATGAGAAACACGGTAGGCCTTACTCCCAAATACCTCTGTATTAGTTGCTGCTGAAAGGCTCTGCAGACAGGGAGACAGCTCTATTCCTTTTATCGCTGATAGCGTTATGACATTAAACCCATGGGCTGGCATTGTGGTGTTTTGTTTTGTTTTGTTTTTTAAAGCGTTATATAGATATGGAAGAGTGGTGAATTCAATTCACGTGGGTGGAAGAATTGAAAGAGCAAAAGCGTGGGTTCCCAGAGACGATATCATAGCTGCTTTGCTACACCCTAGTGTTCTGTTGCTGCACTAAGCCAAGCCATGGTTTGCTTTAGGATCTGTTCCAAACCTAGCCTTGTGGTTAAATTTAATAATAATGTTAATATTTATTATTTTATTACTTGGCTCTCTCTAGACAAACCACAAGCTGTAAACTGTAGGACAAACCTTGGTTCTAGTTTATGGTTCGTTTGGAGAAAGCTAAACCACAAGCTTGGGTTTTGATTACACACTAAGCATAACCGCACTTTTGCTCAGCATAGCACAGCAGCAAAATGATTGGGGCATAAATAGCAAAGTGGCTGTGGTTTCTCCAGGAGCCCACGCATTGGCTTGTTCATGCCAGTCCTTGGTTTGACTTGGTGTTTCTTGCAAACCAGACCTCTATATGAGTTTTAGAAACACAATGAGGAAATTCGTTTACAGGATCTCTAAACCTGGTTTTTTAGAGCCAAGCTGAAGGTTTTGGAGGTTCACATTTGTTGTCTTTGCCCTGGAGCAAAAAAAAAAAAAAAAAGATAAATTCTAAGTTTCCCATCTGTTCCTGTGAGTAACTTTAATGGTGGTAAGGTTGAGTGTTTGATTCTGTTCTGCTTGTGCCCTGTTGACACACTAGCAAGCCAACTCTTCTCTTGCAAAGAAGGCTCTTCCAATGGGTCTGTTTTTTGGAGTACATTCCGGTCACTTCCGGGTGACCTGCTTAATGAGCATTCAGCCTTATTTGTTTGTGGAGAGGTTAGCCAAGCTTGCGTCAAGCAAGTGTTACCCCAGTCTTATCAGCACATTTCTCATCACTTCCCTTTTCAGAAAAAGTCCGGTATTTGGGGGTGAAGTGTGTTTGTTTTTGCCAGAGCTCTAAATCAACTTACATGGTGCAGCCTGAATCTGCAGAGATGTGATTGAATTCCACCCCAAAATAGCGGCCATCCGGAAGCATCTACATGTCTTGCTGTTACGACTTCTTTAGTTTCCTCTAACTGCACACCTTATAAGAGCACCCTCTGGTGGTGTAGCTACTCTTTCTTGTTCTGTATACGGCTCCATATGACAAATAATTTGCTCTCAAGCCTCCTGCTAATGCCCTTTTTCAGTTTGCTACTCCTAGGCCAACTGGGTTTGGTCCTGAAGCCTGTATCTCCCAGGCTTTGGGGCAGATTTGCAATCAGAATCTTCTAGTATTCTGCTGTTACATTTTTGGCTGCTGCTTATAGAGGGGAGAACGTTCTGTATTTGTTCAAGTACATCCTCACCACTCACACATAGGGACAGGGACAGGGCCACTGTGACATTTATAAACATCGGCGAGGGTATGTTTGCCAATAGACCTGAAGCTGTGTTCCAGGAAGGTAAAGAATTGTGTTCTCCTTTTTTTTAGTGGAGAAATTGTGCAGTGTTGGACTAAACAGATCCCTTTGGAAAGCCCCCAGAGTAGTTTTAAGACAGTGTGTTTGTGAGGAAGGACCATGGTTCAGTGGTAGCAGCATATCTACCGTACTTTGCATGCCGGAAGTTCTGGGTTCAATCCTCAGCATCTCCAGATAGGACTGGGGGAAAGTTCCTGTCTGAAACCCCGGAAAGCTTCTGCCAGTCCGTACAGATAATACTGTGTGACATGATAGAAGGCAGTTTCCTATGTTCCTGTGTTCTATTAATCCCCCCCACTTTTGTCTACACAAAGTACAGCCCCTCCTCTGAGATCTCATGTACAGCAGGTCCTTTGTCTTAAACTGAGCTTGTTTTGCCTGGTGTAAAATCCCGTCATCCTCCATTAGTGGCTAGTGTGCAGGGATGACCCCAAAATAGGCAGAGGGAGGCAACAGAAATGGGCTCCAAAATATGGAATGTGGGAGAGAGAGAGAGAGAGAGAGAGAGAGAGTGTGTGTTAGTTTAAAAAAAGCAAAACAGAATGCTCATGTCTGCACCAAAAGGAAACTGAAAAACTATGCATATGCAGTGCAGGGACTTTGAGGTATGAGTCTTGACAGCTGAGGGCAGGCTGAAGCAGTGTTCGAAACGCCCATTGTCCTAGGTGCATTTTGCGACAGTGAATTTCATTAGTGCGAGCCGCTTCTGAGCTCCGGGCGCAGTAGTGTGCCAAGATTTTCTATTAAAACTGCAGAGTGGAAGCAAAAGGTAAAGGACCCCTGGCAGTTAAGTCCAGTCATAGACGACTCTGGGGTTGTGGTGCCCATCTTGCTTTACAGGCCGAGGGAGCCAGCGTTTGTCCGCGGACAGTTTTTCCGGGTCATGTGGCCAGCAGGAACACCGAAACCAGAGCAGTGCATGGAAACGCCGTTTACCTTCCTGCCAGAGTGGTACCTATTTATCTACTTGCACTTTGACATGCTTTCGAACTGCTAGGTTGGCAGGACCAAGCAACGGGAGCTCACCCCGTCGTGGGGATTCAAACCGCTGACCTTCTGATTGGCAAGCAGAGTGGAAGTAAAGGAGGACCTTTTCCTGCCTCCTCACTTCCAGCTACTCTCCGAAGACTGGAGAAGAGAGACCCTCTTAAGAATATTAGGGGGTGGGCAGGTAAAGGACTAGACCATGTGGAAAATGAACACAATATTTTAGCTGCAGTGCCTTCATTTTCAGCTTTGTTGTATTGTTATATAAAAAAAAGCGCGCCCAGACATTCCTGTGTTTTGGCCACAGCCTAGGTTTAAGGTGCCATTTAGCTTCTAGCTTTCATATCTCAGTTTCTAACACTGGACTGAAGGTTAAAAAACAACAGGCTGCGTCGCATGCTGGTGCCACTCTCATTTCTTCTTTCAGGCATGAGAGAGTCCTTGGCTTTTACTGTGCTGGTGTCTCCCCTTAGCAGGTCCCCTCTGTAGTTTTAATCTTAAATCTTAGGCGCAGCACTCAGAGGATCACTGCTGTTCCTGCTACCTGCCCATTGCCAAATTGGCTTGGAGTGCCCATGGGGTGGTGGTGGACCTGCAGGGATCGTCTAAGGCAGTGGTTCCCAACAGGTGGTCCGGGGACCCCCAGGGGTCCGCGGGCTATGCCAGAGGGGTCCGCAAGATGCTATTAGAATAAAAAATATATTAAATATATTTCGTATGATAACAGATTTTTTGTTTTGGCCGCTTCCTGCATGAGCAGAGTCTAGCGCAAAACTAGAATTAGATAGAGGCAGTAGTTCTGCTGTATGCCGTTAGGTGGCGCTTTACAAACACTACTGTTTTGCAAAGAGGCAGCGCGCGCATTCTACTAACGCTCACCTCCCCAAGATGCTTTGCGCGCGTCGGCTTCATTTGTGCGCTACTGCGCAGGTACCCTGTCTTCTCCATTCCCCTCCCTCCTCTCTGGCGCGCGCTGCCTCTTTGCAAAACAGTAGTGTTTGTAAACAAAGCAAGCATTTTCTTCCATGTGTTTCATGAAAAACATAGGAATCGGCTCGACATGCGGTCGGATTTCAGAGTGAAAGTTTCAAGTTTGGAACCTAATATTTCAGAAATAATGGACTCAAAGGACAGATTTAACTTATCTCATTAAGAACTGAAAATTAAAACTAACTGTATACTGATGGAGTACTCTGTTGTAACTGTAAATATAAATATAAATATAAAATATAAGTATAAATATAAAATATAAAAAGACTCTTTATTTGGCTCTCACTTTTTAATTTTAGGATTAGGAATTAATGGGTGTCCTTGTCACAATAGCGGCTCGATGAGGGGTCCTCGAGAAAATTTTGTTGGGAACCCCTGCTCTAAGGGTTGCCGTGGGGTGGTAGGAATAGCTGGTGGGAGTTGCAGATCAACAACATTAGAGGGCCCCACATTTGACTATCCCTGTCCTGGATGTAGCATCATTCTGGAGCCCTGTAGGAAGTCAAGATGGCAACTGGCAGGCAGCCCATGCTCAGGCTACTAGAAAGCAATTTTTAAAAGTGGGGCAGGGCAGGTTTTCATGGTGGTCCCTGGCCTGCGTGTGGCATCAACACACGAGTAAGCTGTGTGGAAAGCTGCAGAGCATTCCTGAATTGCTTCTAGGGCTGGCTAAATCAGGGGTGTCCAAACTTTTTTCAAAGAGGGCCAGATTTGATGAAGTGAACGTGCATAAGGGCCGACCAAAGTTGTTGACCTTTAAGGATTTTACCTGAGGACATAAACTGCCACAGGGGCCAGATTAGGCCCCCAAAACGGACTTTGGACATGCCTGGGCTAAGCAGAATGAATGCTCTGCTTGTTTTCTGCTTAACCTGTCCTCCTACCGCCACGACTTGATATATACCGAGACTGAGAAGAAAGTGAGTGGAGCAAGCTTTTGAGCCCCAGGAATGGTAGGCTATTGGCTTAGCAAGTTAATGGGGTTGGGGGGTGGGGGTGGGGATAATTCTTACAATAGTCAACTGATTTTTTTAAATGAATTTAAAAAATAGTTGTAGTTGGATGGATGAATGAATGAATGAATGAAAAGGGGAGAGGAGTCAGGACTACGTCCACATATTCCCAAATACACATAAAGGAATAAGTGAAGTTGGCAGCCCTCTGCGTATAAAAGGAAACTATTAAGTCATGTGTACAAAGAAAAATGGCAAGAAAAAATGTGGGCCAAGGGTTAGCCTATTTGGGATAACAGTAGTAGGGTTGACAAGGGGGCGGATCTGGAAACTGCCCCATAACTGAGCGCTGATGGAAAATTCAGTTAGAGCAAACAAGGGGAGAGATATATATCAGCACAGTAATGCAAAACAGATAAAGAGCAGTAGAGAAGAAGAATTGCCTCTGCCTGGTGTCAAGGCTTCACCCTTGCAAAACAGCCCAGCTGTTCAGAAGGACCCCATAACCTCTGGATACTTTCTTGGTGGGGAGCGAAGTGATTGTGTGGTTGTGTGCACTGCTCTCCACTCACACAACCACTGACTGTAACCCTCAAACTTTCAAGTTAATTTAGGTTAGGGATGCACAAATACAGACTTCACATTTGGGGTTTGCTGGCCTTTCAAGTGGAGGAGATGGGCAGGGTAGGGTGGGGTGGGGGACATTGTTTCTTTAGTGTTGGGGTGCAAGCTCATGGCCTCTTTAGGGCTGCACATGGAGTTGATGCTCCCTCTCTAGAACAGAACATCTGGCTTAGCCCTGGTTCGGGAGAAGGATGCTCACGTGAACTCGTCTCTCCTGTACTTATTCTATGCCTTTGAAATATTTTGCAAGGAAAGTCTGGAGTATTTTGTTTGTGCCTCTTGTGGAAACTAGTTCTTAGGACATCCTAGGAATAATAAAGAGGGCAGCCATTCAACTTTGAGAGAGAGCTTTCTTTTTTGCAGCCTTGCGCTTAGTGCCTTCACGAAGTCAACTCTGTAGACCCAAGTTCTTTCCCAGGCCCTTCACAGCTTGTTTTCCTGCTCGGTTGTCCCAAACAAAACCTCTAGCTGGGCCTGCTGACTCACAGTGCTGCTGACTGAGTTTGTTTAGCTTTGGAATTCTCTCGATCCTCAGTCATCTCCAAAGGGCTTCAGGAAACAGGCTTCACTGAATGTTCTTTCTACAGACCACAAGCCCAGATTTCAAGATTTTTCCTGGCTCTTTCGTTGGACTTGTCTGGTTTGCATGCTACAAAAGCCAGTTTTCTTTGTGATGTGGCCCATCCAGCTCCCTTTAAATGCATGCCTTGCAAATGTGGCACTTATCTCAGATGTTCCTTGTTTGGTGTTAGAATTGTTCTTCATGATCTTAGTCATATACAGTGGTACCTCGCAAGACGAATGCCTCGCGCAACAAAAAACTCGCAAGACGAAAGGGGCTCTGACGAAACTCAAAACCAGGGTGGGTTAACCTTTGGCCCTCCAGATGTTTTCGAACCACAGCTTCCATCATTCCTGATCATTGGCCATGCAGCCTGGGGCATGATGGGAGTTGGAGTCTGAAAGGCCCCAGGTTCCCAGTACCTCTTCAAGACAGGTGGAATTTGTGATTCCCTCCTTCGCCATTTCTCTTCTGCCTTGCATTCTCTTTCTTTCTTTTTGCAGCAGAAGAGAATCAGGTGGTTGGTGGATGACCAAGGGCCAGATAAATATCACTGTTATGAGATGCTGCCAGAGCTCTTGGTCATGATGTCAGACAATAGGTGGGCCGAGCAGAGGCTTTGCTGCTCTTGGGGTCTTGCCAAGGCAGCATAGCCTCGCACCAGTGTCTGAAAAGCACACATGGCCGTATTTCCTGTCCAAGAGTTGCACACACCATCTCTTTGGGATGCCTACAGCCTTTTTAATAACTCTGAAAAGGCCATCAAAGGAGGTTCCTGGCGTTTCTTGTACGTACCTGCTTACAGATCGTCTCTTCTTGTTGCTGTGATGTGTGAACAGTGGCTGCAGCAGGCTTAATAAGGGGCTTCATGGACCCAGTGATTCTCAGTGTTTTCATTACCACTTAGAAGCCTATTTTGGCATTGAGCCGTTTTGAATTAATAGACAATATTAGACTTCACATAAAATTCATTTTTTTTTAAAAAAAAGGAGTATTGTTCTTTGAAATGAAGAGCTGGTGGTAAGCCTACTCATGTCTCCTGACCTCATCTTTCCTTCGTTATTTCCAAAGTTTTTAGAGCACTTCGAAGTCTCTGTGATGGAACAAGCAGGACATAATGTCATTTGGGCCTTGCTCTTGCTGAGGTGTTAAATTGCACATGGCCTGTACCATAGACTGCAGGATGAACTGTTCAACAACAATAACAACAACAATTTATTTTATTTATAGGCCACCCATCTGACTGGGTTGCCCCAGTCACTCTGGGAGGCTCCCAGCAAAATATTTAAAAAGCAAGAAAGCATCAACCTTTAGAAACTTCCCTGAACAGGGCTGCCTTCAGATGTCTTCTAAAAGTCAAATGGTTGTTTATCTGCTCTCTATGGGGAGGAAAAGAGACTCCTAAGAATAGCCAGCCTGAAGCACTACTCCCAGACACCCTAGTTAGTTAGATCTGTCTGCTGGGAAATTATTTTCTGTGATAGATCTTTCTATCCTGTGACACACACACATAATACAGTTTGAAGTGGGACATTCATTCCAGATGTGGGCTTATTCACTTAATGAGAGGCTGGCCTTTTGTCAGTTGCCCTTTCCGAGGGGCTGCCCTTTCCGAATATCGTGACGTGGTGCCTGCCAAAGGGAGGAAGCGGGCTGTGCCACAAGAAAGAGGGCCAGTATTCCCAGGGGTCGCTTTCCTGACTTCCAGCTTGACATGTTGAGTTCACTCGAGGACTCTGGGAAGCAATGCCTGTGGGCGTTTTCTCTCATCATTGTAGAGGAAATGTTTTATGCTGCGTATGCTTCTTTCTGCCCTTCTCTGAACCCATGGTTTCCCAAAAGTGGAATCCCTGGCACCACCATGGTGTGTGTGTGTGTGTGTGTGTGTGTCTGTCTGTCTGTCTGTCTGTCTGTCTGTCTGTCTGTCTGTCTGTCTGTCTGTCTGTCTGTCTCTGTGTCTGGTTTGAGATCCCTGCCCATTCCTTACAGGCATTTAGGACTGCAACTCTGTGCTGTTGGCTTTCCTCTACCAGCATAAAGTGACGTGGGTGAAAGAAAATCAGGGTCGCCAATGCATATGCATGTGCCTGCAGAGGATGCATTTCATGGTACCCCCAAAGTCACCTCCCCCCACTGAAAGAAGCATTCTATTGCTGAATAGGGGTGTAGGGGTGTGTGTGTGTGAGTGAGTGAGTGAGAGAGAGAGAGAGAGAGAGAGAGGGCCGCAACAGTTTATCAACCCATTTATGAAGGCACATTTGTCAGCCACTGAAGTATAATGTCTCCAGCTGGCCATTAGTGGTCAATTTGTCTCCCCCTCTGGTTTTTCAGGGAGGGACCTCCCCCCCCCCCGGGGGGGGGAACTTTTGAAAAGGGACTTGCATTGTATCATCCCTAATCTGAACCTGCTTTGGGCAGAAGGGAGCCAGTTTGTTTATTTGCAACCTTTTCCAAACAAAAAACAATGACTTGGCAGATTTAAAAAATGCAGCGACGACGCAATGATGATAGGAAAGACATTTTCTATTCTTCTTTACAAGAAATTGGCATCCCCTTGGAAAGGCTTGCTGGGGGGTGGCCAGGGCTGTATAGAGAAGTGTCTGCCTGTCATCTCTGATGATGGGGGAGGTTCAGCATCACTAGCCCCCATTCAGAAATCTGTGGAGGCAGGGGCAATAATGGCAAGGCTGTTCTCACTGTGCGTTAGTGGCAAGTTCTCCATGTCATTCCAGGTGCATGCAAGATGCTTAGAAACGGCTGCCTTAGGGATCTTGGTTATCTGTTTCCACCTGCAGGAGTCAAAGGAAAACCACTTGTGTCTTCCCTGCACAGCAACAAACGCTCTCCCTGTCCTCCACATCCAAAGGAACTCATTGTTTTCCCATTTTGCGCACCACACCATGAAAATCGCCCTTGCCAGCAGCTTTCCGAAGGATTCCAGGGCTATCTCTCTGGTGATCTCCAAAACAGAAAGGCTATGTCATTTTTAAAGGCATAATATGAAGCAAGGGACTGGTTTGTGTAAAAAAAAAGGGGGGGCGGGAAGCAATTGAGAATGGGGTATTTTATTGACAAAAGTAGTCTTGCATTGTGCATGGAGCTGTTCCCTTGCTTGCCTGTGGGTGTCGCCAGAGTCGGAGAGATTTCCTGTTGTGGGTAAGGAGTCACCTCAGCCTGCATCTAGAACATGGGTAGGCAAACTAAGGCCTTGGGGCCGGATCCGGCCCAATTGCCTTCTCAATACAGCCTGTGGACGTTCCCGGAATTGGCATGTTTTTACATGAGTAGAATGTGTGCTTTTATTTAAAATGCGTCTCTGGGTTATTTGTGGGGCATAGGAATTCGTTCATTTTTATTCATTTTTCAAACTATAGTCCGGCCCCCCACAAGGTCTGAGAGACAGTGGACCGGCTCCCTGCTGAAAAAGTTTGCTGACCCCTGATCTAGAAGTGCTAGCAATGGGACCAGTTGCATTTTTCCCAGCAGGGAAGCTCTCTTCTGCCGCTGCCCTTAAACACCCTGCCCATACATACCGTGAGCTCAGCTTCTCTGCCTAATGATGCCATTTGTTTCCCCCCCCACCTCCAGGTTTATGTGCACTTTCTATCAACCATTCCAATTCCTACGTGGCATACCCCGGCAGCACGACCGTTGGCGAGATTGTGCTGTACGACGGAAACAATTTGGTAGGTAGAAAGGAATCTCGCAATCTGAGCTCCGAGGCCCATGTTCTCTGAAAGTATTTGTTTCACTTCAACAGGCCCTACATATTCTTTTGAATCAGGCTCCTGGAGCATGGGAAACCTGCCTAATACCAAATCAAGCCCAAGGGTTTGTGTAGCTTAGGCTTGTCTGCAATAGCTGGCAGTGTCTTCCCTTTTTTGCCATTTTATTTCTTCTCAGTTTAAATTAACATCAAATTAATTCAGATTTAAAAGTTGACTTCCCGTCCCACCCTTATTTGCTGCTCAATGTTACAAGTATTTCCAAATTGCATTTTAAAAAACCGTATGTTTTTATGTTGAAATTTGTTTATAATTTTCATTTTACAAATTTTTCAAATTCACTAAAAAAAATCATCGACTCGACTCCCCCCCACTTTTCATGGTTTGTTCTACCGGTACTTATCCTCTGCTGCTGCATATTGCAATTACTCTGTATTATTTCTTTCCCATTTTCTCTCAACTTAATTTATACTGCTAGATTTACTCTAATCCTGCTAACATTTTGTTTACAGTGATTCTACAATTGCCAATCTTCCTTAAATTCTCTTTCTTCCTGATCTCTTCTTCTGCTGTTTAGGCTTGCCGTTTCTACATATTCCATCAACTTTGTATGCCATTCCTCCTTCGTTGGTATCCTTCCCTCCCTTCATTTAAAAAAATCTAACATATTATAGCATTCCCCCCCCCTTCATTTCCCCTTGGCTGCTCTTTTTCACTTCCTGCTAGACTTTTACTTAACTACAGCATATTCCCATATATCAAAAAGAGTTACTCTTCACTTTGTCAGCCCTCATAAATCCTTAGTTATCAATCAATAATTGCCCAGTGTTTTTCATGCACAAACGTCTGACTGGTTCCAAGGCAGTGCCTTCCTAGTGTTTCAGGCCGGCTTTTCTTGGCGATTCTGGTGGTCAAACAATGCCCATGGTTGAACCTGCGACCTTCTGCATGCAGGGTAGATGTTCTGGTACTGAGCTCACCTGAGAGCTGCATGTATGTGCCTAATTGAAGTAAACATTAAACAAGGGAGACTGATGTTTCAGAGGGCGCTGCTAGACTGATGCTATTCTCAGGTGGGGTTGAGTCTCATCCCAGCAAATCTGGGTCACACAGTTGTAGTTGAGTGGGAGGTCTTGCTCAACGAACCCACTTCCACCAAAGTCTGGACTTTTTGCAGTAAGGAAAGTGATGGGGAGATAAGGGTGACACTTGCTTTGATGCAACGTCACCTGACCTCCTTGCAAACACATAAGGATGAATGCTCAATAAGCAGCTTGTCAGGGAGCACCCTGATTCTCTGTGCCTTGACTATTCAACTGCTATCATTGGGGGCATTCTGCGCCCTTAGTCAATGAAGCCTTAATTTTGCCATAGCTAAGGAAGGAGCGTGGAGCCGATGCTCATTGGGTAACCTTCCGTCAATCACCGGCTCTTAGGCTAGCCTGCTTCACAGGGCTGTTGTAAGGATGAGTTTGAGGAGAGAGAGAACCATATATGCAACATTGAGCTCCTTGGGAGGGAAGGTGGGCCTATAAATGCAACAAATTATGCAATTAATGCAATTAATAAAATACTTTTGTTTACAGCACTACTAATCTGACTACACATTTTGAAGAAAAACTTGAAATCTTACCCTTCTTTTGGCTCACACTTAAACTGTTTACCCTCCCATTAACAGAGAGACGTCTGTTCAATTTCTGCCCACGATGGGCCCCTCGCTGCCCTGGCCTTCAACTCCACAGGGTCAAAACTAGCAAGTGCTTCTGAAAAGGTAAGCGAGCAAAATGTCTATCGCTGGAGAGAATTACAATTGGTGCTTGTGTTTTCCCCAAGGAGCAAGGTTTCCAAAAACGAGTGTTGTGTTCACCTTTTGAATCCTTTGGCAAATTACCAGTAGTTACTTGACCTAGGCAAATGTTTCTGGTATTTCACTTAGGTTATCCCCCCCCCCCATTTTAAGCTTATGCCCTCTTGCCTTGTCCTCAGCACAGAGAAATGTATTCAAAAGTTTGCATGTTTTCTAAGTCCGTTTTGAGGAGGAGCCATTGGAGTAAAAACATTAATTTAAAGAGACAGCTGGCAAAGGAGTAACCATCTAGCTACAGTTCTCCTAATACTGTTTGTGAGTGCTAGGGAAATACTTAATTCTTTTGTGTGCGTGTGTGTACGTGTGTGTGTATACACGTACCGAATGCCCATGCCGGAATAATTGTATCTCTTCTGTGAAGGCAGCTGGTCCTTGCAACCTGATGGCTATGTGACTTTCATGCCTTACCTATTTTCCTTTAGGGAACCGTCATTCGGGTGTTTTCCATCCCCGAGGGGCAAAAGGTCTATGAATTCAGAAGAGGAATGAAGAGGTCAGTGCTACACTCTAGCCAGTGGCTCTTTTCTTCTTCTTTTTTGACCCCGTATGAAATGCATGTCCTGCTCCCTAGGAGGGTCCTTACCTAGGAAATGTTTCAGGAACACTGCATTCCTTCTGGATAGGAGATCTCTCCAAAGCACATGGGGCGGGGGCTGCTACCTTTCCTTGCTTTCACGGCCATTGAACGCAACACATTTGAGAAACGGTATGATTGGTGCGGGAGTTTCTGGTACCACGCCTGGCTGCTCCAGTACCATTGAGGTTTTCACTGGTACACAGCGAGTGCTTTCATTGGGCGTGACTGTGGGAAAATCGCTGCTTAGGGACACAAGTGTAGGAGAGGTATAAGTACTTTAGGGATCTTTTTCCCCACTGTGCTTTTTAAACCATTTTTGCAAGGTGTGCCAATTGTCAGAGGCTATTTGAAAACCTAGTACGGGATCCAGAATAATATGCAGTATTATCCCCATGTAGCAGGTTTGCAGGGGCTGAGGCATCGTGGCTTGAAGGAAATGAATGAATGGCTGAGCTCAGATTTTGAAAGGAGGGCTACAGCCCATTCCCTTTTCCAGTGCTACACCGCATTCGCTCATGGTTGGATGCCTAGCTGTAGGACACATAGACCAGCAGCAGGATATCATTTGATCATTTCGCGTTCATTTCCTTCACCACCGCCACCCTGCAGATCTCTCAGATCTGCTTCTTTTGGCCACGGCCTGACCTCCTTTTTGTTTTTGTGTCAGCTGCAGCAATCCTCTTTCCTTCCCTTGGGCTTAGGTACGTGAACATCAGCTCCCTGGTTTTCAGTATGGACTCGCAATTCTTGTGTGCGTCAAGCAACACCGAGACCGTGCACATCTTTAAGCTGGAACATCTCACAGACAGGTGGGTATCCAAACAGTGCCGCATGGGCTGCGGGGAGTCTTAGTTGCAGTGAGTTTCAGCACTGGCCCAGCTATGGGAAGAATGGAAATAGATATCCAAGCCATCACTGTCAGTTGGCCCCAGGGTATGCGATTTGGGCACATGCTTGTCATTTCCAGCAAGTTACTGGCTGTTTTCTTTCTTTTTTTAAATGGGCCCATGTTGTTTAGACAAAGTTGTGATGCCACACAGTGGGATGAACCTGTGGCTGAGGAGTGTGATTGTTAGGACAGGAGACAGGGATCAAGAGCATGCCTGGTTGTGGCAGCACTCCAGGAAGAGCAGAACTGAAGGAGCCTGGGACCAGAGTTGAGAGTGAAGATGGATCTGGGGTGTGCTAGACCCAGGAAACTGCTTCAGCATCCAGCCCAAGGTCCAGCTTCTAGGCCACAGTATTTATTCCAGACATTTGTTGGAGAGATGGCAATGTCGTTGCAGCTCTGTGATCGGCACAAGTCTGCAAAGGGCTCGTGCCTGTTTCTGCCTTCAGTTGTTTCTGGGCCAAGTGCCTGTTCCCAAAACCAGTAACTTCAGTTCAAGGATTGCTGTTTGTAGCAGGGGCAGCTATCTTTGGCCGTATATGTACATTGTGCATCGTCCAATGGTAGCCTGTGTGCAGTTTTGGTATCTCCGTGGAAAAGATAGCTGCCATCTTTGCTTCTGGGTAACTTCAAGTCTGCTTTGAAGCAGTGACTACTAGAGTAGCCATCCACAGTGGTGATGTCCTCCACACATTTTGAACTACAGCTCCCATAATTCCTGGCCATTGGCCATGCTGACTGAGGCTGATAGGATGGAGTGCAAGGTCATCAGAGGGCGCTAGGTTGGGGAAGGCTAAGCCAAAGATCACTAGGGAGGAAAACTGGAATTGGCTTGGGTGGAACCGAGGCTCCCTTTAACATAATGCACATTATCCAGGATAAATGTTGAAAATAGATAACATATGCAGAAGCCCTGAGAAATGATCGGCTCTCGCTGATAACTGCTTCCTGTGGTAGATTTAAAGTTGGAACACAACCCGTTGCTTAGTACAGACTTGTTTTTAGCTATTCATTGGTGTTTGGGCAAGAAGGTACATTCATAATGGCTTCCTGTGAAATGGGGTTTCATTGTACAGGCTGTATCTTAACAGATCATTGCATTCACTTCCCAGCATAGGGAGTGTTTTGCCCAGTTATCATTGGGACACGCAGTGGCTTATAGCATTGTTGCTTAAATATACTCGTTCTTGTTGGAGCAGACAGGTTAGCTCATGCAAGCACAACTGTGCCGGCATTATATATGAAGAAACTTCACACACAGTTGGACAGCTGATACAATTTTAATTTGCATGTAGATTTCACGTTTGACTTTATTATATCATGCCATCCAATCACATTGCACTTTTAATAAGTTTTAGATTTGTGTATGCCCCGGGGTTCTTATACTCTTAAAATGCTGACACTGAGCGAAACTCCCAAAGGGGAAAAGAATAAAGAATTAACAAAGGATGAATAGGAGCCAGGAAAGTTGCATGTATGTAGCCTTGAGGGGTTGAGGACCACGCTGTTGCATTGATGCTGCCTGGTCTAGATACTACCGGTAGACTAAGAATCTCAGTGCCTGCTGCTTTGTTTCTCTTAGCCGGCCGGAAGAACCCCCGTCCTGGAGCGGCTACATGGGCAAGATGTTCATGGCCGCCACCAACTACCTCCCTTCTCAAGTGTCAGGCATGATGAGCCAGGACCGGGCCTTTGCCACCGTGCGCTTGAACGTCTCTGGACAAAGGAACATCTGTGTGCTCTCCACGTACGTAAGCTGTGGCTATAGCAACCGAGCGGCAGCTCCTTCTGTGTATATATACATAGGCATCTCTCGGAGCAGCATATATATACAAGCACCCTGAGTGGAGGCAATCTGGAAGTTTGTTAGAAATGTCTTGACAGCGTGGCAAGATGCGACGTGTGCAAATGTTCTGCATCTTGCTTCTTCTGCGCTGGACCACTGCCATCTGTATCTGCTCCAGGGAAGCTGCAGAATACAGGCAGATCGGAATTTTAATCTGATTTGTGCCCCAGGTCTAAAAGAGAGTAGATCGCAATGGTCTCTTTAGGGGCTTTCTGCCTACCAGAAGATAGGCTGAGGATGTCTTTGGCCCAGGAGTAGTAAATGTGATGCTCTGTGGACTACAACTCCCATTTGTCCTGGCTGTTGGCCATGCTGGCTGGGGCTGATGGGACTTGTAGTCCAACATTACCTGGAGAGCATCATGTTGACTACCTCTGCTTGGCAGGAATTGGATTGATGGAAGGAATTTTTTTTGCCCTATTCCAAGTTGTAGTGGTGGTGCTCATAGTGACTGCATTTGGGAAGGTCTCATGTAGGAGAAGGTATCTCCACTGATGTGTTAAGCAGAACAAGGCCAATATCTGTACATTTGTACTCTCAGGGTGTAGTGCGTGTATCCACTTTTCCTCTGCTTAATGAGAAAATAGCATAGTAATTGCACAAGAGGAGAACTTACTCATCCAGGAACAGGTAAAATTCACTGCTAAATATCACCTGATGTCCTGGCCAGCCCTAGGGCAGGCAAATGGATGGAGAGACCTTTTGTGAGTGCCTTTCAACTCTCCTCTCGCGCATTTCTTGTTAGAATCCAGAAGTTGCCTCGGCTCTTGGTTACGACGTCTGACGGACACCTTTACCTCTACAACCTGGACCCTCAAGATGGAGGAGAGTGTGTTCTAATCAAGAAACACAGGTAAACGATACAGCTCAGCTGTTTGAGCACTGCAAAGGAAAATGCCTGGAGGTGGATTTTTAGCATATACAAAGGGAAGCCACGGGCTATAATAAAATCATGCCCTGTAGTGTTTTAATTCCTTGGTGGTTAAAATTATATGCATGACTTCCTGAACAATGCGAGATATGCCAATACTGCCCCACCTTCTAACAGAAATCCCAAATGTCTCCTGATTGATGATTCAGGGCAGGCACCCGCACCCTGGTTGTTGATACTAGTTTTCTGTAGGTAGGCATCTCCTCTCTCCCCACCCTCTTGCCAAGGGGAACATCTCACAAAATTACACCAGATGGACATGGACCTCTTGGGTAAAAACCATCAGACAGTTTGGGCCTGACGCACAAAATCTGAAGGCCATTTTATCTCAGAAAGACAGAATTGTCTACACGCAAAAGCCCCCAACAGATTGTGCAGACCCTGGGGAGTAGGATGGATGCAGGGAACACAACAAAGATGCATGTCACATGTGGAATTGATGTAGCAAAACAGATATGTGAGAAGAACGAAGCTCCCTTGTTAGAAGGGAAGAGTCATAAAGCAACAGTTCAAAGGAAGGTTCTTGGAGGCAAGCAGACACATAACTGGAGGGAGGTTTGCACTGTGGCAAAGATATGGAAGTCCTTATGGCAGTGGTAGCCAACCTGGTGCCCTCCAGATGCTGTTGGACTTCAACTCCCATCAGCCCCACCAGCCTGCTTGGATTATGGGAGTTGTAGTCCAACAGCATTTGAGGATGAACGCATTGGCTGCCTCTGCCATACGGATTTCCCAAAAGGATGAGGTGATGCATGAGCAGCCTCCAATTGCTTTTTAGAGAACTGTTTCTGCTGTTGTGGGTTGGTTTTGTACATTACCGTGGTGCTTGATGATGTTCTGCAGTTTATAGATATTCCGGAAAGCTAAGATGTGGAGGGCAAGTTACTGAACCCGAGTCATTGCGGCACAAGGGAAGCATGTAGGTTTTATTCCTTGTTTGAGGTGCTTATATTTGCATTGGAAATAGCTGAAGATGGCAGTGAAGGTGTTTCCCTCGTCAGTGGGCCTTTGTAGTCGGATCTAAACACCCACCTAGATATTAATTTGGCTGTCGGCTTGTTAAGCGCTATTCGGCTCACACACCAGCATGCTTCAGATGCAGAGGCTGTGACTAAAAGGCCCACTACTCTGGGCCGCCCATCTCATTCAGGCATTGGCAACACTCTTGTGTCTCGGCCTGGAGCCTGTGTGTGTTCTGGGAACCCATAAAACTTAAAAACCCTCGCTTGAGGTGATCTCTCTTGGGTGTTGCCTGTGGCTCAGAATCATGGCTGTGCCCTCCTCCTCATCTCTAGACAGCCGGAGGGGAATTTCTCTACAAGCCCATCTACGCTGTCTAGCATAACAAGCAGAATGACCGCCCGTCTCTTTGCAAAGAGAGAATGCAAGAGTGAGCACTTGCAGCCTGGTGGAGTGTAACGTCTGTGGGTCTTAATGCCCAGCCCTTTGGGCTGGCAAGGGCAAGAAGACTGGGCGGCACCAGGGACTTGCAGGTGCCCACAATCAGCTGGGGGCGGGGTGGGGGGCTTGCTTGCAACAGGTCTATTCTGTGAATGAAAATCTGCAATGAACATGTGAACCCAGTAGCAGAGGGCCACCATGAACTTGTGTGGTGGAGTAGGATTACTGCCATAAGGGATAAGCTTTAAAATGATAGTTGTTGTTGTTGTTGTTGTTTAAATAGGGGTATCGCTTAATGTCTAAAGCCTGGCGTGCCAGAGCAACTGTCAGAGATACTATGCTTCTGAATGCCAGTTGTTGGAAATGGCAGGAGAGATGAGAGGACTACTGCACTCAGATCCTGCTTGTTGGCCACTATGAGATCAGGCTACTGGACTAGGTGGGCTGCTCATGTTAACCTAGAGCCCTGCCATCTTCTCTGCAAGGGAGAAGTGTGGGAAGAGGCGTCTGCTGCTCGCTTTGAGGTTGTGCTGCATGCATATGGGTATGCATATGTCTGCAAATTTGAATAAGTAGCTTGGGCAAAGATGGGGAAAAGGAGACTGAACTGAAAGGGTGGTGGTGCAAGATTAGGATAACAGTGCATGGGAGACTATTTCCCTTACCTGCTGCACTACCGAAGAAAAGGGGTCCGAAGGATCTGGTGTGGTCCGAGGTCCCTTTCCCCACCTCCACAGCAACATTACACCTGCGTCCCAGCACTCTCCTCCCTTTCTTCCAAATGCCAAGAGGTTGGGCTGTCTACATCTGCGTAGGGAGGTTTTGCCTTGGTGCATTTGTGTTGGGAAACCGGTGCAACATATGGGTCAGAGATGGATGAGAGCATGGCACAAGGCCCACATGCACCAGCCATCCAGCTTATACTTTGCTACCCATCACAGTGAAGTATGGACACACATTGTTGATGTTACTGGGTAGCCTGGGAGGTGGTGACTAATTCTATTTTCCATTTTTCCTGCCTCAACATACCATCAGCTTGCTTGACCTGGGAAAGGCAGAAGAGAACAAAGAAAACGATCTCAGCCCTCCAGTACCTCAGACTTACGCTGCAACGGTAGCCCGGCAGAGTTCGGTGCCTTCACCTTCGATGGTGCCAGGTGAGCGTCAGGTTAGCTTGCTCTGATTGTCATTTGAGGTCTTCAGGCTCCTGGTTTTAGCCAGACCAGAACTGTTCATGGCTAAGTATCCCCAGATAATGAAGTATCTATACACCCTCCCCCCTTGATGTTCTTAGGGAAACAGGATTCTTTTTCTTATCTTTCATCTCTCCAGATGCCCTTCAGATACTGGGGGGCTGTGGTGGAGGGGGAAGGGGTCTGGCCATAGGCAGAAGGCCAGATGTTTCCCCACACTTTTAATTTCACATTGCCTCAGGACCAAACAAAAGAAACCAAAGCAGCTCGGCACCCTTTGCTCTTTGTCACAATATAACATCTACATGACATGGGTTCTCAGAGTTGCCAGCGTTGCCAGGTCAAGCCACACATGTTGTATGATATAAAACCATCAAGGCTGTGTGCATTATGTAGAACTTTAGAAGAAGCATAAAGTCTAGTAATGAGCACAGAATTCAACTTCCCATGAATCTCAGCAACCATAAAGAAAGAAAGAAAAAATAGATCACCCTGATGCAAATCTCTTTTATTTTTGTAATGGAGTGCTCTGAAAACAGCCACAAATGTCTTCTAGACATCTTGTTTTGCTCTGGGTTGCTTATAACTGCAAAGTAAATGTAAACATACCCATTGTGCTGTCTAATAGACAACGTAGACTCCCTTGCTTGCATGTTGGTGATGCACTTTGCTCATGTCATCTGAACCGACTCGCCTGACTACTCTCCTCTCCCCTAAGTAAGACTCTTTCCTCTATCCTGTCTGTGCAAACAAGTTAGAATGTGTTTCTGTCCGTCCTTTATGAAAAGCCTGGGGCGCCACTAATGCTTATTGAAGATCCCACATGAATCAAAACTCTGCATTTCTGATTCACAGTGGAAAGCCTGAGGCTTTCATTAGAATGGAAGCTCCCCCCCCCCCCAAGTCTGGCGATTGCAGCATTGGTGCAGCTCTCACATGTCCCTTCACTTCTCTGTGTTTTGCCAAACCCTTGCAGAAGGAAGGGGGGAAAGCACTCAGTAAAAAGTCACCAAACGCTGCCCCTGTCTGCCCAGCCTTTGGGCTTTTCACCTGTACTTATCTCCAGTATTTTGTTCCTTATTAAATAGGTTACTCAGAAGATGGAGGAGCCCTTCGAGGAGAGGTTATACCGGAGCACGAATTCGCCACTGGGCCAGTGTGTCTGGATGATGAAAATGAGTTTCCACCTGTGAGCATTAGGAGTACTTAAGAGAGCACTATGGGGCCTCATGCTGCGAAGAAAGCGTTAACCTCTTATTCCAGAAGGGCTGTCCCTTCCTCTCTTTTCTGTAGCCCGCGGCAACTAAATCAGTTATGCTCTTACAAATGGGTAGATAAACTCCCACTGTGCTGGGAGAGGGGCTTGGGAACAAAAATCTATTTATAATCCCGATATCCTACTCTTGCATTGGTGTCCCAGGCCCAGGGAACTGACTGAGCAGGTCCATTCCTGCGGAGGTTCAGCAGTGCTACAGCTGCAGGTGCTTCCAGGCCATTTAATTGATTCCCACCCAAACCCTCTTGTCTTCCCAAGAGGAGGGCACGCTCAGAGTTCAAGTCTGGATTTCTGCATTCACAGCTTCAGCAATGCCTCTGAGATGGAAGTGGTAGGAGGAATCCTTCGAATGTTAGAACGAGGCATGTTTAAGGGCATCCGTTTGGTCCTTTGGATGTGTGTTTGGATTAAGTGACCAAAACGAAAATGATAAAACTGACACATGGCTTGTTGGCTTTGGCTTTTTGTGGGTTCTGGGCAACTGCAGCCCATGCCCCCTGTCCTATTGCTGGTAGCTTTACCATACCAGCAAGATGCTCAGCCCCCCAGCTTTGCTATTTGCATGTTGGGCTGGGGGGAGGAAAAGAGCTGCAGGGCAGGCATCAGTATAAAATGGTGGTGCAGGTGCAGTGAGCAAGTGCTGGCTGGGCAGCAGTCGTGCTAGTGATGGAGCTGCTCTTCCATCACTGGGCTCTCAAGGTAGATCCAGCCTGTGGCAGGAGAGAAAAAAGAGAGAGTGATTAGCGGCCCCAGCCTACTGACTGCTGCATACACAGACCAAACCTGTCTTTAGTGAGGAAGGTTGGAAACTGGAAATCTTAAGGACATTTATTTTGTGTCCCTGCTATCTTTCTCCCCTCTCTGTAATAGAAGTCTGCTACCTTCCAGTGTCTCTTTAATCAATGCTATTTATTTTCTAAGAAGTAACAAGTGATGTATTACATTCCTTCTAAAGGGCCCCATCCCTCTTGCATTCAAAAGGAATCATGGGGAAGCGACTTCCATGCCGTGTCTAACAGCGTCAAGTGATCCATGCTTACTGCAGAGCTAAGCATCTACCTGCCCAACCGCTTGCCTGCCTTGCTCCTGTTGCTGCTTCTCACACCTGCTGCTTCCTCCTTCCTGCCATTTTGAGTTGCTTGACCTGGGCTGTTAAAGGTGAGAGGAACCGTCCCAGATAGCCTCACGCTGGTGTTTAGAGGCTGGAAGAGGACTGGCTTGGTCTAGGGCTGGGGAAGCCTTCCAGATGTTGTGGATCTACAACTCCCACAATCCCTGACTTCTGCCCATGTTGCCTGGGGCTGATGGGAGTCCAGCAACACTGGAAGACTCACACGTCAGGCACCTGTGATCTATGGCATCTGTAAGCTCGCTCTACCCTAACCTTCAAGGCTGCCTCTCATCTTCTCTTTGTGTCTGAGGGGAGAGGAATGCCATGGTGGATGTGAGAGAAAGGATGGAGCTGGGGGTGTTATTTGGCTACTTGCCATAGACAACCAGGCAAGTGGCACATTGCACCTCAGAATGAGGATATAACGGGCTTAGTTTTGGCATTTATTCCTAGTTGTGTGGGCTGGTGAAAAAGCCAAGGCTGAGCAATCACGATGTTCCCTGCTTGCTAGGCCGCCATAGCAGCTTTTGGGTTTGTTTGTTTTTGCGATAATTAGACTGTTTCATCCGCATATGGCCATGAACACTTGCTTAGGCAGTGTCCGACCTGCAAAGGATAGTGTTCTATTTTAAAAGTGTGAAGTGTTGGCAATTTGGATTCATGGTTGTGTTAGTCGTGTATGCCTATGTACGATTATTGAGCTTCTAGGGTTTGGTCACAACTCGGGTTCGCTCAGCATCCTGTTTGAGAAGCTACTGCACTTAAGAGTTGTTTCTTTTTACCTTTGGCTGCCTTACTAGAGGAGGGTGGATGGCGATCTCTTAGTATTTTGTCATCTCTCTAGGATCAGAAACTTGGATTATTTTTCTCTCCTTTGTACCAACCTCCCAGGTTGTTATGGGTTTTTTTTCCATTTGCCATATTACTTTATGAATCCTCCTCAGTGCTCTGTGAAACTCTTGGTGTGATGATGTGCCTTATTCATAGGGAAATCACCTCTCCACGGATATTGTATGGTTTCTTAACAGTGCAGGCTGGGGTGGGGGTATTTCGATTGCTGGGCTCAAGCTGGCAGGGCAGAAGTGAGTATGGAGGTTCTATGTCATTTTTCCAGGGGGGTCTCTGTGTAATGGACATTCGTATCCAGCTGTTTTCTCCTCCCATTAGGAACAATGGGAGGGAAAGGGGAGGTAGAGATTTAGTGATCTCTGTTTCAGGAGCTTGACTGAATATTTCCCTAGTTTGGGGGATGTCCAAGCCACTTCCCAGGATACCCTTCTTTTTTCTGGCCCTTCTGACAGCGCTTTTAAGGTCAGTTGGACTGGCCCTTTTTGGAGCTAGCAGAGGTGGGAAGGGAAGCTCTGACATTGGGTCTCCCTTTCTTATTTTGGAGCTCTTATCTCTGACATGGAGGGTAGATCCATTCTAGCCTGAGGCTTGTAAGGGTGCCCTCCTTGGCAGGGACGGTACCTTGAATAGCTAATATACTGGCATAAAAAAGAGGTTTTTCAAAGGGTATGTCTACACTGTCTTCTGCACAGGAGGAAGTATCTACACACGTCAGAAACTGCTAAATTCCAATTTGGACAAAGTGGACTAGCCACACTAGACCCAAGTGCTAAAAGTTTTTTTCGGATGTCTGGGTCGTATTGCAACCTTCACAAGCACTAAATTGGGTATTCCACTACCGTTCCTCCACGTCATATTACTTACAGGAGGTGGAGGGGAGAGTTAGGCGATCTAATTTACAGCACGACGACTATAAGCTCTCTTGTCCAGGGAAGCGTAAAAATGTATTTGCCACAATCCATTGGTGCACCATGTGAAATGAGCATTCTGCATGCGTTGCAGGTGACGATGGTGTGCATACTTTCTCCTACTTTGAGATGCTCTTCATGTGGAAAGCATCATTGTGTATGTGAAGCTATGCCTGTGGAATCCAAGCAGCTTGGGATCAAGTGCCACTAAAACATGATTGCTGTGTGCCAGGTGCATCACTTATGCTCAGAGGAGAGCAATTTACATGCAGGAGCAAAGGAACTCCAGCTATTGTTAGGGTTGGGCAATATCTGGTTTTCAACACTGCAATGTATCAGCAGCTAAATATCAGCATGTGCTGATCTATCACAATGTCTGAAATGTGTATCAGCTGCTGCTTCCTCCCCTAAGGTGGGGAGGAAGAAGCAGTTGAGATACATCGCCCAACCCCATACCGCTCTGGCTTCTGCGAGCTTGATCAGCTATGGGGTGGGCAGCTTCCCACCCACCCTGCAGCTGATCAAACCCCTACCTTCCAGCTCACACGAGCAAGGGCTTGCTCAAAGGCGCCTGCCTTCCTGCCTTTGCCCGAGTGGACAAGCTGCGTCTTTCCTCTTGGGGTGGTTGGTCTCTCTGGGATGAAAGAGACAACCCACCTCCCTGGGCAAAGGCAGGCAGGCAGCAACCAAGCACACAGAGCCTGAGAAGCATGTTCAAGCTCTGTGCATCTGTCTGCCTTTGCCTTAGTCCAGTTGGGCAACCTAACACTTTCCTCTTGGGGTCCTTGGTTGCTCCAGGAGGAAAGACGTAGCCCGCCCAGACCCCTTTGCCGTATGCAGACAATTTGAGCTGCTTGATACACTGTGGTTGCCGCTAACACAGCACAGGGAGCCAGGAGGTGCGCTGTGCTAGTGGTGGCTGGGGAGCCGCGATGCATCAGGTGACCCAGCACAGGCCGCGTTTACAACCAAGATAAGGGTTCATTGTTTAAAGCAGAAAACACAATTCTCAGTCTTCTAAGATGGGCATTGGGGTCCGTTCCCAGCCCAGATGATTCCTTTGAATTAAGGGCACACAAAAAAACTAAGTGGCCCCACAGATTTTGCGGAAAGCAAAACAGTTGCATGGCATCCTGCCTCCCTGCTGCTTCCTCTGCATGTGCGCAAAGTCCGGCTACAGCACACTCCCTGCTCAACGGCACGCTGCTGGGAAAAGTAAGGCCCTTCTGTTTTGATTTTGGTAGATAAACTTGTGCCGTGGAAGCCAGACGAACAAAGGCAAGAGGTCATGAGGAGTGGCAAACAGCAGAGCACGGAGCGACGGATGGGAGGTAGTTTGGAGAAACAAAAAATGGGAAAGTGGAAGATCCCACAAGTGAGGGGGGGGAGCCAGAGGTGCTCCAGTGCTTTTATAACACAGTATGTTTCTTCTTAGCCAATCCTTTCTGGCCCTTTGTGTGTATTCTCTTAAAAGTGCTGCGTGGGTTTGGTATCAATGTACTGTATATGCACATTGCTCTATACTCGGAGTGTAAATGTTACCACCACCACCACCCCCCGAACCTGAATTTTATACACATGCCTGCCCTTTTCTAATTTATGTCGTGTATAAATGTACTTAACAGAAGTCTATTTGATCTATGTCCTTTGTACAGTATATATACATAATATTTTACCCAGGCAGAATATTTTTGCAGTGGCCTATTAGGGAGACAGGGGAAAAAAGAGAACTCCAACATACTGTGTTGGCACTCTGCTGGAATACCTGTTAATAAAGTCGGCATCATGTCAGCAGCAGCAGCAGCTGTCACCTTGCGTTCGTCTGTCTTGTTGTTTTGAACGGAGCCCTAAAGATGTCAGCCTTGATTAAGTTTCACCAGTGGAACTGCTGCATCTGCTTGCAAATAGAATCCCGTTTTCTTTCTACTGTACACCATGCCTCAGTTGCTATTTTCAGAGAATCTTGTCTGGAGATCCACAGTAAGAATGGCCTCCCGTATTTTTCTTCGTATGTTGTGGACCCTCTCTGCCTGCAGAGAAAGATATATACTGTACTTTTCTGTGTGTGAGACTATATTTCCCGCCAATTTTTTAAAGTTTAAAATTGGGGGGTCGTCTTATACACGGAATGTTGCAATTAATTATTCCTTAATTCCTTAATTTCGGACTCAAAAAATAGAGGTCTTATACACAGAAAAATACGGTAATTATGTCTCTAGCATAGTAAGAAGAAAAAACAAGGACCCGAGTCACTATTACTATTTAAATAAGATTTCTTTAGATTTTCATATCCTTGTAGCTGGCTCTACCTGATCTTGCAGCGACTCCATATGCCTAAGACCTACTTCAAAGACTCCCTCAAATGTCTTGGGCCATGGCTCCTGCTTAAAATAAAAATGACAACCTTGCGGCTGGTTCTCATCTCCCCGTTTGTAACACCTTATGCAACTAACTTGTCTCATCCTGATGTCAAGATGCAGCAACCCTTGCCAGTCTCTGATGCAGAGATGGAGATGCACAATTGGGTCACAGGTAAGTGATGCCCGACATGATGGAGGGGGCGAACCAGACGTGTTGCCATTTTGAGTGGCCGCCACTCAAGTGTGACTGCTTCCAGCACTGGATTGAGGTGACTTTTGCAGAGAGCAGTAATTGCTTAAGGCAGGCATCCCCAAACCTCAGCCCTCCAGATGTTTTAGACTACAATTCCCATCATCCCTGACCCCCTGGTCCTCTTATCTAGGGATCATGGGAGTTGTAGGCCAAAACATCTGGAGGGCCGCAGTTTGGAGATGCCTGGCTTAAGGCGTTAAACGCCACCGATGCTGAGATGAAATGTCCCCGTTTACAACAAAAAAGCAATAAGGCTACAGTCTTGTAGGTGCGAGGTTCCCCTAGAAAGTTGCATATACACTGCTCTTTAACAGGATAGCATGTGCATCCCCAGAGGAGCTCCAAGTACACCTGCAGAAAGTTTTTGGGTTTTTTTTGCAGGGAGAGATGCATGTTGGGGTGGGCCTTGGATCCAGAAGCCCCTTTTTTGACCAAAGCACTAAGAACTACACCAGCCTTCAAGGTGGCATATAGTCCATTTTCCCTCAAACATTTCCCCCCATGAATGTTTCTGTGTCCTACCTACTCCACCCCAATAGGATTGCTCTGGTTTAAACAAAATACGGTTATTTACTTGATCGTTTCCTTACAATATTTATAATAAGAACAAATTCTCTGGGCATTTTACAGTCAAAGTCGAAAGTAGAAAAAACCAGCAACATACAAATAAACGTGCAGCAGAACAAAACAAAATTATAAACAAGGGCTAACAATAGTGCCAAAGTTGTAAAAAGCAGGTCTAAAATTAGGGATCCTGGCTTGTGTGCATAAAGACTTAGAGCCATGTTAGAAATCTAGTTTGATTATAAAAGGAACAGCGGGTGGAAGCTGCCCCAAACAGCACCGATTCAAAATATTTACATACCACCTTTCAACCCAAAATTATCAGAATGGTTTATGATGTAACAAAGCATCTTAGTTCTAAAGTTTTCCCTGCTATTCTGACCTTGAGTCTTGTTGGCTTCACTTCCCGTATCAGCTCAGCATCTGTGGGATGAGTTGGAATAAGCCAACTGGCACCGGCAGACCAAATGCAGTGGGTTGCAGCAGGGTATCACAGCTGGGTCGTGAGAGTAGTCTGCTGTAGAGATATTATCTGCTGCAATATTCCAAAGAATGTCCAGGAGAGCCTTGTTCGCCACTGGCAGAACAGTACGGTACTCGGCTGTCTCAATGTCCAGTGGTGCCTCCTCCTGGGTGTCATGCTGTAAGTTAAAAATGAGAGGTGGCTGATGGCAGCGTTCTTTCCCAATGCTCCCATCACAGGCCTTGGCACCACCTGGAAACAGATGAGGCATGCAAGATGTTAGGACTGCCATCTTTTACAAGGTATTCCTGTTGCAGAAGCCATGCCGTTAAAAGGAAAAACACCCAAAGTTCATTAGTGTAGGTTAAGCATGATACAATCTAGCCCAACGGTAAGCATTTTTACCAGTTGATTTTGTGGAGGGGGACTAAGCGCAGGCCCATTACAAGAATGGACCGGTTGCAGGTGGTCCAATGTCTGAAATATGTATCTGTGAAATGTTTGCAGTTGGGTGCTTCTCTGATTATTATTTAAATGCAAAACTTGGAAGTATGGAAGACATTCCTTGGAAATAATGCAAGATAGGTTCAGGAGGACTCGATACCAGCATCACATGATGACGACGTTGGTTTCCCACTTTAAAATTTTGTGAAATGCCATGAGAAATGGAATTCTGCTGTTACACAAAATAGTACAGTCATCAATGAAAAACAGGAACATCAAGCAGAGGAATAGCCAAGGCGAGCAAGGGTGAGCTCCTACGTTCAACCCTTTGACAAGGACTTGTTTACTCTACTGGCCTTGCTGGACCAAAGAAAATGCCCATCTAGTCCAGCATCTTCTATCTCACAGTGGTCAGCTGGATGCGTACAGGAATTCCACAAGCAGAACCTGAGAGCAACCACAATCTCCCCACTGCAGACTCCCTGCAACTGGTATTTTAAAGGGATGTCTCTTAACAGTGGAGGTAGAACACCATCATTGTGGTAATCTTACATCTGGGTCGCACCACTTGTTCTCCAGCTCCCAGCTCTGGCTAGCACTCGAGGCAATGCCTGTTATTTATATATTTGGGCATCACCTGTGCCAGATCCTCTAGCCCCCAAAATAAAAAGGCAATTTAAAAATACCTAAGTACAAGGACACCTCATCTAAAACATCCTGCTCATTAACCACAGCTATACAGACCAAAACTTCCCCATACAAAAACGCAGGTGGCAACATCAACGGACCACATTAAAGCCATCGGGGAGAAGGAGATAGTTGGTGCAACCCTTAAGAAGGTGCCCCTGTTGAAACCAATTAGCTCATTGGCTTCTTTCGCTTCACCATGCGAGGGGTTTGGTTCCTGCCCACACCATAGAGGAAGCAAACCTTGGGGTACACGGACTGTCCTTATGAACAGGAGGCAAACCTGCCCTCGCTAGCTGGGAAGAGCAGGAGCACAAAATGTTCTGACCACACAAGCATGCACTTCTATTTGCCTGGTAATAATTAGCCCTGGCGAGAGAGCAAGAGCATCCTAACGAGCCAGTAAACTAATTTAACAGTTGTCTACATCCCTTAAGGACAGGTTCCCTGCACCACGATGTTGCACTCTGCTGTTTTGCACTTTGCACTCAAGGCCAAGTATAGCCTGGACTTGGGAGGCCTCTTTAGACCGGTCCGATTGTTTGGCATGCCCACCAGTTCTTTCAGGAACCCCTTCCTCCTCTAGCCTCAGCCTCAACGTCCCTCACCTTTCATTCTTAAGTAACCTCTTCCCTTAGGAAACCCTATCTTGGAGAGGACTTTGTGGGTGCAACCTAGTAGTGACTGGTTCAGTGAGGCATCACATGCCTTGGGGGGAGCAGCTGTAGCTCAGGGTGGAGGTGGAGAGATCAGCAGTACTGAGCTAGGTGGACAGGTTCTGACCAAGTATAAAAGCAGCTTCCTAAGTGATTGAAACCATGCATTATGGACCTTGATTACATTGTTTTAGTGGAGGGTAGGGCTGGGCAATAATCTGGCTTTCAACATAACGATATATCAACAGCTAGGCATCATGATACCAATATATCACGATGTCTGAAATACATAGCTGCCAAGTTTTCCCTTTTCTCACGAGGAAGCCTATTCAGCATAATGGAATTTCCCTTAAAAAAAGGGAGAACTTGGCAGCTATGCTGAAATAGCACTATGTAGAGGCACTGGGTGGCTTCCGTTTTCCCAGCCTCATGATTTTTGCTAAGCACACCCCCACCCCATCCATATCATGACGTACGATATATTGCTAGGTTAAAAAATTATGAAACCGGTATCACGACATGAACTTCAAATGTGTTTTGGACAATATATCGCCCAGCCCTAACACACATAACAATTTGCGATATAATTGCCAGGTCAAAAGGAATGAAATGGATAACATGATACGGACTTCAAACCAGTTTTGAACAATGTATGGATATATTACTCAGCCCTATTAGGGGGGTGGAGATAAAATGCACCCAGATTTTAACTGGGTGGCAGTGTGGAGAAAAGGGGTTTTTCTCTTTTTTTGTGAAAAATAAATAAAAATTATTGGGGGGGGGAGAAAGAAAGAAGGGAATAACTAACTACTGATCTGATAAAAGGGCTCTTCCCATCTTTCACAACTGAGCAATCACATCAGTGGAAGCTAAGACTGTGTGTGTGTGTGTGTGTGTGTGTGTGTGTGTGTGTGTGTGTAAAAACTTGCAGGACTACATCGGGCAAGAAGTCTCTGGGGAGAACCACAACGGAGGAAGGGAGGAGAGGGACACATATTACGTGCAGTGACAGCCCATACTGCTTGCCAGAGGCGATAAGAAGGCAGCCCGTTGGTAATTATAGCTCAAGAAGCCTGAGTCGCAGCTGCCTCTGTAGGTCTGGCCCATGCTTGACCCCATTCCAGAATGCTGGCTTGAAGGCCCAGGAAGGGTTAGCAAGGCATCACACCAGTGTCTATTTTCATTTTGCTAGAAAAAGATACCAAGGAACACGCAGATATAAAAATAGCTGCAAGGTGGCATGAAAGCTGAAAAGGTAGCTCTTGAAGAGCAATGCAAACGGGTGCCAGCATCTTGAGGGCAGTGCTACTCTTGCTGGTGACGGGCACACTTTTCTAATTAGGAAAGGGGGGAAAGAACACTGGGCCCTTCTCTCCGGTACTTGTGGGGAGGAAGAATGGAAGTGAGAAGGCTTTTGAAAGCAGCAAGAGTGGTCTGTAAGCTACTAAAGTCAAGGCTGGAGAGAGGAGGGAAGAAGTGGGGGGAGCGGGAAATGGGTACCCCACAAAACTGCCCAGTGGCTTCATCCGCACTGCAGAGAGAAGTGCATTCTGGTATAGCAGAATGCAGGTGGGCTAAGATTTGGTCTCTAGGAATATTGCCTTTCCTCTCCCCCCCCCTTTTTTAAAGTGCTCCCTCTTAGCTATCATACCTGCACAAATGCACACTGTATTTTGGCAAAGTGGGAAACTGAGGCAACTGGTCCTGCTGCTACTACCACGTTCTGCTTGGCCAGGCTCTCTGCCTCCTCCTTTTCCTTCCTCCCTAATTCCCCATCCTCAGAAGGACCGAGAAATTGTGGGCAGGGTGTGTAGCTGCTGCCGCTAAATGATTTTTAAATTTAGGCAGCATTTTTAGTCGCTGCAGCAAACTACAGGCACGTTCCCAGCCCACCCAGAAAGCTTTGCTCTGCTAGTCCGATGCAGAGAAGCACCAGCCTGGAAAGATAAACAGAGAGTCTGGGGACTCAACCAACTGCAGGGGCTCTTCACCCCCTTCAAAATCTTCTTGGATCTCCTGGTGTTCCTAAGCAAACCTAGGGGATACAACAGCCACCACTTGCACGCTAGAAGATCTGAGTGGATTTCAGTTGGCTGGCTGTTCTGTTCACCCAGGCAGATTCCACTCAGATGTCACGCAGTACCACAGCAGACCACAAAACCCCCCACCCGCCAAGACATTTCTGCTCATTTGGCTCATTTGCCACCTGCAGGCCTAAATTCTCATTCTCTGTGTGGGTGTCTATCTTTACAAAACTAGGGCTGCCATATGGCCAGATTTTCCCAGACACGCCTGGGAATCTGGCAGCATTTTGGCATCCAGGCGGATTTTCCCAAAATCAGCAAAATGTCTGGGGAAACCTGGACGTATGGCCGGGGGGGGTGTACTTTTATTTTTTAATCCCCCCCCCAAAATTGAAAAAAGCCCCCCAACTGTTTTTTTGGGGGGGGGATGTTCCCCAAAAAAGCTGAACAGATTTTCAGTTTTGGGAACCCGAACGAAACAGAATGATTAAAAATAATCTATTCAGCTTGGGGGGTGGGTTTCGTTTTTGGTGGAGTGAAGGGGGATGGATAACTGTCTTAGAGATGCAGCTAAATATTTGATTTGGTTCTGGGGGAAGGTAACTGGTTTTATTCAGAAATGCGTCAGAAGGGGAGAGGGAACATCCCACCTAACAAGCAACATACCTGTGAGATAAAATGCCTTGTACTGGTCCACCCGAAGAGCTTGTATTTCTCCATATTTTCCTGCTGCCCCACTGTTGGGATGGAACAACGTCTAGGGGAAAGAAAGCGCCAGACGCTTAGAAAGTTGTCCCATTTTAATGGACTACTGAATGGTTTAGTTTATATAAAAATATGCAGGGATTTATGCTATGCAAAATGAACCATGGAAAGAGAAGAAGGGAAGTCATTGGTATTTTAAGGTTGTACCTGTATAAATGAATATTCTAAATTGTAGAACAGAAAATTTAATAAAAATTATAAAAAAGACAGCTCTTTTAACTTCGTAAAGCTTAGGAAATGCATGAATTCAACAGCATGAAAAAAGACACATTTGTTCCTCAAAATAGCAGCTATGCATATAGCACACTTCTGTATTTCCTGATAACACTGAGGATGAAACTGTGTGTGCTGTTTAAATGCGTATTTGCATTTAACTTGTGTGTGTGTGTGTGTGTGTGTGTGTGTGTGTGTGTGTGTGTGTGTGAATAGCATCTGCTGAGCAAGTGGGCCTAACTGAAAATGTGCTTTGAAAGAGGGATAGTTGTGTTTAGTCTACACTCTGGTAATCAGGTTTCGTAGTGCATTGTGTTTCAAACCTGCGAGCTAGAGCAGTAGTGAGACAATGGGAAGCCATGCTTCTGTCAAATATATCCAGCTCTCCTAAGTTGTTTTCCTGTACTCTCAGAGAAGGCGCACACACCACACAGGAATTAGTTCTGGGTGGCTGTGTCTAAGGATTAAATATTACCGGTACTGTTGGTCTCAGTGTCAGTGCAAACCTTGAAGTGCCACTTACGGAAATCAGGCAGGTTTACTCTGACTGTCATTCTGGGCTACTGAAATGAAACTCCCCCCCCCCCCAAGTCTCTCTTGATGAAAGCCGACCAAGCAGGATCCGGTATTTAGTGTCTATCTTATTGGAGTGACAGCTTTGTAATGCTCAATACAAGCACGAGTCAATACAAGACAGCCATGAATTTGTCTCTGCAGAATACAAATCCTTGATTCTCAATGACTTAATGAACAACAACAAAAAAGGGGGGGTCTCCTTTTCCCTTTCGCAGAGGTGTGACCCAAGTCATTCATACATTTCTCCTCCCATGCGAAAACCGGTTTGGTGACTACACTTAACTCAAGTTTCTCTTTTGATCCCTCCTGGGCACTTAATCCCCCTGGGTCTCAATTTCCCACATGTACAATGACCGTAACAGCATTCCTAGTGCTCCACAAGACTTTAGTATGGAAAATAAATACATTCACATGGCCGTTTCATACACTAATGAATGGGAGCCATGTGCTACATTCAAAGCATTGGGGGGGGGGATCTTGGGCAATAAGTAAGAACTGCAGGAACAAATTTATCCACATGACTTAAGTCCATGGTTCTCCTTACCCAACACAGGTTGGGAATAAGTTTGCAATTATGTGGGTTTTTTTTTTTGTCATGTTGCAAGCCCCCTTTAGCATGGTTTGAACAATGGAAAGGCAGCATACAATAAAAGTATGTATGTATGTATGTATGTATGTATGTATGTATGTATGTATGTATTGCTACACGACACCCCTGTCTCCAGGCGGCATGAGATTCCCACGCTACCAAGCATCCTTGTGTTTCACTTTGGACAATTTGGCACAGCAGAGACTGTGGTGTCTTTAGGATCTATGGTTTGCACAACCTGAAGCCTCCTATGGAGGAAGCTCACATCAATATTCCAAGAGGTTTCTGTCCCTTTCCTACGCACAGCACTGCTTGCAAGAACAGACATCAGCATCTCTCTCTAGCACAGTTGCTTAGTCCCAGCCAGCCTCCTTCCCATGGACATCCTAAAACTCTAAACTGCAACCCACGTTGCTTCTTAATGCCAAAGTGCTATTCTAAACTCTGCCCTCAAAGCACTGGGATCGCCAGGCGAAGGAAGGAGGAAACCCTCACCTTTGCAAATGAGAGGTGCCCTTTCACCCCTTTGTTGTTGCCTAAATAGCTCATCCTAACACCTCTCAAGGAAATTATTTGAGTTCATCAGCTTTTACACTTGTCTTAATTAGAGGATAAACAAAGTCTGGCAGAGGCTTAAATAAACACTACACTGGCTTGAATACACATGTGAGTCTAGCTCAGGGTGGTTCAACACACAGCCTGGGGGTTGCAGATGCTTGAAGCCCCCACAACAGCCCTGGAGCTAGGCAAGTGAGGTGCTGGGCTTTGGGAAAGGGGTGTGAGGGCTGGGGGCCATCAAATTGTAGCCTCAAACTCCCTGCCCCCCCCATGCAACAAGGCAGTGTGTGGCCCACAGGTTCAGTGTCAAAGTAGCCTTGTGGCAGAGTTATGAAAATTTGGACCACCCTGATTTCCCGGTTCTAACACCCAAGCCTTAATTAAATTCTGGCACTAATTTGATCTGGAAAAACAGCACTGCTGGTGCATATGGTTGTAGAATAAGGTTACCAGATTTTTTTCCAATGAATCCAGGGACACTTTTCAACTTCAATGGATTTTGTATGGGGACTGATTTGTAAATCTGGGGACGTCTGGTAACCTTAGTGTAGAAGCTCTGTTAACATCTGTTAACGGGGGAAGAGTGCCATTTTGAATGAGGGATGTGGTTAACGCTTTACACTGCACCTCCTAATTTGTCCTGTCTGTGTCCTGCGGTACCACGAGGATGACAACAAGACAAGCTATCCCCTCCTGCCGCAACGCCGTTCTGTCTAGTGGCTCCAACATCAGAGAGCCTAGGCTGGGTCAGCTGCTGAAGCAGAGGGGCTTGCACAATGGCTGTGCCTGTGAAGCATAAACTGGCTTTCTGCTCAGTTTCCTGGAACAGCAGCGCAGCTCTCCTCTGCTGACTCAGTGTGGCACATTCAGCTTCCTCTCTGGAGCTGGGATTCCCACATTACAGCAACAAGGGATGGGAGCAGAGAGTCAGCAGCTCATGTAAGAAGTCCAAGCTTCTCAGTTTCCTGGCCACACACAAGAGATACTCCTCTTCAGGTAAAAGGAAAATATAAAGGCTCACTGTCAAATGCAGTGGTACCTGAGGTTACAGACGCTTCAGGTTACAGACTCCACTAACCCAGAAATAGTACCTCGGGTTAAGAACTTTGCTTCAGGATGAGAACAGAAATCATGAGGTGGCGGCATGGCGGCAGTGGGAGGCCCCATTAGCTAAAGTGGTACCTCAGGTTAAGAACAGTTTCAGGTTAAGAACGGACCTCCAGTGAATTAAGTTCTTAACCTGAGGTACCACTGTATCCATTTGGAACAGCAATCTCACCACAAGGGGAAGGTAAAAAGGACATTTGCCATTAATTCTTGTTCTATAGGCTTCTCAGAGGGTACTGTGATTTATTCATCTTTGGGATGCATCAGAGCACTGCCACTCCCTGCCATGGGTGCCCAACATCGTCAAGACCCCCCCCCCAAGATACCTTGTACTACTTTTGCGCCAAGGTGGTCTGGTGTGCTGGGGCAGTGTTGTGGAGCCACTCTCCTGGCCCTGCTTACCAAGGGAGGGGTGGGGCAGGGTAGGAGCAAGGTTGGGGTGCGTGGGCAGCCATGTGGCACTCCCAAGTGTGCCTGCACAGCCCCACCCTCACCACTGCCCTGTCCTCATAAGTGGCAGCGATGTCAGAGTTCTAGGAGAGCAGCAAAGCCCCACCATGTCAGCTGCATGGAGCGTGCTGCCCCAGAGTGGGGAAGGGAGCACGCCCTGACTCTTCTTCCCGGACACTCAGCCTGAGGTGCCCTCCAAAATCTGGCACCCTGGTGCCCCGCCCCGCGCCACTAATGCCTATGGTTAAGACGCCCCTGCCCCTCAGAGTCAATTGTGGGGGGAGGCCTGCCCCATTGCAACGGCAGATGTCCTTCTGCAGGCTGCTCTCTTATTAGGTGAGTCCCACTCAATTTCACACAACACACACTCCTGCTTAAATCTGCATCCAGTAGGCTCTCAGCACCGGTTTGGGAAGCGGTGTGCACACGCTGGCCACAATCCATACTTTCCCTATCCTGACGTTTCTTACAAAATACGATGTTTTCTCCCAAACTAGCTTCAATCCAAATATAGAAAAGGGATGACCTAGCTGTGTTTCAAGCAGGTAATGTGTACACAGCCTTCCTGGAACTGCTGTGTGCTGTGCCGTATTTCCTTTGTTTCATCATGCCTGCTACCCGCTCAGAGCAGCTTTTCACAATGCAATGCGTTTGTTGCCCAACAGCTGTCATTACTCATTCCTTACCCAGCTTTAATTGGCCACGGAACTGGAGGCAGGAAATTGTTACCAAGGTGTGTTGGTTTAGGGTTTAGAGAAAAGAGCTGGGAGTTCTGGCTTTCTCTTTTTGTGCTCATCCAGCTGCAGGCATGCTCAGGGCTTGGCTGGTGTTGCAGCACCAAGTCAGAAGTAGCCTAGATTTGGGGATAGGCTCAGGGCCGTCTTAAGTGTATCGGGCGCCGTGGCACGATGATCCCTCCGGCGCCCCTCACGCTCCACCAGGCAAGGCAAGGCGCAGCCGGCAGCCAGAGAGCGCGGTGCAACAGGCAGAGACGCTGCCAGCTGTGGTCCGCCTCCGCCTGCTCGGCCGAAGCGGCAGAGTAGCGCTGCAGTCCAGGGAGCTCTAGCTGCTGCCCCGACAGGTTTGCTCTGTGGCACCTCATGTGCATGCCTGGCCACACTCCTTCAAGTCACAGCGAGCACAGACAACACTGCGCTGCCTGTGCTCACTGTGACTTGAAGGAGTGTGGGTGGAAGGTAGCCCAGTTCCGCTGCCGCCGTCTCGCTTCACCCACCGCTGCCGGAAAAGGAGTGAAGCGGGCGAGGCAGAGGTGCGGGCGGCTCAGTGTGTCTCCTTGATGTGCCCCCTTCTGGGCGGGCGCCCTTGTGCACCGCACCAGTCAGCCCAATGGGAAGGACGGCCCTGGATAGGCTCCACCTTGGATTCTTTGAAATGGCCTCTGATCTAAACAGGTAAGCAAGTCTCGCACGCTGCTCGGGGCCGTCAACCAAGCTGAGGGATAAAGAAAGGCAGCCGCCTTCATCACACCATATTTTGCTATTCTAAAATGTTATTTGTCACAGAGAAGAGGTAACTATACTTAACAAGAGGTCTTTCTAAGAACATCGTTTTGCATGCATGCTTTTAAGAAGACTGCCTTGGCTGCCAGCAACTGACTTCCCCCCCAAAGGGTTCTGTGCCTGGATAAGCAAATAGATAGGCTGAACTTAAGAACATTCCTTCCCCCAAGCTGGTCTTTGGGGCATCCAGAGTTATTTAATTCTCTATGGGTAGCAGTTTTGAAGGAAGCACCCTTCCGACATGACAGGAGGTTCTTAGGCTATTTTAAACATCTGAAACATGTCAAGGGAAAGGGTAACAAGAAACACAGCTAGATTTGGTTTTGCTAAATACATGACTGCATCTAATACTGTACAGAAGGGAGAAAATCACAATTATCTCCCCACCCTCCCTGCCCAGCCATGTAGAGGTACAGCTAAACTCAAATCATCCATCAGTGGGAGACTCCCTTGCGAGAAACTGTCAGCTCTCCTAAATTGTTCTGGAATTAACCGATATTTTATTGGTCTTCGGATTTGAAGGTTTGGGTTTTTTTTATCATAGCAGTCCTCTACAGCTTCAGAGAACTGCTTGTTTTTCAGGTCTGCTGTGAAACTGCTGCTCCAAATCTCCAGCTGGCACATGTAGCTAAAAAACAAATGCCTCCTTGTAACTGTGGGAAGTTAGGAAAAGTGCCCTGGAATTTGGAGACACCGAAGCTAAAGAGCAGGTTTTTCTGCTCAGCACAGAATCTAAGTGGAAAGCTTCCTTCGTTTCATCAGGTCGTCCACTGGCTTCTCTCTTCTTAGCCAGAGACCTGATGGTAAAAAAAATCCTTCCAGTAGCACCTTAGAGACCAACTAAGTTTGTCATAGGTATGAGCTTTCGTGTGCATGCACACTTCTTCAGATCAGAGACCTGATGGGTACAAGATGCTCAATATTTCGTACTGGGTGTGGGGTCTGTGCATGTGTTACTCTCAATGAGCATCAAGGGATATCAAACATCATAACCATCTTCAACAACATGTCTTTCTGTAGCCTCCTCGCATAGCAACAAAAAGCTACTGAAGCACTAGATAGGAAGAGGAATGGATATTAGACCCCTGTCTGAGCAGCCCCAGGGCAACTGCGGCAGCCCCAGGAAGATGAAGAATACCATCTTTCCCCAGTTGCTCAAAAGGCTTCATATCCATGTTGTTAAGGAGGATACATACCGTACTTTTCTGTGTATAAGACTAGGGGGTTTTTTATTACAAAATAATGTTTAAAATTGGGGGTCGTCGTATACACAGTTATATCCTCCCCCATTTTCTTAACTTGGAGTCCCCCAAAATTGGGGGCGTCTTATACACAGAGGCATCTTATACACAGAAAAATACGGTACATGCAACAACGAAAGAGAAGTCATTATGAGTTTTTACCATAGACGTCCAGTTCAGATGTAGCAGGAAACCACTGAGTTTGGTATACGACTATAATAATGGGTGGTTATATCATTTTTGCCACTGAAGTGTTCACTCTTGAACCTCTGCCATCTCATTCTATCCCTGGAGGCTGGAATATCTGAATTTGTTGGGTTAAAACAAAAACAGACCAATGCTTTCAAAAACAGACCAATGTCTCTCAAGTGGTCATTGACTGCCCAAATGTGAAACCATTGTAATGAATAATGTCCCCAAAGTGGACACACTGCCCTTGGGATAATTATCCAGAATTTATGCCTAGCTGAAAATATTCTTGGGGGCCAAACACTGATATTATAATCCAAGTGAAAGTAAATCTGAAAAGCTCCAATGAACAGCCGAGTATGAACATGTCAATGCAGTGAAGGGATGTTCTGCCATTTTGATGTAAGGCAATAATAATAATAATAATAATAATAATAATAATAATAATAATAATAATATAATCTGAAAAATAAAGGCAAGCATTTTCTCTCAGATATTCATATTGTCCAAGCAGCTTCAATATCTAGTGTTTACATGGCCTATTTACTTCCCTCTCCTGCTCTGGCTGATGCCATTGTGGTCTCCAGCCCTGGGAAGGAACCCTCCAGAAATCTTTTCAAGTAGAAATACTTGGAACAAATTCTGACAGATGCTTACATTCATAGGGGCCTGGAACTAGGCTCCCTCCACTTGTGCTAATCACCTCCTGGAAATGTTGTTGCCAAGAGCCTTTTAGGATTCAGATCTAGGAATGCAAATTTGTCCCGGGCCTTTTAACAGGCCACAACTTGTCTGGAAAATAAGAGTTCTGGGGAAGGGAAGGGATAGGAGGGCAAAGGTGGAATTTAAAATAAAATCAATGCAGCTTTTAATAGTGTCTGTTTTTTAAAAAAATGTATATTTTATCCTGCAATGAAAAAGTAATAAATAATCTAATTTCCAAGAAAGGCTCCAAGTCAGATGTTGTTCCTCAAGGAAAGGAGGTTCACTGAAATAAAACATCTTATTTTTCATCTAAGTTGTCTTCTTTTCCTAAAAACCTTAACTCCTCTTCTGTACTCCAACCATCTCTGCCACTCCAACCATCTCTGACAAGGCCTTCCACCACTGTGTGTGTGTGTGTGTGTGTGTGTGTGTGTGTGTGTGTAGTGATATCTCGAGATATCGAGATATTTGTTGTTGTTGTTGTTTAGTCGTTTAATCATGTCCGACTCTTTGTGACCCCATGGACCAGAGCACGCCAGACACTCCTGTCTTCCACTGCCTCCCGCAGTTTGGTCAGACTCATGTTCGTAGCTGCAAGAACACTGTCCAACCATCTCATCCTCTGTCGTCCCCTTCTCCTTGTGCCCTCCATCTTTCCCAACTTCAGGGTGATATTTAGCTGGTGATATATCGCGATATTGAAAAAAATCAGATATCACCCAGCCCTAGCAGCAACAAGTCTCACTGTGTTTTGTGAGGCTTGTTCCTTAGCAAATGTGTTTAGGAGAGAAGCCTTAGAAGAGGAGAATCTCTTGTGTGTCACAGGGTATCCTGCATCATCAAGTGGAGAGTTGCCATTGCCAGCTCTCAAATGCAATACAGAAAGGGTGCGCATACCGGTATGCCCACTTCACTAAGTGACCAGCCTGATGAAACACCACAACATGCCACCATCTCTACGGAACGGGTGCATCAAGAGAGTGCTACCGAAAAGAACGAGATGGACAGGAATAAATAACAGGCTTCCTCAACCTCGGTCCTCCGGATGTTTTGAGACTACAATTCCCATCACCCCAGACCACTGGTCCTGCTAGCTAGGGATCATGAGAGTTGTAGGCCAAAAACACCTGGAGGGATCGAGGTTGAGGAAGCCTGAGATAAAATAACAGGTGTTTTGCCTGTGTTGGGGGACTGGATTATAGAGGACCTTCAACTCTAATCATTGCATGGAATGGCAGCTTCAGTTGCATATGGAGGAATTCAGTGTTGCGCTCTTCCAATTGTTCCATCAGCTTGCCCGAGTGAATGCTCCTCTCTCCGTGCAAGGTTCTGGGGGGTTCACCAGAGCTCCCAGAGCCCATTTGGTGGGGGACGTGGGGTCATGAGAAGGCGGGTGTGTGTCATTGGAAATCTCAATGGGACTTAATCAATCACTTCCTTTTGAGGACACATGCAGAGGATTGAACTACAACATGACTGGTTTCAATAAATAGGTCACATTTTCAAATAATCATAGCATCTATGGCAAACAAAAGAGATCACTGATTGTGCAATGGACCAGGGTAGTAGCAATAATAGCACACCAGATGTATGAATAGCACATGCTGATTGCCTGCATAAACAGAATAAAACCAGCAAGGTTGATACAGAATGATCTGGCCAATTGTGCACATGTGGCTCGACACGTATTGGTGCTTTTGAAGTAAACATCAGCCAGCTT
Organism: Zootoca vivipara; assembly: GCF_963506605.1. Taxonomy (NCBI): domain Eukaryota; kingdom Metazoa; phylum Chordata; class Lepidosauria; order Squamata; family Lacertidae; genus Zootoca; species Zootoca vivipara. The sequence goes on from NC_083277.1 coordinate 102,238,691, forward strand.
AATTCTAACCAAGGAACTCAATCATGTTGCACAAATCACGCAGAGATCTCATTACCAGCATGCATCATCTGCAAGGCTTGAGAGGTAAAAAACGTAAAAGGTAAAGGACCCCTGGACGGTTAAGTCCAGTCAAAGGTGACTATGGGGCCATGGCGCACAATCTTGCTTTCAGGTTGAAGGAGCCGCCGTTTATCCACAGACAGCTTTCTGGGTCATGTGGCCAGCATGACTAAACTGCTTCTGGTGCAACGGGACACTGTGACAAAAACCAGAATGCACGGAAACGCCATTTACCTTCCCACTGCAGCGGTACCTATTTATCTACTTGCCCTGGTGTGCTTTCAAACTGCTAGGTTGGCAGAAGCTGGGACAGAGCAACGGGAGCTCACTCCGTTGCAGGGATTTGAACCACCGACCTTCTGATCAGCAAGCACAAGAGGCTCAGCGGTTTAGACACAGCACCACCAATTAGGGCAACCAACATGTTCTGCAAGCCACGTTGAAAGTAGAAAAACAATCGTCTCTACTGCAAATGAATGAGTGGATTTTCCCTGTCTCGTGTGTGACAGAAATGGGAAGGGGAAACTGACAAAGGCACTGATGTTAAGTATCAAGAGAAAATGAAATTTCAACAGTGGAGTCTGTCGACTTAGCGAAAATGGCGCCCTTCAGATGTTCTTGGACTCTTGCCCCAGCCAATATGGCCAATGCTGAGGGATGGTGGGATTGTAGTTAGGCAATAGGTATGTGGATGATACACCCTGGAGTAGAGGGACACAAAAGTTCACACTAGACCAGGCACCCCCAAACTTCAGCCCTCCAGATGTTTTGGCCTACAACTCCCATGATCCCTAGCTAACAGGACCAGTGGTCAGGGCTGATGGGGATTGTAGTCCAAAACATCTGGAGGGCCGAAGTTTGGGGATGCCTGCACTAGACTGTAATCAGCAAGTGATTTACAGCACTATCCTATGCATATCTTCTCAGAAGTAAGTCCCGTTGAATTCAAGGGGATTTACTGTAATTGCCACTATCATTTGCACCAATAGACACAGTGTGGCCATTGGAGGTGTGGCTGGCATTGGCACTGCAATGCTTTGGGCATCAAGTTATGCTAATAAAAGGTTAAAATGGCTAAATGTTTTAAAAAATATGCTTTTTTAAAAAAATACTCAAGCATAATATTATAATCGTTATGCTGTCAGTCTGCTCTGGTTTTTCAAACTGGTCCAAACCTTTTTTTTTTTTTTACAATGTGGTTGTATTTTATCTTGATATGATTGGTTTAGTCGTGCCCACTGGTATCCATAGGGATGAGGGGCGGTTTAAAATGATTTCAATTAATAAATGCAAATAATGATCCCAAATGCCTTAAAAATTCCTGCTGTCATGCCGACGAAAAGGCCTACTTTCAAAAAGAAAAAGGAAAGGAAATAAAAACCCAGTGATAGTTCATTAGGTGGCGTGGCCTTTGTTCGATTTGTGGCATATTTACAGAACACAAATAGGGGAAAGATTACAATAATGCACCTGTTTTCAAGTTGGCTCGCCTTGGCAAAATCTGTGCAGCTCACTGCGTCAGGGTCACAATGAGCAAATCAAACTCTATGCATCTCAAAGGGAAACTAGCTGTGGCGATTCCTCACCTCGGGGCCTAATCTCAAGGACAGCGTGTGCTCCTGATGTTCAAAAACAACACTGCGCAAGTCTTCAAGAAAGATTGTTAACAGAACTTTGGCACTAAAGCACTTCATCTTGTTGACGCTGCTACAATAATGAGTCATGACATGCTGCTTATGAAGAATTATACTTCTAAGTGAATTAAACTACAAACCGCCCTATGGACGCTTGCTCCATATTCTCCTTTCAGCCACTGGGCATACAATTTTGCAAAAGAAAAAACCACAACCATGTGCCGTAAGAACATGATGTCCCTTGCCATTCAACACAGAGCGTTTCATAACTTATTTTATGCAACAGCTTGAATAACAGAAAAAGCACAGAGACACATAGCAACCAAAGGATGTTCATCATAGCAGAGTTGGAAAGACACTAGCTAACCGTAAAAACAAACTTCACAAGTAGAATTATGAATTGATTGACTCAATGTATCTTCTTGGTCTCTTGTACTATGTTATGACCACATGCTAATCCGCCACCACGTTGGCAGATCTCACGAAAATGCCTCTTTTTTACATCACCAACACACAAGATGCAGCTCATCTGTTTACAAAAAGGGATTTTGACAATCATAGTTAAGGTAATTTCATTTATTCATTTCTACCTAAATGTTGACTAAAAATTAGTCCCAGGGTGACATTACAATGGCTTTAACACAAGTTAAGCAGCAGAACAGATAAACAAACCATTAACGAAAAACTTCATCAGCAGCTAGAATGGTGACAGGGAGTGGATGCTGAGACCACATAACACCGGTCCTGAAAGACCTACATTGGCTCCCAGTACGTTTCCGGGCACAATTCAAAGTGTTGGTGCTGACCTTTAAAGCCTTAAACCAGATGCTGACAATGTTTTCCGGCTGTGGGCCGGAGCATCCCCATGGACTATCGTCCATGGGCCGGACATGCGCAGAAGCGCTGCCCATGTCCGGGGCGCCGGAAATCACTTCTGCACATGTCCCCAGCGCCAGAAATCACTTCTGCGGCTGCACAGACGCTGGACACCATGCCTGCGCAGAAGCGATTTTCAGCATCTGAGCAGGCGCCATTTCCGGTGCCGCTCAGCAAGTCCCCACACCGTGCTGATTTAGCACAGTGCGCAGGGGACTTGCAGAGCGGGCAGCTTGGTGACCGGGTGGCTCGTGGGCCGATAAACGGCCTCCGTGGGCCGGAGGTTGCCGACCACTGCCCTAAACAGCCTCGACCCAGTATACCTGAAGGAGTATACCATTGTTCAGCCCGGATACTGAGGTCCAGCGCTGAGGGCCTTCTGGCGGTTCCCTCACTGCAAGAAATAAAGCCACAGGGAACCAGGCAGAGGGCCTTCTTGGTAGTGGCGCCCGCCCTGTGGAACGCTCTCCCATCAGATGTCAAGGAAATAAACACCTGACTTTTAGAAGACATCTGAAGGCAGCCCTGTTTAGGGAAGTTTTAATGTTTGCTGTTTTGTTTTCTTTTTGATATTCTGTTGGGGGCCGCCCAGGGTCTCTGGGCCAGACGGATGGGGTATAAAATTATTATTATTATTATTATTATTATTATTATTATTATTATTATTATTCAGCAGCAAGCATTTAACAGCAGACACAGTATCAACAGGGAAAACCCGCTGTATACCGCTGAATTGGAGGACCCTATCATTTGCAGGACTTTGCAAGCAACTGAACTAAAGACTTGGCTGCGGACTTAAACACAGCAAGCACTTTGAAGCAAAGGACCCTCTCAGGGCTCAAAGAGAGAGGAGACTACTTGTAACATCTGTATAGTGTGTGCATGCACAGTGGTGTTTGTTGTGGCTGGTCTAGTAAAGACAACTCTCCTCAACAGCTGTTTTCTGTGGTGAGCTTAACAGCTTGGTTGAGCTACGGAGGTGCTACACCCAACAGCACCCCAACAGTGATTAGGAAACAAAATCAGAAAATGTGGATGCATCTGGGCCAATTACTGCCAAACACTGCACTCCTGTTGGGAGAACCAAGACCTTGCACACGCCCTCATTAAGGCCATTTTTTACCTTCTCTTTGAACTTGTCTCAAAACATTCATTCGGTGCCATGAAGATGTCTCTTAAAATGCTTCATCCGAGTCTTGCTGCCTACATATGGCACAACCTTTGCCAATCCAATCATTTCTCCGTGAACCCTCCATGTCATGCTCTGTCTTTACCATCATAATTGGACCATTGCGAAAGAGAGAACATGCTTGGTCTTATGGGGAGGCCTCTTCTCCTTCTTAACTGCTTGCCCCCAGGGTGAAGCTACAGCACCCACAATTTTTCTTTAATAAACTGAATACACAAAAACCACAGTGAAATCTGAAATGCCCAGTGGGAGCTAGTGTGGAGGAGCTTGCAGTAGGGGCAGGCTTTCAAAACAACATACAGGATTTCATCTTTAGGTTTCTAGTTTGTGGCTGGGAGAGGCAAGCAAGAGGGCAGCGATTAGAAAATGTGCCCTCTGATAACTGCCCTGCAAACTGCTGTTCTCATGCTTATGCTTGCAGAAAATGACAGGGTGTAGACGGGGTGGGGTGGGGTGCCCTACTTACAAATTGATAATGGACACAGTTGCCGGAGCCAGGACTCCAGGCTGAATGAGAACTTAATGATGTCCCTCTTTGTTCAGGCAAAGACTAGCACCAAGCACCCTGGGACCCATTTTTTATTGTTTCTCTTGTTTGGTTTAAGAATCCAAAGCAATTAAGAAAAGAATTCTGTTGTGATGTGAGGGAACAAAACCCAGTTTTGCCTTGAAAAGCAAAGGAAATGGGAGTCACCTAGCCATCAACAAGATGACAGGAGGCAGGCAAAGCGAAAGTGGGGAAAGGAGATTGCATCAGCCTACCAGCTCCAGCAAGACTTGAGGCAAAGACCTCCTATACACACCAATTTTAGTACAGCCGTACCTTGGAAGCCAAATGCCTTGAGAGTCGACCGTTTTGTCTCCCAAATGCCGCAAACCCGGAAGTGAGTGTTCCGGTTTGAAAGCATTCTTTGGAACCCAAACGTCCGCCGCGGCTTCCAATTGGCTGCAAGAGCTTCCTGCAGCCCATCAGAAGCCATGCCTTGGTTTCCGAATGTTTGGGAAGTCGAACGGACTCCCAGAACGGATTCCGTTCGACTTCCGTGGTAACACTGTAATAATATTATTGGTCCATTATATCTTTTGGAAGCACGCATGCTCCACACTCAGTGTGGGTGTGTTATTTCACTAGTAGTGAAAGAATAGCACCACAGCTCCAAGTATTTCTGGAATTATACCACCTTTTCTACTAAATCTTTAAAGAAGAATATATTAAGTCAGTGCTGCAACCTTTAATAATAATAATATCGTGAATTGGATGGCATTATAATTTCTCTAATTTACAGCTCTGGCTGAATACAGTAGTAGAAGAAAAGAGTTTAGATTTGATATCCCGCTTTATCACTACCCGAAGGCTAACAATCTCCTTTCCCTTCCTCCACCTGTGAGGTGAGTGAGGCTGAGAGACTTCAGAGAAGTGTGACTAGCCCAAGGTCACCCAGCAGCTGCATGTGGAGGAGCAGGGAAGCGAACCCGGTTCCCCAGATTAGGAGACTACCGCTCTTAACCACTACACCACACTGGCTCTCTCAGTAAAGAATTCCCGACATGCATAGGACAGCCTGAATTCCCTGAACGCTCTCCCACTCCTCACTAGGTCTTAAGCAGTTGTCGTCACAAGTGGCTAGTATTATATATGGCTTCTCAAAATTTAATGTGCAGGTAGAGCAAGTTCTACATTTTGGAAATAACAAGAACATAAATTGCAGAATTCACTTGGTGCATGTGATAAGTTCAGAGAAGCCACACATGATGTGAAACTGATGCCTTGCTCAGGTTTTGGAGCAGAACAGCATCTTGTTCATGGGGGGGGGGAGTATTTTTCAATACTCCTTTGAGTTTGAGGCTAGTTTCAAGCTCCAAGGGCCAAAATAAGAAACCTTCAGAGTGCACCACGAGTGTTCAGAACTCCTCACTTCTTCCTCAACACAGTCTCGTGAAATTATATAACCAAGGACTGTGCCCCACCCACCCCACCCTCAATTAAAGGAACACTTTAAATAATAACACCATGGAGAGTGGTGCTTAGATTTTTCACTTCAGGCAACGAAATATCTCAGGCCGTTCCACCTGGAATGTTGATAAATTAGGATGCAAAAAGCTGATTTGGACTACGGACTGCATCCTGTTGTTGCCACCGAGGGCAAAAAGAAACACACTGTACCGCTGTAATAAAGGCCACTCTATTTCCATACAAAAATTCAGCTAAATATTAAGGTTAATTCCATACCTGGTGTCCTTTGTTCGACCGCCCGAAGAGGACCTCCGACACATCCATACCATCAAACTGTCTGTTGGGAGGGAGGCTTGCCTTTGCCAAAGACACCAAGGTAGGGAATATATCTAAAGTGCTGCAGGAAGGAAGAGACTGTGATCAGAAGAACACAGGGCAGGAACAGTGTTCAAGAAGCAAGAGCTACTTCACTATGAAGGAGAGCTCTGGAGCAAATAAAATTAACACTCCCCCCCCCCCCCCGGTTGTAACACATTCTACACCAAAAGTACAGAATTCAGATCAGTACCTTACTTAAACAAAAAAACAACAACCCTATATCGATCAGGCTGGGTCTCCTCTTTTTCAGGTTGGTACGTGTGTGTTTTAAGAAACAAAGAAATTCAATTCCCTTGCCTTCGATACAGGAATGGCAAATGAAAATGATGGACTATATGGAATTGGCAGAATTGACAGGAAGACTCCGGGACCAGACAAATGACAAAGTTTTAAAAGATTGGAAGAAATTTAAAAAGTATATAGGGAATGTATTTGACAATTAGAGTTTGAATATCCAGGAAAATAAAGAGGTTAAGGCATTAGGGAGATAATAGAAGATTGAAAGCTAGAAATTAGGGTAGATGATATGAAGATGAATTAACTTTGAAGTGTTAAAGGGATTACATGATGGATAAGGAAGATGATTTAGAAACTGCTATAGAAGTTTATAAAAATGAAAATCAGATAGTAGGGAATTGGGGAAGCCGGAAGACAATGAATATCAAAATGGTTGAGAAATGATATATTTTTTCGTTATATATTGTTTGATGTGTGTATTTTTGTATTTTGTATTTTGTATGTTTGTATGTTTGTTGATAAAATTAATAAAAAATATATTTTAAAAAAAAAACAAAGAAATTCAATTCCCAAACACAAACCCAACTACAAAATATAGCATTTGCACATACTGACTATTTTGCCTTAAGGGTTGGATTCATTGGATTTGGAGAAAGATGTGGGGTGGGGGGGAAGGTCGCAAAAATGGTGGGGGTTGGGGAGAAGGAAGATATATTGATTTGAGATCGAGGGCAGCAATTGTACAGGAAAAGGAGCTTTGTGCAGGACACTCAAACCCAATTTTCAAATCACCGAGATGTATCGCTCAACACCCTTCTTTTGGTTCCGGAAATCACAAAATATCATTGGTGCATTTCAATGCCTTTCTCCCCCCCCCCCCCACCAGCTGTGAAAGCTGGAAAGCTAATGCTTACATACTAAAATTAACAGAATTCTGCAAAAGATACCAGATTTTATATATCTGCCTAGTTTGTGTCCAGATTGTAGCTGCAGTGTCCAGTCACACTGAATACCTACAACAAGGTGGCACAAATTGTCTTCTCAAATGCTAATCTGCCAAGTAACATGCTCCCAGGAACTTGAGCCAAAGCCTCGCATTAGACTGAAATTATTTACCTCCGTATTAATTAGCACATTTTATTGAACGTGTACCCCCTTTTTTTACAAATGTTAATTTGCTAGGAGCAAGAACAGCTGCCTATATCGCTGAGTCACTCAAGAGAAGGGCGAGGTCCGGTGCCTGCAGCTCTTGATGGAAAATTAATGAATGCCTAGTGGGCACAAATACCATGTGGAAAATTTCTAATGCCTCAAGTGCAGAATGGGTTCCCAAATTACAGAGCAGCATTATGCTGTCATTTCCACTTCTCGTCTCCAGCTCTCAATCATGAAGACAGTGGCCTCGCTGAGGTTTGTTCTGAGGGGTGCTAGCATATAATGAACGAGGCTTCCTTAGGCTGCGTCAGGCAGATGCCCAACGGGGTTGTATCTGGGGAAGAACTGGGCCTAGGTGTTGGATGATGAGTGACATCCTTGCTTTGCTGGCTCCTCTTCTCTCTTTCCAAGGCCAGATGCCCAGAAAAAGGAGATACACACCCCTTATATTTGCACCTGCTTCCCCCTTACCCACTGGGCCTTCCTTTCCTGCTGCTCCCATGCCTTGGAAGTACCAGAGGCCAGCTCAGTAAGGCAAGAGGGAGCTAGCAACAAGGTGGGCTCATTTGTGACGGCGCGTAATCTTGATGCACATGTATGGAACCATACAAAGCATCCAACAGAAATACCAAGATACAAGCTCCAAGTTCCATAACTTGGAGGCCACATAGCTTCCTGTCAAGGCTTGCATACTGGCGGGGAGCCAGGGTGGGTCAACATAAACCTCTATTGTGCGCTGCTGGGTCCAGCTGCACAGAAACACTACAATGATGCAGTCCTTGGTGATAAAACCACAGTGGCAGGATTAAATAAGCAGGGCAAATACATCAGAATGATGCCATGCTAAGCACATCAATTCACTTTCCAGGAAAATATGGTTTCACTTATGTATAGCACAGCAGTTTCCATGGGAAGCCAGGATGGAAAATGAGAGTGGCATTGGGTTCTGCAGTTGCCACCAACAACCCCGTCATCATTTCCACTGCAGTCTTCTTATTTCAGGGACTTGAACCTGAGCCACAAAACACATTATTCCATAATCGTATACTTGATAATACAGCACATGGAGTGCGATACTGAAATAACGCACACAAAAACACAGTCGGTTGGGTGATCTGACATCCAGCAACCAGCACAATATGGGAAATGGATTACTGAAGCAGCTCAACAGAAGATGGTCAAGCTTGTAATTGGTCCTAATCACCAGGAGATTGAACCAATTCAGCTGGTTTCGTCAAATTAATATACAAGTAGGCTAAATGCATGATGCTTCTTGTATATCACAGACACACGGGATGTCTTCAAGCAAGGGATTTCCCCTGGATTCCTGGGAGAGGATGAGCTAACACACCTCACATCGTCCACATCACTCGTGGTTTTATTAATATCATTTTATTTTCTTATGGCTGTCTTTTTAAACAAGCCAGGCAGTACAGTATTAAGGATGCTCGAGGAATTCATTCTTTGACAATTTTAATACAAAGGGACCGGATTCATGTTTAGATCATAATGCAGTCATCCTTCAGATTTCACATCTCTTGAATGCTATGATGTTGTTCTTGACTCAAACAAACAAACAAGCAGAAATACCCATACAAATAGCTGTGGTTTTTTTATATATAAAATGAGTTTAGAAATGCTTACTCTGAGACAAAACACATTGAGAAATTCATATTTTGTGCAGAAATATGTATTTAAATATATTACTTATTTATATCTTAAAATTAATATACTACTCGACTGTAAATAAAACCTTCAGAGCAGTTTGTGTTCTTGTGCTGCAATGGAATGCATTTTAAAAATCTCTAAATGTTAGTTAACATTGTTTCGATGGAACACAATTTGGAAGAGTTCCCCTAAAAGGCAGATAATGTCCATTATTAGGAATCCTAGACAAGTTTGCAGAGTGAATATGGAAGCTTGAGGTTCCAGGCACTTCCACTTTGCTGGCTGTGCTGCGCAAACTAGCAAACCTATTTTCAAAAGCAATTTTCAGGCTTGGAAAACTTGGCACAACACACCTAACTTCTTGGATAGCGTCACTCCATTCCCTTCCTGGAACACCCAGATTTTGCTGTGGCAGTGGTTCCCAACTGGTGGTCCGCGGACCCCCAGGGGTCCGCGAGCTATGCCAGAGGGGTCCGCAAGACTGGGACTTCTGGCGAGGCAAGATGGCGGCGGGCACGCTGGCGCGGAGCTCCTAAAGTCGGCCAACGTGCCAGCGCCGCCAAATCAGCCCCCAGAGGCGCCGAAGGGGCGCCGAATGGGCACCGAATGGCTGGTGTCTGGCTGAACGCGGCAGCCAGGAGCTTCATGTGAGGCGGCAAAAGCTTCCTCTCCTCCTCTTCTTGCAGAACCAGCGAGACTCCTGCCTAGAGTGGCACCACGTGCCTGCTGCCACTCTAGGCAGGAGTCTCGCTGATTCTGCCTCAAGAGAAGGAGAGGAGAGGAAGCTCAATGGCCACGCGCCCTCGCTGCGTCGCTCCAGGTGCCGATGCGGCGGTTGGGGCTGCTCCTCCTGCTGTTGGCCGTGCTGTGGGGCAGGGAAGCGCTCCCAGCTCAGGGGGTCCTGAGGCCACTGGCGGCGGTGCTGTCGTCCGAAACCCGCCTGCCAAGGAGCTCCACGCTCGGCAGGGCCTTCGCCCTCGCCCGCCCCAGCTCCACCCTCTCCGCTCCCTTCCCAGGCGCCGAGGCCATGGTGACTCCCTGGGTGTCGCGGGGTCTCCGAGCTCTGCTCGCTCACCCTCCACCTCCTTCCCGTCGCTCTAGCTTCTGGCTAGCGGTGCCCGGCGGCGTCCGCCTCGGCAGCAGCAGCAGCACCAGCTTGGGCGCAGCGGCACTCGCCAGTTCCCTGGTGCACACCGGAGGCTTTGTGGGAGGCTGCTGGGTGCAAGCGGTGGGTGCCTTCCCCGTGCGGGATCTGGCCAGCGGTGCAGAGCTGAGCCGGGTAGCGGACAGCGGGGCGGCGGAGGTGCAGGCCGCGGTGAGAGCCTCATCAAACCTAAATCCGGCCCTGATATGAAGGGTGGGGTTTTTTGTTCTTTGTTTTTCATAAAACCCTGCCAGTCCGGCTGCCGTGTCCGGATCCCATCCCCCCCAAAGGCCAGTAACTCTGTGAAACGGGGGGGGGGGGGCGGGCACCAGAGGGACCTTTGCACCATGGCACCGGATGGGCTTAAGACGGCCCTGCCCCCAAACAAGCAGAAAGCCACCCAAACCGCAGCCGCTGCTGCGTGGGAGCCGAACCCTTCCCCCGCGCCGGATCGGCGTCATTAAATTTTTTCCAAAAATAAATTAGGAGAGTTGAAAACATCTCGTAAAACAATTGCCAAACACTGTGGTGCAAATGTAAATGAAAATGCAACCCTTGCGTCTTACGAGGTGGCTCAGCTTGTTGCTAAATGTGGGAAAATAATGGACTCAAAGGACAGATTTAACTCATCTCATTAAGAACTGAAAATTAAAACTAACTGTATACTGATGGAGTACTCTGTTGTAACTAAAAAGACTCTTAATTTGGCTCTCACTTTTTAATTTTAGGATTAGGAATTAATGGGGGTCCTTGTCACAATAGCAGCTCGATGAGGGGTCCTCGAGAAAATTTTGTTGGGAACCCCTGTGCTGTGGGAAGCATGAATACGCAGGTTATAAGAGACCTTTTTGAGAATGGCAAGCCAATTAGCAGAGAAAACAATGTCACAATGATGCAGCGGTACAGAAGAAATTGGATGCATGCGGTCCAAGTACAAAGCTTTTCTAGCATATTGGAGAAAATGTCGTGAATTCACAAAAGTTTGAAAGTGTTTGTAAGTATGTGCCTCCAGCAAGCTGACCAGGAAAAAAAGAGAACAGTTTCACTAATTAATAACCTATTTGTTGAGGGTTTTTTGTTGTTGTTGTTTTCAAACTAGGGGATTAGAAATGGTGTGGGAGACAGACTAGGGTCAGTTATTTGAGACTCAGCTTGGGAGGTTGTATAGAGAGGAACACCACCCTTCCAAACAGCTTAGTTAAATGAATGCATTTTTCACACAATCAACCAAGTGAAAGGGCAAGTGAAAGCAAGTATCTTGGACGACGCCATGATAGTTAAAGCCTACTTTCTGTTTCCCTTGTAGCTACATAACCTGATGGTGCACCTTCCCAAAAAGTCACCTGCAGCGAACCAAAACTCTTAGATAAGGCACCTACGCACACAACAAACAGCCACTGCTCAATCTATAGAACTCTGCCAAGGCACTTTGCCGCAAAACGATGACACAATTTCTTCCTTCTTCATTTGGGCGACCTACTTTACTGACCTACTTTTTAATGAGTGGGGAAATCATAAAAGGCATCGCGGGCACTCGTCATCAAATGCCGTTTTAAGCGAAGCAGTTTGGCACGGCAGATTTTGGTGGAAAGGCACCAGCTCCACCCCTTGAGGCATGCATGGGAAATTGATAAGCACTTTCTGCTCAATGGAAGAGAAAGTGGGTGGCTGCTCCCTAGCTAGAAGTCTAGGGGAAAGAGTTGGCTCTGCACAGGTTGAGAACCCAGGTGTGTAAATGCAGAGGAACCACAGACAGAAAAAGAAGGATGAGTTTTAAGATTTGCAGTGACACAGGGAAGGAAAAGCATAGTAGTGAATGCTGGGAACATCAGCTGCTTTCTCTATGGCTCTGCACTTTATATATATACATATATATATATATATATGAGACAAGTATAGACAAACAGGAATAAAACACCAACACAGACTTTCTCCTGAGAATAACCAGCCCGACTGAACGTCCCAAAATACAGTTCCCCGAGCGATCTAGGCCCAGTCCTCTGTGGCAGCTTTGTAAATTTTAAGGTTTAAGTACTCCCATGCGCATTGCATTTACAAATATCAATTTTATTGTTGTATAAAGTGTCACATACCGTGTTTCTCATATTATAAGTCATGTCTTATATTTTTTTTTACTCAAGAAAATAAGCCTATGGCTTATTTTCGGGGGGTGTCTTATTATTTTTTTTAAAAAAATACAGTATGGTACCTCCCCTGTCCAGCGCCCGGAACTGGCTGCTGCTGCGCTGCTGGGCGCGTTGTCGGCGCTTCAGCAGGGCACGCTGCTGGGTCCCGCCGGGTCGGGGCTTCACGCGGCGCGCGCTGAGGCTCTTGCCGGATCCCGGCTCGGAGCAGCGCGCGCTGCGCCTCTTGCTGCATCCCGCCGCCGGGTTGGGGCTTGGAGCAGCGCCAGCGCCAAGCGCCAACCCAGCAGCGGGACCGGCGGGACCTGCAGCGCGCGCGACAGGAAGAGGAGGGACCAGCGAGTGGCAGCCGCGGCGGCCAATGAAGGCTCGGCCGGGTGTTTTTTGTCGTTGTAGCTGCGTCCCGCTGCGTCCCTCCTCTTCCTGTCGCGGCTCGGCGCCCGGAACTGGCTGCTGCTGCGCGCGTTGTCGGCGCTTCAGCAGGGCACGCTGCTGGTTCCCGCCGGGTCGGGGCTCCACGCGGCGCACGCTGAGGCTCTTGCCGGGTCCCGCCGCCGGGTCGGGGCTTGGAGCAGCACGCACTGCGGCTCTTGCCAGTCCCACCGCCGGGTCAGTGCTTGGCGCGGTGCATGCTGCTGGACATTTTGGAGGGGCAGCAGCAGCCGGTTCCGGGCGCTGACAGGCATCTTCCTCTTCCATGGCGCCATCCAGACCTGCTCCCACCACTACGGCTTATTTTGGGGGTATGTCTTATATTTCTTCAACTCAGGAAAATCCTGCCATGGCTTATTTTGTAGGGATGACTTAAAATATGAGAAACACGGTATATGTTATGTTCCTTGGATCTGTTCTTCCAAAGGGACTTTTTAAAGAGCTGATCTTTGACCGTATTCTATTATATTCTATTCACCAATTAGGAAATCGAAAATGCCTTAGAAAATACAAGAGACAACAAATGGACAGCTAAAAGCACCAGGTGAGCAGTACTCTGCAACTTAACCCTCCATATGTAATCCTGAAAGCGGCTTTGAACCATCCGTCGTGGGGACAACCTTTGTTCACAGAACAGCTTCTGAGCTAAGTCCATATATCCTGATTTCCACCTGTTCATTATTCACCACTTCTAGTGGGTCCCAGATTCTCAAAGGCCATGCTTGCAAAACCTCTGACATCAGCTATTCATGCACAGCAGTTCACCATTTATCAATATGCTCCCTTCCTTCCTTTCTCAGACATCCAGGTGTACGCTTCATGTATAGACTGAAGGAGGCTCCAGCCTACAAACGTTCGGGACACAATGATTTTGCTAGCCGCTGGGGAGCCGAAGGATTCACCTCTTCTTCCTCTCCACCCTACCCAACCCTGCAGTTGTTGCTGGTCTTTAAAAGCACCAATTGCCCACAATTCCAAAGAAATAATTGGTCTCGTAGTGTTAAATATGCACAGTTGAGACAAAGTCTTTCCCAACAGATGCTTAGCGACTGTTCCATGAAAATGCTGAAACTCAGCCAGCAACGCCACCCTTTTCACAATACAGCCAGCTGGGTTCCCCAGGGCAATTAGCTTTATGTGGGAGGTGCATGCTGTCAGCCGAGATGATGGGAGCAAAAGATAGAAAGAATCTCTCCCACCCACCACCCCCATAAATCCTCCTATAGCTTCACAATGGGATAATCATATATGTAACCAAGAGCTGCTACACACAGTACTGAAATTTAGCATCACCTAAATGCAGCAAATACTTTGGCCACCTCATGAGAAGAGAAGACTCCCTGGAAAAGACCCTGATGTTGGGAAAGATGGAGGGCACAAGGAGAAGGGGACGACAGAGGATGAGATGGTTGGACAGTGTTCTCGAAGCTACGAACATGAGCTTGACCAAACTGCGGGAGGCAGTGGAAGACAGGAGTGCCTGGCGTGCTCTGGTCCATGGGGTCACAAAGAGTCGGACACGACTAAACGACTAAACAACAACAACAACAAAGTGCAGTAAAGAAATATTCATCTGGCATGGAATATGGGTCAGGAAAACCATTGGGTTTAGTGGCAGGGAGGCAGTTGCTGCTAACCTAAGTTTAATGTAAATAATAATAAATACCCTGTCCATCTGGCTGGGTTTCCCCAACCACTTTGGGTGGCTCACAACAGAGGACTTGGAGGTGAGTCTCTGCCTGTTTGTTTGTTTTTTAAGTTTTAATTAATAAACATAACAGGAAAAAGGACAGATAAATTAATAAAAATTAATAAAAATAGCAATAAAGCAAAATTAATTCAAAACAAACAAAACCCACTACCTGCAATACGATTCTTCCATCAATCCTACTTTAACATATGAATTAATATAGGCAGTCCAAACAGGTATCTAAACGAAACTGATGATTCTATGCTGTGCGTTCAAATGTTAGCAAAGAGAACTTCAAACTACTGGGTGGGTAGAGGTTTGGCCACCCAAAGAAGGGTCACCTAGTACAACCCTCTGCAATGCAGGAATCTCAACACGTTTGAAACCATTCTGGACCCTGCTTAGCTCTGCAAACTTGCTAGCAGTTTTATCACTGTGCCACTTGTTTTAAGATTCTTCGCCACCGTAAACACTCACAGAAAACCTACTTTTGTTGTCCATCCATTAGTCCCCCATACTACAGGAGTGCTCCAAAATCCACAAATCACAAGTATTTCTCAGAAACAAAGTAGATAGAAATAAACATTTCTGAGCAGAAAGAAAATACCACAGGACTTGTCCCCACATTAGATGCCAACGTCACATGTACCGGTAACTTAGCCCCAAGTTTCCAACACACTGTATGCACAGAACTAGGATTTCAGCAGCCCCAATTTGACACAGACAATCTCCGAGTTTCACTGTAGGTAGGACTTAAAACGCATCCTAGAATTGCACCAAATGCTTAGAGAGGAAGGCATTTCATTTCTGGGGAAAGGCACCCGATTCCACTGGATAGTTCAGCGGAAGAATCCATTCTCAGAGCACCACGCTCTTGTCTGCATACTTGTTGATGCAAAAAAGCAGAAGACTGAATTGTCACAGCAATTAATGGCATTAGTAATAACTTTTGTGGTGCATGGAAATACATTTCCGTGGCCAAAGGGGCTTACATAATGCCAGTTAATAAGGAAATCACACCCGAGGAACTCATTTACAACTACTAATAAAAGCCCAATTATCACTGCTATTATTCCAGTGGATTTACCCTTGCAATACCAAAGAGATTTATGTCCACTGTTGAGAGCAACAAGAAGGAGCTAGCGGTCCTTATTTACTCCAAGTATCGTTGAAATCGTATTGGTTCCCTAGGCTCCTGGGTTCAAATCCCCTACACAGCCAGGAAACACACACCAGTTGGCCTTGGGCAAATGTAATGGTCTCAGTTCACAGAGTTGTTTTGAGGATACTGTCCTGAGCCCGCGAGATAAGCCAAGGAAAGAGCATAAATAACAATAATGGATGTGAGCATGTTTCTACCAGCAGGTCAAGGCCGGATTACAATCCCAAAGCAAAGACCCTCGGGTTTCTCCTTCATCTCCGTTTCAGAGCATTCTGCAGTGTGCTACTAAGAAACCTTCAGCAGGGCATATCCAGTCATTTCTATGGGATGGCAAGAGGGAGCGCACTACACCAGATGCTTAAAATTGCTCCCCAAACTACATTCCCACACGCTCCAACATTTCTCTGATGAAACTAGGGACATCATGTTATGTTATGTTGGTTGGGTTTCTACATTTCTCATCTTTCTGGCAGGCAGCAATTCAGCAGGTGGGAAATATTTCCTTTCCATATTGTTCTTGGATGGTTTGCAGTGACTGACAGATTCATTTGGTCATTGCAATGGATTGCTTTGAACTCATTTCTGCACCAAGTAAATTTTATTCCCCTCTATTTTGTCCTTTATTTTGCCTGACCTGTCCCGTATTTTGCCCAACCAAAAGTGGCAACCCGAAGCTGCACCCTCCCCTCCTTTGCTGCCAAGCGCAATGCCCCCTTTGCCCCATCTCCTACTCCTCTCTCCTGAAGGCACTTTGCAAAGTGTCGCCACCAACAGCAGGGAGCAACATCGATCCCACAGCTCCTGTCACCATTTGTGACTGCTTAGATGTTTGCTTGTAAGGGACACGGGTGCCGCTGTGGTCTAAACCACAGAGCCTAGGGCTTGCCGATCAGAAGGTCAGCGGTTCGAATCCCCGCAATGGGGTGAGCTCCCATTGCTCGGTCCCGGCTCCTGCCCACCTAGCAGTTCGAAAGCACGTCAAGTGCAAGTCGATAAATAGGTACTGCTCCGGCGGGAAGGTAAACGGCGTTTCCGTTCGCTGCTCTGGTTCGCCAGAAGCGGCTTAGTCATGATGGCCACATGACCCGGAAGCGAGATGAGCGCTGCAACCCCAGAGTCATCCGCGACTGAACCTATTGGTCAGGGGTCCCTTTACCTTTTACCTTAGATGTTTGCCTATGAAAACAAAGCTCTATACCACTTTTGGAAAACAAGAGGGCATGCCTGCACTCTCCACATCTACACTTAAGATCCAGTAACAGTTTTCAGTGCTGAGGACCGCATGCCAGGCTGTGGGTCAGAGACAAAAGGAGGCATTTCCACCTCTGTACAGTGAGATAGTTTTACACTCTCACACAGCCTTCTGGGGCATTATCAGACTATTCCAGCCAGGCCAACACACTCAGTGATTGTGTAAAAATAATAATAATAATAATAATAATAATAATAATAATAATAATAATAATACATTTTGTGTTTTTATATTGTGATTTTATCTTGAGACCTGTGGGTATAGGGTGGTACCGGTATATAAATTTCAACAACAATGATAACATTAATTAATAATAATAATAACAATAGCAACAGTAATAATGTTGTTGTTGAAATTTATATACCACCCTATACCCACAGGTCTCAAGATAAAATTACAATATAAAAATACAAAACAAAAAACAAAAGCAACACAATCACCCCCTCCCAACACATTTTAAAGACATTGGATTATTTAATGTATTTTTAGTTGTTGCTGTTGTTTTGGAAGCCGCCCAGAGTGGCAAAACTCCCTGGGGAGAGCATTCCACAGAAGAGGAGCCACTGTAGAGAAGGCCCGTTCTCGTGTTGCCACCCTCCGCACCTCTCAGGGTCCAGGTACTATCTTCCAGGACTATCTCAACAGTCCTGACAACAGTCCTGTAAGACAGACCACACATTAAGAATCCTACCTTACCTATGGGGGAAACTGAGGATGAGAGGCAGCAGTTTGCCAAAAAGCAAAGTTAATGACAGAGGTGAGATCTGACTGGTCAGCTTCCCACTCACAGCTTGTTAACACGTTTTGGCCAAGACAATAGAAAGCTCATCCATGGAAACACCACGCAGGGTAACAATACAGAAGCAAGCATCCTTGACTCCTTCAAAGTAGTGTCCCCAGCAGTCCATCTGGATTAATGTATAGGTCTGTGTGTGGTAGCTGTTTTTGTCTGTGTGCGGTAGCTGTTTTTGAATCATGATACCAATGCAATTGGGGACCCATGTGGTGCTGTGGGTTAAACCACTGAGCCTAGGGCTTGCTGATCAGAAGGTCAGCGGTTCGAATCCCTGTGACGGGGTGAGCTCCCGTTGCTCAGTCCCAGCTCCTGCCAACCTAGCAGTTCAAAAGCACGCCAAAGTGCAAGTAGATAAATAGGTACAGCTACAGCGGGAAGGTAAACGGCGTTTCCGTGTGTTGCTCTGGTTCGCCCAGAAGCGGCTTTGTCATGCTAGCCACATGACCTGGAAGCTGTACGCCGGCTCCCTCGGCCAATAATGCGAGATGAGTGCCGCAACCCCAGAGTCGGTCACGACTGGACCTAATGGTCAGGGGTCCCTTTACCTTAACCAATGCAATTACCAATTACAACAAAGAACATTGCATCGCCTTAGAGCAGCCTTTCTCTGCCTTGAGTCCCTAGATGCTCTTGGACTAAAATTCCCACCATTCCTAGCCAGCATAGCCAGTGGACAAGGATGATAGTTGTAGTTCAGTAGCATCTGAGGATCCAAGTTTGAGAAAGGCTGCCTTAGGGACTAACACATTTAATATGGCCCAAGCTTTCACGAACCAGTCGAGCTGATCAGAAGCATGAAGTACTAGAGAGTTGGAAGCCATGAGGTCAGAAGGAAGTGACGTTACGTAAGGTTATTAGTGGGGAATAATTTCTACTCCCGTTCTCACGAGGCAGGGATTTTGAAATCTTTATGAGAGTAAACATCTCAAAAATTAACTTTTGCCTCTTTCAAACCCAGCGTTCTCCAGGAGGAAAACAACCCCCTTGGAAGAGCTCAGCTGTTGACTCAGTGGCCAGCATCTCTGAACCCCTTCACCCTAAACAGCAACATGTTTTTGTGTGTCCCCCCCCCAAAAAAGCCTTCTTCTTAATCCTTATTTGCTGACACTGCCACACAGGTCTCAGAAAGGGGCTAAAGGGTGCAGAGGGTTGCATAAATCCGTGGGCGCTTAACAGAGATTATTACTGGTTAACTTAGGACAACGCCTCCATTTCTGTTGTTCTGCTTATCCCTCTGGAAGTGGCAGGTTCCTCCACTTCCCAGGAATGTACGTTCTCAGCATTTCCGGTTCACGCCAGAGCAGTTCAGCTGTTCCCCACGTGAAGCCTGTGCCAGTTTTGGGTTTGGCCATCAACGTCCCTCTCCAGGCGGATCTTAAAAAGGGTCCCAGAAGAACAGCAGGCACTGTTACGTCCTCTTACCTCAACATCACAGGACTCGTGGCATTTGCTGGGATCTTCCCTGCCCAGTAGGCAAGCGTGGGGACGCGGTGACCCCCTTCCCAGGTCGTTTGCTTTGCTGAGCTCCCGCCTGCGAAATTTAAATGGAGAAAATGTATTTGCAGAGGCCCGTCTCCTAGGAGAGTTCCCAAAGAGACAAGATCGCAAAACAAAAGCTAAATAGTTAAGAGACAGGGGGACAAGTTCTCTCTTTTTAAAAAATGAGACAAGCAATCCAATAATGCGGTAGTGAAATTGTGCTAGCCCAAAACAGTGCATAACATAAATGACACAGCAATTCTAATGATCTCATCAATTCCTTCCTCCACACTGCTTCAGTTTATTCAGCACTGGCAACAGCAGAATGCAAGGCCTATTCAAGGTTGAATCTGGTATATTTTAAGCTTTTTCAACAGGCACAGGTTGGGGACGGGGGAGACACTCCTGAAGATTATAAATGTTTACAAAGTACTGGTGCGGCACATAGCATGCTAAGCTTGAGCTCCATCCTGGCTGGATTGGCCGAATTTGGGTTAAGTCATCATGGTCTCGCAGCCACAGTAAGCTTCCTTCAGGACTAGCTGTGAATGCACACGAGACAATAACTTGGTGTGAACAAAAAATGTGATGTCACATCATCTACATAAAAGCCCAGTACAGTCGTACCTTGGAAGTCGAACAGAATCTGTTCCAGAAGTCCGTTCTGACTTCCAAAACGTCCGGGAGCCCTGTCGGACGTTTGGCTTCCAAAAATAGTTTGCAAACCGGAGCACTCGCTTCCGGGTTTGCGGCGTTCGGGAGCCAAAACGTTTGAGAACTAAGCTGTTTGAAAACCAAGGAACGACTGTGTGGCTGATAGATGGGGGTAGGGAAGCAAGTGCAAATCCAGCCTGCGGTGGACTCTGGAGTCACTGCCAGGACAAGGGGCAGAGCAGGGAGGGAATGACAGCTGTGGCTGAGAGGACGAAGCAAGGACAGGCTTGTCGGAGAGTGGGCTTGGCCCGCTCTGCCTTAACACAAAGGAACACAGGAAGCTGCCTTAGACAAAGTCAAAAGTTCATCTGGTTTTTTATTGTCCACCTTGGAGTGGCAGCGGCTTCCCCAAGATTTCAGAGAGAAGTTTCTCCCAGTCCTACTTGGAGACGATGGGGGTTGCATCTGGGACCCCTAGCACGTACACTCGCAGCAGCAGCAAAAGCATGGCTTGAGAGACAGTGCAGCTGACAAGGGGAATCTACTAGGATGAAGAGAGGTGGGTGAGAAGGCCGACCTCTGATCAAGGAAATGCAAAGGTTCTCCGATGACAACAAAAAGAACTCATGGAGCAGGTGCCCCGCCTTAAAAACTTTTTAACCCACTTTCAAGATTTAGGAAGAACACCTTCGCCTTCCATTGTACTTTTTATAAATAGTTTCAAAAGCCGCACAGCTGTTTTCAACCACTGGAACATCCACATTTTTTTCTCCTTGCCTAAGTCGGATAGGAGGCATACAGGAAACACTTTAATTGATTCCGATTCAGTTCTGCTTGCACATCTAGTCCTCAGGGGCTAGACAGAGATGGGCTTGTCTGTGCTTTGTTTGCCCAACAAGATTTGGAAATGTTTGGTACATGGAGCTGTTACATCCACACTGCATAAACATTTATATAACCATGTCAGACCGTGCTGTTTTGTTTAAAAATGATTTCTCCTGCTGTTGCTGCTGCTGGCAAATTGTTTCTATCTAACAAAATGTATAAGCTGCTTGATTGCGGCAAAAATCTCTTAAGCGGTTTACAGGAAGTTTCAAAATTACCTGTACAGTTTTAGATATTGAAAAACAATTGACATAAAAATATATTAGGACACATTGTTTTCAGCAGGCCCTGGAAACAGTACAGGGAAGGTGTCTGCCTCGTGTCAACAGGCAGGGAGCTCCTGCCACACTAAAAAGACTGATTTCTTACAATTGTAAGCAGCTTCTGAAAGCAGCTCTGTTTAGGGAAAATTTTAATGTTTGATCTTTTACCGTGTTTTTAATATTCTGTTGGGAGCCGGCCAGAGGGGCTGGGGAAACCAATAAATGAATTTATTACGATTATGATTATTAATTGTGGGAGGGGAATTACGCAGTCCCTGTAATGGTGCCAGTTCCGCAGATCAGAATAGTGGAATGGCCACAAAAGGGCTTCAGGTACCAACAGTGACACCTTGAATTTGGCCTGGTAACAAGCGGGCAACCGGTGCCATTCTCGAAGCAGAGGTGTGGCATGCAAACAATCACTCGCTCCTGTCAGCAACTGTGCTGCAGCATTCTGAATTAACTGCAGCTTCTGCATCACAGACCCCTGGCTTTGATTGGGTTATGCAGGCTGCTTGACCAATGAAGGCTCTCCCTACCCCAATGTGGATCCCTGATAGACGACGACAAGTATCCACCAACAGCATACGAATCAATATGGCTAACCTGATTCAAACACAACCATGGGCGCTTTCCGCCGCCCGGGGCAGCACCAGGGGCGTGGATGCGCAGCATTGCCACGCACAACGCATGTGCCATACGCAGTGGCTCTGCACATGCATGCTACGCAACGGAGCCACTGGCAAACCTCAGCGCCATACAGGGATTCCGCCGCCCGGGATCCTCCGCTTGCGGAGCCGTGAGCGGAGGATCCCAGTGCTAGAGGAGCGTCGCCAGCAAGCCGCGGAGCGAAGTTTTAAGAAAGCCTCGCTCTACAGCTTGCTCGCTCACTGGCTTAGCGTGCGCTTTGCTTGTTCCTGGGCGAGGGGCAGGCCAGGGAGGGGCGTCAGCGGCCCCCCGCCCCGTCGCCCACACTCTGTTGAGTGACATGTGAAGCAGCCAATGGAGCCTCCATTGGCTGCTTCACATGCCACTCAACAGAGTGGCGCGGAGGCAACCGGCAACATCGGGGCCTCTCTGCGATGGCGGTTGCGCTGAGGCAGCGGCGGCCATCGTCGGTGGAGAGGGGGCACTGCCCCCCCCAGAGTGGAGCCCAGGGTGCCCCACCCCTATCACGCCCCTTGCTACGCCCCTGCACCCACCCACCCCACTCACACATGAAAACGAAGTTCACCACAGCCAACAACAAACAAACAACCAAACCCAAGCCAGGCTTCCTCAACCTCAGCCCTCCAGAGGTTTTGAGACTACAATTCCCATCACCCCTGACCACTGGTCCTGCTAGCTAGGGATCATGGGAATTGTAGGCCAAAAGCATGCGGAGGGCCGAGGTTGAGGAAGCCTGCCCTAGGCCAACCCCAATCTCTCTCGCCAGCAAAGGAACACAAGCGAATAGTAAAGAGAACCTGCACAAGCGAAGCGGACACAAAACCCCACACATATACATTAAGTAAAATAGAAACATTGCCACCCAGCCCCAACTCCACCCACCACGGCCCCCTCCACCTCTTTCTCCCTTTTCTTCCTAATGTAACACCAATGTCTCAACAAATGAAACTGATCTGTAAAAAATGCATCTTGGAAAAAGAGACATTGCACATACTTTTGTAAACCAAGAAATCTTTAATTAAAAAAAACATTTTTAAAAAAATGAATGGTGGAAGTGCCGTGTTTCTCCAAAAATAAGCCATACCCCGAAAATATATGCCATACTCCGAAAATAAGCCATACCCCAAAAATAAGCCATAGTGATAGGCAGTAGGTTAAACTGTACCATACTTAATAAAAAAAATAAGACATCCCCTGAAAATAAGCCACCGTGTTGTTGTTTTTTGAGGAAAAATAAATATAAGACGGTGTCTTATTTTTGGAGAAACACGGTAGGTAAAGTTGCCCCCAATGCAATCATGGTTGAGGCCCTGATCTCCACCTTACACAACTGATACGCTCTGGGGAAGGGAGGGAGGAAGTCAAATAGGATTAGAGCACTTTGAACTCAATTTCCCCCCTGGCCCCACCCTCTAACACAGTGTTTCCCAAACTTGGGTCTCCGGCAGTTGTTGGACTACAACTCCCATCATCCCTGGCTAGCAGGACCAGTGGTCAGGGATCATGGGAACTGTAGTCCAGAAGCAGCAGGCGACTCAAATTTGGGAAACAGTGGCAATACCCAGCCTCTATGTACTAACTGGAAAACTATACCTTCCTGGCCTAGGTTTGGATATAGCTGCCTAAAACCCCGGCAACACATTCAAGCTGAAGACAGAGAAATGAGATATTTGCTGCTTTCTGTTGTGGCTACATTGGCTAATTGTTTTTGTTTGTTTGCTTTTTGTTTAATGGAAAAGCTTTGCTTTGCAAATAGGCTAAATGAAACAAACTCAATTCAAGTGACGGCCTCCCCCTACCCTTCCAAAATAAAAAACGATGAGTGCTTGTTGACAAGCTCATTCACCCTTCTTCCCCAAAGCAGTAAACACCAAGGGTACACATTGCACCAGCCCTAATAAGGGGCTTTTTCTGGACCAACTCTCTCCTGAGGTGCACATCCACGCAAAATAACACAGGCCTGTGGCATTTATTTCAATAATCAAATGTTATGCAAGCATCCTGTTGCATTAAATTACAAAGGCCAAGGCTTCTGGGGGGAAAACTGACGGAGGAGAGAAAACAGAATGTTTCCTTGTAAGGAAGAGGGGGGTGGGGGTGGACAAACCCAAATACACACCCTGGAAAGGCCAAAAATGGAAAATTACCAGGGCATGGGATGTCACACGATCTTTCTGCATGCATGCCTTTTTGCCAGGGAACATATTGAGATACTTTCTGGAGGACTTTAGGGCTTGTCTATAGCTCATGCAAACATTGTAAGACTCCCCCCCCCAAAAAAACACACTCAAGTTCATTCCTGCTGTTGGTGAGTTTGCCATTTCAGAGGGGTGATTTTCAACCAATTCCAAATAGGGCTGCACTACTTCTGAAGGACGAGGTTCACAGGCTAGGGAAGGAGCCCTGTTGGTTGGTCTGCAGCAGAGCTTAGCGCACCTGTTGTGGCCACTTATGGATGGAGATCACCTGGCTATGTCTCTTATATTCTGGTAGCCTTCAGATTGGACCACTGCAACATGCGGTACATGCTGCTTCCTTTGAAAATGCAGGTGGCTACACAGCTGCAAAAGACCAGGCGTTGGGGTTATATTTATATATTTATATTGCTGGTGTTGAAAACACCGGCTCCCAATCTGTTTCCAATATCAATTCAAAGTGGCTGGTTCGCCACACCAGAGTACTAATATAGGGTGGCAATGACCAGGGCCAGAATAATCCTGGTCAGGCCCTAAGAGCAAGAGGAACTCCATTTTGTATATTCAATTCTAAATCTCTCTGCCTCTGATAGAAAGCAAACGGGCACAGCATGTTTGCACATCTAATGCAAAGATCTAACCACACACAGCACTTCTAAGAAATCCTAGCATAAACCACAAGAGCAAGAGGATGCAGCCCACCGCAAGTTCTAAGTAGGGCACAACCACAATTGTGCCTGTAAAATTCCACATAGACACGTGTATGAAGGTACCAGGTACATAACGCCACCTAGTAGAGTTGGGCGGGTGACTTTGCATCTTGGGGTGCTCTCTCTTGATTGGTTGATGAAGTACTGCAGAAAGGCTGATCTTCACTCTGTCAAAAAGGTATAAAAGCACTCTGTGTATGCCCACGGGTCAGGCAGAATGAGAAACTCATTCTCACTGCCACCATTTATTGCAATAAATGTTTTAATAAATCTGTTTTATAATATGTACAATTGCCTGAGATTTCGTCTGGTCAATTTGGGAAGCCAATCATCCATATAACATTTCTGGAGACCTTACACTAACTGACCATCTTCGCCCATACCCAATCACCATGGCTGTCCTCAGACACTTTCTCCCCCGCTTCCGGGGTCAGGCAATTATAACTCCCACCATCCCTGACCATGTGCCCCACTGGCTGGGGCTGATGGGATTTGCAGCCCAAAACACCTTTCCTCCCCTCTCCAGAATTTCAGCTTTTCCCAATTTTACCTGGAGGTGCTGGGGATTGAACCTGGGACCTTGGGCATGCCAAGCATGTGTTCTACCACTCATCCATAGTCCACCCCATGGTTCTGGGAAGCAGGACAGGAAGACTACAGCCCTCTCCTGTTGTTGGTTCCAGACTTCCAACATCAGGCTTTCAGTAGTATGCTTCCTTTGAATCTGGAGCTTCCATCTAGC
This sequence comes from Zootoca vivipara, assembly GCF_963506605.1. Taxonomy (NCBI): domain Eukaryota; kingdom Metazoa; phylum Chordata; class Lepidosauria; order Squamata; family Lacertidae; genus Zootoca; species Zootoca vivipara. Next base: position 102,264,059 of record NC_083277.1, read on the forward strand.
CATTACGACTAACAACCATTAATACCATAATCCGCCGTGAATTTATTTAATCTACTTTAAAGCCCTCTGAGCTATTGGCCGTCACATCTTGTGGCAGCACATGTTATGCCTTATGTTTGAAGATGTGATATATCTTATAATGTGTAAAGAAGGAACAACTAATGTTGCCGGACTACAAATCCCATCATTCCTTGGCCACTGGACAGCATGGGGTGGGGCTGATGGAACTGGGATCCAATATCACGCAGAGGTTCTTTACCCTTGTGATATAGTGAGATGCCGGGTTGAAATATGGCTCTTAGAGATGCAAACTGGTTAACTAATTTCTGGAAATAGATGAGAAGTTAAGTCGTATGGCCAGAGAGGAAGTTTTAGAAGTAGGGAAGGGATTTTAAATGAAGACAGCAAAGCCTTGGGACTGTGAGTTCTGCGGCAGCTTTTTATCATAAATGTCAGACCATTCCTTTCTATATTTGGAAACGGACAGGAAACATATGTGGAAATAGCTGCTGCTGCTGCTCCCAAAGAGCAATAGGGGAAATATGACTTCACACACACACACACACACACACACACACACACACACACACACGGTGTACTAGAAGCAGGAATGAGCTACTTCACGGTGTGGCCTCCTGCCTACCTCAACATAAATAACCCCACCAATGCAAAAGAGACACACAGATGCGGATCTGATCAGAGAGATCTTTACAATGAGAGAGATGTTTTCAAAGGCATGAAAAACAAAGGGAGCCTCTTGGGGAACTTGGCACCTCTTAGAAAATAAACTAACGTTTCAGTGAAACCAAATACAGATAAATGGAACAAGCAGGCAGAGTTGCGCCAAAGTGAACACCTTGGAGCCTCTGTATTCTGTCAGAGAGCATAAATTCCACCGATCGGACTCGGTCAGCACTGCAGGCTGCTAGTTAGTTTTGGGGCATTTTTGATGAGCTCACAGCACAGTTGTAATTGATCCCAGTAAAAATCCCAGTTTCCCAAAGCTGCTACCGGAGGGAAATCACTACTGTTACTAATTAAGAGATTAGCAACTTCTTAAATTAGAGATTAGCAACTTCTTAACACTGAAAGATCTACATTGGCTCCCAGTACGTTTCTGAGCACAGTTCAAAGTGTTGGTGCTGACCTTTAAAGCCCTAAATGGCCTCGGTCCAGTATACCTGAAGGAGCGTCTACAACTCCATCATTCTGCCCGGACACTGAGGTCCAGTGCCGAGGGCCTTCTGGCGGTTCCCTCGTTGTGAGAAGCCAAGTTGCAGGGAACCAGGCAGAGGGCCTTCTCGGTGGTGGCGCCCGCCCTGTGGAACGCCCTCCCAACAGATGTCAAAGAGGAAAACAACTACCAGACTTTTAGAAGACATCTGAAGGCAGCCGTGTTCAGGGAGGCTTTAAATGTTTAATCCATTATTGTATTTTATTTTTCTGTTGGTAGCCGCCCAGAGTGGCTGGGGAAACCCAGCCAGATGGGCGGGGTATAAATAATATATTATTATTATTATTATAAGAGATTTTTGGCCTATTAAGCAACACATAAAAGCTTTAAACAAATAAAGAAGGGCCAGATTAATGAACCCAGTTGTTGCACTTGTGAGAGCCAGCACAACAAGACCCGCTAGGACGGCAAGACTTTCCTCCTCCTCTCATCCCTCACCCCTGTGCACCCTGCGTCCCTCTCTAATCTTTTTTGGGAAGGGCAGGAGAAACACCAGAACAGTGTATGGGGAAAGGAGAGGGGTATCACTCCAGTAGACAAGCAGAAATGCTTATGGAGTGATCTACTCAGCACGATGCTGAATTCCAATGTGTAGGAATCCAATTTGTGTGTGCTCTCCTCTTCCAACTGGTCTCATAATTTCCTAACACTGATTCCCAGATGTTTCCAATATGGGTGACATAGTACAGAGGTATCTTGCATGTGCCTCATTTAGGACTGACTCATCAAAACCTCCTCCCTAGCGGAAAAGGCCATAATAATAATAATAATAATAATAATAATAATAATAATTTATTATTTATACCCCACCCATCTGGCTGGGTTTCCCCAGCCACTCTGGGCGGCTTCCAACAGAAAAATAAAACACAGTAATTTATTAAACATTAAAAGCCTCCCTGAACACGGCTGCCTTCAGATGTCTTCTAAAAGTCTGGTAGTTGTTTTCCTCTTTGACATCTGTTGGGAGGGTGTTCCACAGGGCAGGCGCCACCACCGAGAAGGCCCTCTGCCTAGTTCCCTGCAACTTGGCTTCTCGCAACGAGGGAACCGCCAGAAGGCCCTCGGTGCTGGACCTCAGTGTCCGGGCAGAATGATGGAGGTGGAGATGCTCCTTCAGGTATACTGGACCGAGGCCATTTAGGGCTTTAAAGGTCAGCACCAACACTTTGAATTGCGCTCGGAAACACTGCATGGCTGTCATTTCAGGACAAAGCAGGGCATGGATCCTATTCTCCTAATGAAATAAAAAAAATGATGGCAGGAGATCACTTTCACCAGCGTTCCTTATATATAACAACAGGGTCCCAATATCTGCCCACTACATGGCATAAAAAGGGTAAGGAAAGAAACCAAGCTCCACAATGCATTAACAAACTTTGAACCCATGAGAAAAAGCGGGCCACTTCAAAATAAATCCAGATCACATCTCCAGTGCTGCTTTGCAGAGAATGAGAGAGAGAGACTGTCAGTATCTCTCCTAGCGATTTACAAACTGATAATAAACATATTTGGGTATTTATCTCTCTGTAAACAAGTGATGCTATTTTAAAGATAATCCCCGCTAAGAGGGCACTTGTCCATCAAAATTTGAACTTTGGCTAGTACATCAAAGTTAAAACTGGGAACACTGAAATTATTATCGAGTCCAAGGACTCCTCTCAAGTGGGAACTATCCCCAGTAACCGCAGGGACAGTGAGAATACGGGAAAATTTCCTCTTCTATGAATCCACCGGCAAGCACTTGAAAAACTGTGTTCAATGTTGTATGAGCAAATCTGAAAGTCCAAGATAGCTCAAACATGTATATAAGTAAAAGGCACTTTCTGATGTTCCAGTTGGTTGTTTAGGGTGGAGGAGCACTTTGTTTTGTCTGGCTTTGGGTGCGTACATTTTGCTACTTGAGCAGCACCAGCAGACCCTCCAAGTGTCCCTATTTTCCAGAGACAGACGCCATCCCAGTTTCTGATTTGATCCCGGAATGTCCCGCTTTTCCTTAGATGTCTCTATTTTCATCAGGGAAATGTTGGAGGGTATGGAGTTTTGCGGCCCTGGTGTCAAGGAGATAAATAACTATACAACCTTTAGAAGACGTCTGAAGGCAGCCTTGTAAAGCGAAGTTTATAAATGTTCAATGTTTTATTATGTTTTCTTATATGTTGGAAGCCTCTCAGAGTGGCTGGGGCAACCCAGTCAGATGGGTGGGGTATAAATAATAACATCATCATCATCATCATTACTACTACTACTACTATTATTGAGTAGGACGTCCCTATTTTCATCTGATAAATGTCAGAGGGCATGCACCAGTTTGTATTCTGTGAAATGGGTACTTTATGGTGCCTGTAACAATTTCTTCAACTTCCAAACGTGCCCCAACCCAAAAATGTTGGGGCCCCCTGATCTAAGTCTTCCATGGCAAGGGTGCTACAGCCAGTGAAGAAGGACGAGGTCAGTGCTATCGAACTGAAACAGAGGATACAGCCTAACTTCCCTTCCAGCTTTTTGCCTGAATTTTGATTAGGGAGCTTATAGAAAACAAGACCCTGATTTCTGCACAGGTGCTGCGAAAGAGCCAAACAAGCCTTAGAAACGAATGAGTGGCAGCAGTTACCTCTTCTTGTTTGCCATCTCCCCGTGTAGGGACCGACGCTGCCCGCATAGTCACACTTCTCAGCCCAAGGCCCGTTATCTCCTAGGAGGGAAAGAAAACTCCTTGTTTGAAAAACGGAACGGGAAAGCCTTTTTAATTCAAAACAAGGAGAGCTTGCAAGAAAGTTAATAGAGCATGCTTCTGTTCCCCATCCCACCCCTTCAAATGAACCTTAATATGTTAAGAAAGCTACTTACAAAGAATGATTATGGACAGTACAATAAGCTTCCTTTTAATATTGTTACTAATATAATGGCTTATACCGAGCTAAAAAAAAAGAAGAAGAAGCAAGAGTCACAAGAACATTCAGAAAACACCAGAGCAAAAGGGAGGCTTTAATTGCTGGCAAATGGCTTGTTTGTTTGCTTCTAAATGGGCTGGTACCCTTTTTCAGCCAGAGCGCATTTCCGGCACCTCTCAGGTGGGTGCCATTGTGGGCCACTGCTCCCCACACCTGCTCCGTGCCTTTGCATACTTCCAATAATAATAATAATAATAATAATAATAATAATAATAATTTATTATTTATACCCCGCCCATCTGGCCGGGTTCCCCCAGCTACTCTGGGCGGCTTCCAACAAAACACTAAAATACAGAAATCCATCAAACATTAAAAGCTTCCCTAAACAGGGCTGCCTTGAGATGCCTTCTAAAGGTCTGGTAATTGTTGTTCTCTTTGACCTCTAGTGGGAGGGCATTCCACAGGGTGGGTGCCACTACCGAGAAGGCCCTCTGCCTGGTTCCCTGTAACTTAGCTTCTCGTAGCGAGGGAACCGCCAGAAGGCCCTCGGCGCTGGACCTCAGTGTCCGGGCAGAACAATGGGGGTGGAGACGCTCCTTCAGGTATACCGGACCGAGGCCGTTTAGGGCTTTAAAGGTCAACACCAACACTTTGAATTGTGCTCGGAAACGTACTGGGAGCCAATGTAGGTCTTTCAGAAGCCCAAAACAAACATTTAAGTCAAAACAGAAGCTGGCCACCTTGCACGAGTCTACATGTTTTTGAGATCTGTGACTCCACCTAGCTCCTAGCCATTCCTAGCTGCCACTGGTCAAGCTACAGGATGGGACCAATTTTGTATTTTCTTTTCTTTAATCCGTCTCCTGTGTAGCGGCAGCGGGCCTCTGGATTCTTTATTTAAAGGTTACAAAGGATACAGAACAATCAGCAAAATTGATAGTAATTAACTTATCGACTGAGAATTGTAAGATAACTAAAGGCACCAGACAAGGTTGTATGCTGTCACCTTCATATTAGTTTTAGAAGTTTTGGTGCAAAGAATAATGTGTAATCAATAAATTAAAGGAATGTGGGTGGGACAGAGACAATACAAATTAAAAGCATTTGCAGATGGTGTGGTGATATCTGTAGAGGAACCAACAGAGCCAATTCCAAAAGCATTAGAAGAGATCAATTATTTTGGAGAAATAGCAGGTCCTAAAATTAATAAAGGGAAAATACCAGGCTCCTGGTAAAAAAACAAACCATGATTGATGAGAGTAAAAATAAATTACAAAATATGCCAGGGCTAAAGACTGAAAAGAAGGTTACGTATTTAGGCGCATGGTTAACAGCAAATAATATAAATCTATATAAAGATAATTATTTGAAAGACAACAAACTTTTTAGAAAGGAATGGAAGTGGTTTACTGAGTATTTACAAACTGTAAACAAATCAAGACATTGGCAGGATTATTGTAAAAGCCTGCAGTTTTAAAAATATATATGAATATAGACGACTAAAAGAATAAGTTAAGGCAATTTGGAGTATGCAGGGAAGGACGAAAATAAATGTAAGGAACTGCAGAAAGAGGGGGAAGGGAGTTGAAAATGTTAAAACTTGGTGTCAGGGGTCCTTCCGACAGGGAACCTCCCCCTGTCCTGTTGACCAGCACTTCGCCCAGTGAGAGCAGCAGCAGTGAGTCAGGTGGGAGGAATGAGGAAGTTAGCGGGATGGAGGAGGCAAAGCTCAGCGATGTTGGAGAGCCCTTGCACCGCCTTGACCAACAGGTGGAGGGGAGCAGGCAGCCCCTTCCGGCGCCCGAATTAAGGCGCGCCACTAAACATAAGGTCGGGAGGAGGCGTTTCGGGGTGCCTAAGCTCTTATGCTGGTCACGCAACAGGAAACGTCCACTCCCGGATTCTGCGAGTGACTAGGATTCTGCAGCAGCAGCCGGTTCCAGGCACCAAGGCAGCAGGCCGCTGGCTCAGCGCTCCGCAGCGCCGGGCGGAGCACAGCGACCTGGCCTCTTTTTTTTCTTTTTTGCCTGCCGCCCCGCCGCCGAAACCGGCAGCTGCAGAGCGGAGCGCTCCGCAGCGCCGAGTGCTCGGAGCGCCCTGCAGCGCTGGGCGGAGCGCAGCGGCCTGGCCTCTTTATTTATTTATTTATTTGCCTGCCGCCCCGCCACCGGAATCGGCAGCTGCAGAGAGGAACGCCCAGCAGCGCCGGGCGGAGCGCTGAGCCAGCGGCCTGCTGCCTTGGTGCCTGGAACCGGCTGCTGCTGCAGCGCCGCACAGAGCGCCCAGCAGCACCCCGAGCCAGCTGCCTGGCCCCTCCGAGGAGGCCTTAAGGTACAAGACATCCCCTGAAAATAAGACACCATGTGTGTTTTTGAGTAAAAAAAAGAATAAGTTGGTGTCTTAAAAAGGGGGAAACACGGTATGTACCTGTTCCTCCAGCATTATTGAAGCTAAGCAGTTGCAGACTTGGCCAGGTCCTTGGATGGGCGACCATGAGTAGCCTCACACAAGAACGGGACACAGCACTTGAGGAAATATTTTTAAGAACAGAATGTAATGTGCAGAGGCAAGGCATGAGTAGGCTATTCCGACCAATTAATCAAACTGAATGTCACTGACAGTCCCTTCTCTGCCACCTGAGGCTAGCTGGGGCTGATGGGAGTTGTGGGTCAAAACATCTAGAGGGCACTAGGTTGGCCAAGCCTGATGTGGAATCACAGAATTGTAGAGCTGCAATGCAGGGAAAGTGGGCCTTCCTTTATTGCCTGAAAGGTCCCCTCCTTACCCCACTGATGAAATGAGGCTTGAAAGAAGCATTCTATTACAGGCAACAGATTATAGGGTTCAATCTGGTTTACAGATAGGCTTATGGGCCCCAAAACATTGGCAGCCCCTGATGGAGTGTTATACAATTTATAAAGAGCAATACAAGAAAGCACTCTTTATTAGAGTTTTTCAAAGCTCCCCTCAGATCGACTTGGAAATTACCCAGGTTCTTCGCGAGGGGTGGGGAGAGAGATTTGAAGATGTCAGGTATTTATTTTTAAACCAACTGAGGGATGCTTTTTCTTCCCCTACAGAAATGAATGGCAGCCATTGGCGAATGGATGGGGGGGGGCCAAAGGCTCCTCCCGAAAGAACAATTTCCCCATCAGCTTCCAGTGTTGGCCCCACACCTCTTGAAACCAGGTCTATGCAACACAGTGGTGTGTGACGTAGCTCCTTTATGTTGCTCTGGGCCAATTTTCAAGAAGCTTGTGGGGGGGCTTTGGCAACAGAAACAATATAGTCTGCAGCTGCCAAAAAACCCTTCAAAATCCCTGGCTGACAAAGTCTTTACTCAGGGTAATGCCAAGCCTCTGCCAGTCAGGGAAGACAGCAATTCTTCATCCACTCAGATTTCAATTTGTGCAGAAGAAGATCTGTGCAGGAGAACTTGTCGCAGGGTGGAGGGGGCGAATCTTTAAAAGTTCACCTCTCTTTTTATGAGACCCTGAAGTTCTTTTCCTGGGTTGTGAGAACCGCCATGACATCCTTACTAAAATCTCCCCTATCCAAATGTTATTTTTCTTCTTTTTTATGATTATTTGTTGACAGATTCTTTCCCCTCCCCCTAGTTTCCCATAAGACTACTGTGTGAGGTAAATAAGGCTCGGGGATAATAACTAGCTCAAGGTCTCCTTTGAGCTTAATGGCTGAGAGACAATTTGAATCCAAGGCCAACACGCCACAACTATGCCATTTAGCATTCTGCTGGAACAAGGCACGGTGTTGTACATCCCCATTTATTAAGTTAGCGCGGCTGAAGCCAAAGAAAGCCTCATAACATTCCCCCTAAAACCAGCCGCCTAAGCCACCTTTGTTACAGTGACTGTATCGCTTCACCTGTGAACCAGAGGAGTGTGTTTTCCTTCACGGTGCTGTCAACTTTGTTTTTTATTCGTCCCACCAGGGCATCCATCTCCCTCAGGTTTGCTCCGTATGGATCTTGTCCAGGCAGGTCCCATGTTGGCTCAGCCAACGTCAAAGGCACATGCATATGAGCCAGGGCGATATATAGGAAGAATGGGTGTCCACTCCGGCTAGAGATAAAACACAGAAAGGCACACTGGTGAATTAAATGGAGGAAGGCATGACTTGGTCAGAATGGAGGCCGCACGGCTGCCCAACAGTCTATTACTACGGCCATCATAATATAACATCTTTCCACTCAGCTGGCCTGAAATTTTAAGAGGTTCTTTCTCCAAAATTGAAGTGGTTCTGCTTATTTAAGTCTGTGTTTTTCAAACCAAACAGGGGACCTCGTCACGTCCACCAAAGATGTCCCCAGACTGCTTGTTGCAGAGGAAGCTAAGCCACGTTCTAAGAACCACTGTCAGTTCATGCAGAACGCTAGCTGAGCCTCACCATTGTCCCCAAGTAAACTAAGAGTGCTATTCAGAATGTAATCAATACTTTTCTGTAACTGTGCATTGCAAGGGAAGTGCTGGTCAGGAAAACTTGTCAGCCACTACTGATATTCTCACCGAGGAACCCAAACCACGAGTTTGAAAATCACCAATTTAGGCCACACCTGCACTGTTGTCGGGCAATAGAAGGGGAGGAGTGGGCAGTGTATCCCTTGATTTAGGAATCAAACAACACCAGAGATTCATGCAACAATGCAGCTTCAGTAACAACACAAACATTGATTCAGGTGGTGTCAGTACAGTGATACCTTGGTTTACGAACTTAATCCGTTCCGGAAGTCCGCTCTTAAACCAAAGTGTTCTTAAACCAAGGTGTGCTTTCCCATAGCAGCGGGGGACTCAATTTACAAATGGAACACACTCAACAGGAAGCGGAACAGCTTCTGCTTCCAAGGCAAATTTCACAAACCAAAACACCTACTTTCGGGTTTGCAGCGTTCTTAATCCAAGTTGTTCATAAACTAAGCTGTTCTTAAACCATTATATAACCTGCATAGTGCAAATTCTTGGATGTACATTCAGTATACAGCTGCAAATCTGGTGACGAAAAGTATTCCTTCCTTCATATTTCCCATGTGGAGAATTCCCCCCCCCCTAAATCAGATTTAACAGGGAGATGCCTTAAGGACAGGTCTGACATCAACGCATGGCACTCTTAAGGCAAATGATGCAGGCATCCTTTTCATTAAAAGAAGAAGAACTATAGAGGCCTGGCACCGTGTGGACACAGGCACAGGGTTGGAGAACGTATACTCTCAGTGGCAGGATGCAGTGAAAGAAGCATTGGGTGGCTTGAACCTCCAGTGCCTCCAAAGTGCCTGGGAAGGGGTTCTTGCAGAGACCGGGGCTACCTTAAACTGGCATAGGTTGGTGTTGCCAAAAGGCCTGGCCACTAAAGCACACTATCCACCCCCCTCCCCTTGAATTAAAACAGGACGCACAATTCACTCTTGCACCACAAAGCTCTGGAAGTAGGCACACTCAGAGCAGGGACTCAGGCAGGGATGCAATGGGTGACCTCCTTTGAGGACAGGTCATTTTGGCATCACGTACAATGCGGTCAATCACTCCCAGTGACAAGGAACAGAAGAACTGCCTAGCTGCAGAGGTTAAATCAAGGGTTCCCAAACTAAGGCCCGGGGGCTGGATGCAGCCCAATCGCCTTCTCAATCCGGCCCGCAGATGGTCCAGGAATCAGCATGTTTTTACATGAGTAGAATGTGTCCTTTTATTTGAAATGCATCTCTGGGTTATTTGTGGGGCCTGCCTGGTGTATTTACATGAGTAGAATGTGTCCTTTTATTTGAAATGCATCTCTGGGTTATTTGCGGGGCCTGCCTGGTGTTTTTACATGAGTAGAATGTGTCCTTTTATTTAAAATGCATCTCTGGGTTATTTGTGGGGCATAGGAATTCGTTCATTTCCCCTCCCCCCCCCAAAAATAGTCCGGCCCCCCACAAGGTCTGAGGGACAGTGGACCGGCCCCCTGCTGAAAAAGTTTGCTGACCCTAGGGTTAAATGAAAGGAGTCACTCCCAGAGCCTCATAGGATCCTTTGTTCCATTAGGTAATTCTGCATGACACTCTGGTGATTCTCTCTCTCTCTCTCTCTCTCTCTCTCTCCCACCCACACCCTGGCAAGAATAACAATGTCTGTTTTCACCCACAGAAACAGTTGCTGAGCCCCCCTTTATCAAGCACAGCACGGCACATATCCTTAGCAAGGAAAGAAGGGATAGTAGTTATTCCTAGCAAGAAGTACGGGAGGAATGAGATTAAGGTGAAAGGAGGAGAAATTACATCAGGAACTGGAGTCTGCTGTGTTCCACACCACTGGAAATAAACTGATGGACCTGGGAGTGGGCGAGATGAAGAGAAGACACACCCCGCAACCAGGAAATTAGCCTGGAAGGATCATTGGGCAAGGGGTAAACCTGGAGCAGAAGAATAGTAATTCCGTAAGAGGAACAAATCATTTCGTATTACGACTTGACTTCGTGCGACTTTGGTTTAAACGCTTGCTTTTGTGGGTCAAAGGACAACATGGGAAAGTGATTCTTTGCAGACCGACCCAGGTCCTCCCCCTCATGCTGCAAAGAAACCAAACTGCACTGAACATTCATAGATACTACAGGCAAAAGAGGTTTCCCTGTGTTTCACAGATGCAACCAAGGCTCATGCCTAGGGCTGGGCGATATATCAATATATCGTCCAAAACCGGTTTGAAGTTCATACAATATCTGTTTCATAGCTTCTGACCTGGCAATATATTGCAAATCATGGTGTGTGTGTGTGTGTGCGCGCGCTATGCAAAAATCACAATGTGGGAAGAAAAGTGAAGCCAGCCGATGACTCTACATAGCTTATTTCAGACATTGTGATATATCGGTATATCGTGATGTTTAGCTGACGATATATCACAATGTTGAAAACCAGATAGCGCCCAGCCCTACTCATGCCCGGTAGCAACTTCTTTCTGTAGCTACCTTGAGTATACTTCTGTGTAGAAAGGTGAGATATGTATCACAGGTTAAACAAGCAAACAGAAATTTGAGTTGCATGACGCACAAGCCCTCTCCAGGTGTTCTGCAAGCATGCTAAAAAATACGTCACTCTTATCGCCCTCTGCAAGTTGGAGGGTGACCGTCAGAAGTAGAGAGCCTCCAAACTCATGTGGCTCCCTGCACATTTTAGAACCTTGGCAAAAGTCCTCAAACTCTGATAAGGTTCTAGCTCCACCGCCTTCATGGTTCTTCAGGAGCTCAGAAGGCTCCCCAGTCCCCATTTAAGAAAGTCGCCCTCCAACTTAACAGAGGGTGATGAGAACAAAGACCAGATCATGGATGTTGAGTTAACACACTTACGGAACACCTGAAGAGGGTTACATATCCTCGGCTTCTCCCTTTCCCTCTGGTCCAGGAGCCATTCTTAAAGGCACGTTTTATAAACCACAGGAGATGTTCAATCCCTTTAGTTCAGCAGCCTCATAAACACGCCCAGGGCAGCTAATCAGAGCAAGTTTAAACATCAATAAAGATGCAAGTCAGTTGAAATTATGTGATAAGGATAAGGTGGAATGGGTTCAAAGAGAGGGTTCAAAGAGTCCAAATCAAGACTCTTGTGAGCAGCAGATGCGTCCAAAGGAGCAAAAATCTAAGTGTGCCAGCTCTTAGCTCCTAAGAAAAGGTACTTAACTGCAAGGTAATCTCCTCCGGAAGAATCGCTGTACCTGCCTCAAGTACTGACCTTTGGAGCTATCTGTATAAGCAAAGTTCTCTTCTGCTTTAGTACCTTAAGAATGGTTCTGTGGTGTATTAGTGCAGTCCACAAGGCAGGTGCACCCTGGATGTGAGCCAGGAAAACAACTGACCTGGCACATTCTGTGCTGCAAACCATTTTTGCAACGCATCAATTTAGAAAATAAAAATATAAAATGATCATTAGCCCCTCTTCCTGCTGGAAACGAAAGGCCGACAATGTAGCAGTCCGTTCAGAACCATGCTCTTATTAGTGCAGGCGACACCCCTGCGAGGAAGTCTTAATGTTTTAAAATGGCCTGTATTTGGGTAATGGAGAGGGCAGAGGGAGGGAGGGAGGGAGGGAGGTTTAATGCCTCAATCTAAGCCAATCAAATGAGCAAAAAAAACATCTGAACTCAGTGATTCCCAAGCACCACATCAATGTGACCAAACTCCCACCCCAATCTCTCACCCAATTGTCCATTCTCAAAACCCAGTTTCTTTAAACAGCACTATTTCAGTACAAATTTCCAAAGAGCGCAACAAATGTGTTGTTGGCTTCTGCATTTGCAGACTAAAGATACTAATGATGCAAAGCAGCCAGTGAATTTACTCAAAAGGTGGCTCCGACCAGCCCAACCACCGCACTTCGATTCTAGCATCTGCAGAAAATTGGGTGAGGGGGAAGGACCCCAAACTTTGGAAGTGGCATTGCTCTTTCCTGTTATGAGCAGATAATCCAATTTTCTGTTGACACATCCTAGGTTTCTTCTGTTTACTTTTTCCTCCCCTGTTGCTAAGTGCCTCTTTGGAGATTTGAGGCCTATGTGCACAGCACAAGCCTCCGCCCTGAGTGAGTGGCTCAAAAAAAGCTGACAGCAGTCATTTCCTCTCCCACAACCTAGTTCCTAATTGCATTAGCTTTTTATTTCCCTGAAGTGATATGCAGACAACGGGTTCTCTCCGACACCGCCAACTGTTTTGTCTCTTGTTGCAACTGGATGAAGCAGAGCTTGGGCGCTGTCCGCCTTCCATTGCAATTTCCTTCTCAAAAGGCCTTGACCCCAACACTGCACTGCTAATGAACTTCTTTGCACATTACTTCTCAACAAACCTGATCATACCATTTAAAGTATAGTCATTATTTTTAAATCCATACATGCATCTTCGCAGGTGCAAATCTCTCTCTTTTTCCAATGTGTTAAGTGGGCTCTTCCAAATAATTAAAGTGGTATGGCTTCCCCCCCCCCTCCTTTAAGAGGTATGGAGTCAATCTTGTCTGGAAACAGGGTGGATAAAAATCAATGATTTAAAAAAATCAGTTTTTTTAATTTAAATTGGATTTTTTTTATTTAAATAAGATTTTTAAAATAAAATGTTTTTGGAGGAAAATTCTTTCTAAAGATAGTTTTCTATTTAAGTTACATTATAGTCCAAAGGCTATTCATCAGGAAATAAGAATTTGTTTTAAGTTTTTCATGTGTGAAATGAAACCTTAGACTCAGTCTAAGGTTTGTTTTTGTTTTTTAAACCATTTAACCACATCAGTTAACAAACATGGATACATATGTTATAATGTTATTGCTTTAGTTAAATAAATTATTTAAATTGTTATTAAGGAAATGCTAATTTTTCTCCGTCCAATAAACTACAGCAGAAAAGTTGTCCAAATATAAACAGTTAACTTATTAAACCTCACAGTAATTTCATAATTATCTGTCTATGTATTTCTAATAGTATAACCAAATCAGTAATTTTTGATATAACTGTAAAAACTACTCTGAAAATTTATTATTCCAAAATGAAACCTTCCTCTGGTTGTAAATATTAAGATTATACCAGCAAGAATGAGTCTTTCTGTATATATATAAAAAGATTTAAACCAAGTCTTACTGACTGGTCATTCAAATCAAGTCTTACTGACTAGTGATTTAAATAGTGATTTGAATCGTGATTTAAATCGATTTGATTTAAATCAAGTCCACCCTGTCTGGAAATAAAAATTGGGCCCTCTTACATGGAAGCTCCTTCCCTGTCCATTACTGTAGGTTGTATGTTTATAAAGAGGAGGAGATAATGGCACTCTGCACATGTGTAATGGCACACTTTCCTAAGCAAGTGCTATGCAAGTTCCATTGTGATGAAAACAGCAAGGTTAAAAACTGCAGCCCTGCCAAGACAAAATGTTAACAGCTGTTGCTGGCCAGATCGGGCTCAGTTAGTAGAGCATGAGACTCTTAATCTCAGGGTTCCTGCCCCACATTGGGAAGATCCCTGCACTGCAGGGGGTTGGACTAGATTGTTTTGTGGTCCTTTCCAACTCTATAAGGGATGAGGGTGGCGCTGTGGGTTAAACCACAGAGCCTAGGGCTTGCCTATCAGAAGGACGGCAGTTCAAGTCCCGCTGACTGGGCTGCATCCCAGTGTTACCATTGCACAAATGGAACAGGCTTCTGCTTGCATAATGGGACTTTGCTTTCTAACCGCACCATCCAAGCGCCCTCAAAATCCGCTTCGGTGAGCTGGGGGGACGCACTGGAGCCGATTCTGGGTAGGCACAGATGCTGGATACACAGCGTCCCATGCCGTGTACTTCCAGCACACCTGCCAAGTCTCCCGCTGAAAAATGTGGGATCGGCAGTGGCGCGGCACCAGACATTGCGTAGAAGCAACTTCCGGGGCCGCTCTTCCCATGTGTGGGCACTGGAAATCGGGCAGAGCGGCATCGGAAGTCGCTTCTACGCATGCCCGGCGGCCATCTTGGTGGTGGCCGCATGGCGGTGGCCATCTTGGTGGCAGACGCCGCCTTGCGGCCACCACCAAAATGATCGTCAGGCATGCGTAGAAACGACTTCCGGTGCCGCTTTGCCCGATTTCCACTGCCCACACGTTGGAAGAGCGGCACCCAAAATGGAGGCTCTCTGGCAGGTAGGAAATCCGGGGGATTTCCGGGATTTTTCTCCATTCAGGAGAACAGCGGGAAACGGATTAAAATCTGGGGGTTTCCCCGAAAAACGGGATACTTGGCAGCTAAGCACTTCCAGGCAAGTGTGTATAGGATTGCAGCTTTAATCACATAAAAGGAAATCGCTTTGCGAATTCCAGGTGGCTTCAACATTCCCACGCAGAATTTGGGGGAAGCCTGGGCAATTATAACCTAGGCTAGGTTATTTTTAAATTGCCAGAGAACATGTCCTGTTTTCTTGTTTACAGCTATATTTGTCTCCTCTAACAAGGCCTGTCCTTCCTCAGGGCCCTCCAAAGGGAAAAGGGCAGGATGACAAATGGGGAAGAGGAACAAGATTACAGCAAGTGCGTGTGCATTTGCGTATTTGTGCGTGTATAAACTCTTGGACGTTAAGAACAAACAATCTCACAGTTCCCAAACGGACTCGCGGTGCCATGTAATATATCTTTCCCATCATTTCCATCTTGCACCGTATCAAGTCTTCCACCGCATATATGACGAATATATGACATGAATATTTACAAGTCACGGCACATATTGCAATTTTAAAAACAAACGAACAATAAAAAAACAAAAAACATTGGCCATTTCCAAGCAGAGTCGTTTACACCCTGTAGCCTGAATTTCCTTCCATTTCCTATACACAAATTCAAAATTTAGTTGTTCCTAGCACTTCCTACATTATTTCCCTGATTTCATGAACAAGGGAGACAGGCTGCCAGGCACTTAGCCATGAGAGATCCGCAGCCTTCGCTTTGTTGCCATATTCCCCAATGCGTTAACTTAAAAATAAACCTTAATATTACCCCTGAACAGTCAACGTTCATAAACAGCCTATCACCCTTTCCTTAAAAAGTAATTCATTTTTCATTTAAAGGCACTCCACTTTAAAAAGAACAATAAATAAACAAACTGCATGTTCCCCTTTTCAATCACAATGACCTGAAAAATGAAGGGGAAAGACTATTTTTGTACGTGACCACATTCCTTCCAGCCCTGAGCCCTCCCGGTTCCTTGAAGAAACAGCGCATAGGGAAAAGGGAGGCAGGCAAATCCATTAATTTGGAAGATTTAGTAAATAATTCCAATGTGGGGCACTCATGATAGCTGGCTTCACCTTCTTGCTGTCTCCGCCCCAGAACTGTCCGTTCTCCTGAGGATTAGGCTCGCTATCTATCATGAGGTAGTCATCAACTTATTTAATTATAAAGCACACAGGGGCAATTAACCCAGTTTTTACTTGGGAGTCTGAAGAACAAAACCGGATCAGGCAAGTTGGAAATTAATATTTAATAATATTAATTATTATTAACTGCTCAAGACGGCAAAAGAGAACTGTTTCCTGGAAAAGCTTCACTGACTTATGTAAGAGATTAACCGGATCAATCCAGTTCTTGATACCCAATTAAAGAGAATCCCTGCAATTAGTTAAAAAGCTTTTTCATTAACCCAACACCCAGTAGCCTGTACCTTGATCTAACTTGGGTACAAGTAGTTCTGAAATAGTAACAGTAAAATAAGCTATATCACTTCAGGTCACAAACATTTATCCTGGTGCTCAAAACCATGTAACAAAGTTTTGATTTAAAAAAAACCTAGTTAGATCCTGTTCAAGCATAGGTTTTTATGTGTGGCTTGACTTTTGCTTCTTGTGACAACTCAGATGCAGAACTTTGTCAATCACATCAGCAACCCCCCCCTCCCTCGCATGTACAAGTTTTACAAGACTACTGTGAAATCTCTGTGTGCCTACTCAGAAGTAAACCTAAATGAACTCAGTGGGACTTGTTCCCAGGTGACTGAGTCTTAAGCATATTCACAGCCCAGAATTTCACATTCCAAAAATCTAATATCTGATTCCATACAATGAGGGGAGGAACATCTAAAGAAGACAACAGAGTGTGCTAAGTATGCATTTTTTTATCTAATTAAACATTTTCAAGCTTAGGACAAAATCAAAGCAATCGCTGCCCCTTTAGAAGTCACTGTGAATCTTTTACAGCTTGCAAAATAAAACTTGCAACTGATTCAGTTACATAAGGTTACAGCTAAACTTTATAATTTCCCTGCCCCAGTATCACACACCTTCATTTCTACTAAGTACAGTGGTACCTCGGGATGCGGACCCAATTTGTTCCTGGGTGCTGTTTGCACCCCGAAATGTCTGCAACTCGAGTGGTGATAGAGCGCATGCGTGAAAGCGTGATAGAGTGTTTCTTCGCATGCGCGAAGCACGCAGAACGCTTCTGCACATGTGGCGGAACCCGGAAGTAAACACTTCCGGTTCCGCCACGTTCGTATCCTGAAACAACACAACCCGCAGGTATGACTGTAACAGTGCAAAGTCAGTGGCAAAATCTGCTGATTTGATCTTGATGGCATGGGTATAGGAAGGATCAATGCCACCAACAATGGTTCAGCCTTCCTTGGTTCTGTTTACATAGTACACCCAGGGAACTGGAAGAGACCTCACTTTGTTCATGCTACTCTTTCCACAAATGCAAAAGCATAAAGGATTACATCAGAATGAGGGTGAGCTATGCTTGCATCTGAAGAAGGTGATATACAAAACACTATTAAGAGATAAGGACTGGGCTATTTGCCCAAAGTGATAATTAACAGACGTCAATCAGAGGTGCTTGATTCTACAGAATTAAAGGAATAGTGAAAAAAATAAGCAGAAACTAGCATTTAACATGCACATTAAGGCAATTGTAACAGTCCTCCTTTACTGTCCCAGCTGATTGTTCAACTGGCGAATTATGGGTTAGTGCTTACAGAGGGACACGGGTGGCGATCGGAAGGTCAGCGGTTCGAATCCCCACAACGGGGTGAGCTCCTGTTGCTCTGTCCCAGTTGCTGCCAACCTAGCAGTTCGAAAGCATGCCAGTGTGAGTAGATTAATAGGTACCGCTGTGGCGGGAACACAGAGCGTTTCTGTGCGCTCTGGCTTTCATGTTCCATTGTGCCAGAAGTGGTTTAGTCATGCTGGCCACATGACCCGGAAAACTGTCTGTGGACAAACGCCGGCTTCCTTGGCCTGAAAGCGAGATGAGCCCCGCAACCCCATAGTCGCCTTTGACTGGACTTAACCATCCAGGGGTCCTAGTGCTTATAGATAATTGTGTAATGCTTGGCCATACTTAGTGGATACCCAGGACTTTGTTCTATTGTTCTTGTCAAAAATGAACTTTAAAAGGCCCATCTATTAGTGCTTTATATACACTATATTGTTCTTGACGTATCTCACATTATCATACTGTAATTAATTGTGGAACAAATCCTGTGATGTTGGATGCTAGTCTGTACTTCTTGCATGGTTTATTTCTATGGGTCATGGCATCACTGCAGCTGCCATAAGGTTAATATAAAATATTATCTGTGACCCTGGCACAAGCTCCTATCTCAGATGTGATATGGTAGGAATAATTAACATCCTGATCCTAATTGTTGCAGAAAAAAATAAGCAAACTAACCCTTGTGCTTCTCAGTAAAACTTAATTATCACCCTCCTGTAAGCAGGAACCAGAATTCACAGACAGCTGGATCTCTTTTAAGGTAAAGTTATTATTCAGGAACTAAAGATAGAAAGATACAGCGCTCCCAGAATTAAGATCCTGTCCACTTCAAAACACAACAGTAAACTAGGAGGAACAAACACTTCTAGGCTTTTGCTGTTTTGCGGGTGGGATTCAATTATCTACTGGCAAATTCAGGTTGCACACTTAAAGTAGATTTGCCACTCATGTGCAACCAAACCTGTTGGTGGTGGAGCGGGGCAGGACCAGTCTTTTTGTAGTAAGGAAAGTATCCAGAAAAAGCACTAGAAACTGTGGGACAGTAACACAACATTATATAAGCTCCTTGCAAACAAATAATAATGCATGATCAATTTCTCAAACTTTGTGAAATCATGATGAATGCCGAGTAGAGAGATCTGGAAGAGCCCACAGATAACCCCAAACCTCACCTAAGAAATTTTTGAGTGTCCAGGGCTCAAAGCAATTTAGAAGACTTCTACAGACTTCTAGGCTCTTCTTAAATCCCAGCATTCTTACTTTCTCTTCCCATGAGGATTTGCGATTTACTGAGCTACTTTGATTACCGTATTTTTTCGCTCCATAAGACGCACCTGAGCATAGGACGCACCTAGTTTTTAGAGGAGGAAAAGAAGAAGAAAAATATTTTTCTTTCTTTAATTGTTCTAGGCATAGCAGCCAACTCCTAGAGGCCTAGGTGCCTTTGCCCCCATTAAATATTTGAGGAAGTCGTTCCCCCCCCCCATGTTGATGGGCACTGTCATTCATATAGTGTGCATGCACTTTGTCTTGAGATCAATTGCAGCGGTTATCAACCTGCAGGTCCCCAGATGTTGTTGGACTACAACTCCCATCATCCTTCAACTCCCATCATCCGTGAGCTCTGGCCTTGCTAGCTAGGGGCGATGGGAGTTGTAGTTCAACAACATCTGTGGACCCACAGGTTGAGAAAGGCTGATACAGTATGTGAGGTGGGGCTTACCTGCCCCCCCCAATATTTTATTCAAGTTGGAAGAGGGAGGGAGGGAAGGAAGGGGTGAGAGAGAGAAAGAAAGAGAGACAAGGAAGGAAGGGGTGAAAGAGAGAGGGAAGGAAGGAGGGAAGAAAGGGGTGAGAGGGAGGGAGGGAGGTGAAAGAGAGAGAGAAGGAAGAAAAGGAGGGAAGGAAGGAGACAGAGAGAGAAATGGAGGGAGGGAGGGAGGGAAGAGAGAAGGAAGGAAGGAAGGAAGGAAGGAAGGAAGGAAGGAAGGAGAGTGAAAAAAGGGAGAAGGAAGGGGAGGGGGGAGGAAGGATGGAAGCTGGGAGGAGGAGTGGAAGGGGCTCCCTTCTGTCTCTCCTCTCACCTCGCTCGCTGTCACAGAAGCAGCCTGAGAGCCGGTTTCCTGCTGCGTGCGGCTCTGGCTCTGGCATTCGTTCCATAGGACACACAAACTTCTCCCCTTCCTTTTTGGGAGGGAAAAGGTGTGTCTTCTGGAGCGAAAAATACGGCAATAAAATTATTCGGGTCCATTTTGTTGTTCCCCATTGTATCCTGCACACTACTATATAGATACAGCTTCCTGGGTGTTTCTGGGCACCTTAAGTATTGGGTATTATTTAAATATATATATATATATATGTTATTATTTTAAGTCAGTGAACTGCCCACAGGACTTGGATGAGGGGAAGAATAGAAATGTCATAAATAAATAAAATAGCTGTGCCGGTTTCCTTAAAAACCAACAAACAACCCAACAAAACGCTGAAGCTCTCTTTTCTTGAAAAACAGAGCTAAATAACTTTATTGAAATTAGACCCCAAAATCACAGAACCACAACAGAACCACTGGCTTCTCCCTGCCCCCCCAACCACACACACACACTTTCAAATTCAGAAACTCATTTCATTTCAATTATCATCCTTTCCCTTTGGTGCAGGAAGGCTTGCTTTTCTTTCCTGCGACGCCTTTTGTTTTCCTGTTACGCTATGGTGCACCTGCACTCAAAATGCTATGCACAGTTCAAGCCACCTTGCCTCAAAAAGGATACTGTAGAGATGAAGAATGATCAGAAAAGTAGAACTCTCCTTAACACAACACTTGGGGCTTTTTGGTTTAGAAAAAAACAAGAGAGGAAGAAGGAAACGCTGAGAGAGAGAGAGAGAGAGAGAGGATAGATAGGTGATAGATAGGTAAAGGGACCCCCTGACCATTAGGTCCAGTCGTGACCGACTCTGGGGTTGCGCGCTCATCTCGCATTATTGGCCGAGGGAGCCAACATACAGCTTCCAGGTGATGTGGCCAGCATGACAAAGCCGCTTCTGGCAAACCAGAGCAGCACACGGAAATGCCGTTTACCTTCCCGCTGTAGCGGTACCTATTTATCTACTTGCACTTTGACGTGCTTTTGAACTGCTAGGTTGGCAGGAGCTGGGACCGAGCAATGGGAGCTCACCCCGTCGCAGGGATTCGAACCGCTGACCTTCTGACCAGCAAGCCCTAGGCTCTGTGGTTTAACCCACAGCGCCACCCGTGTCCCCAGATGATAGACAGATGATAGATAATTATGCAAGGGGTGGAGAAAGTCGATACAGAGAAGGAAGCTGTATCTAATGAAGGCGAATGTTCTGGACATACAAAATGGATGCCCTCCTTCACAAAGTGCAGAATTAAAACATAGAATTTGCTCCCACAGGATGTAGTGAGGGTCACCAGTTTGGATGGCTTAAAAATGGGATTGGACCAATTCATGGAAGAGAAGGCTGTCAATAACCTTTATCCATGATGGCGATTTTATATGGTTTCAGAGGTAGTATGCTTCCAAACACCAGTTGCTGGGGAATCAAGGAGAAACCTACTGTAAACTACAGAGTTGTTTGAATCAAGGAGAAACCTCTGTAAACTACAGAGTTGTTAAGTTAGTGAAATTAGACAGCATCAACCGTGGCTGGAAGGCATGTTTCAGTCACTCATAATGAGGCATAATGCAATGCTGTGGTTAGCAAAAGCTCCCGGTCTCTTCATACAGCTAAGTCATAGTTTAGTGTTACATCCAAATAAGATAATTGACAACTGAGATGTCCTCACCTTGCATACTGAATGAACTGAATCGCCTTCTCTGTGTATTTTGCAGCCAGGCTGGTTAGGTTCACAGGCTGTTGGACAATTGTGAGGTTTTCAAAAAGAGGTAGTGCTATTTCAGGATAACAGTCTTTCCGATGTTTCCTGGGTGGGGAAAGATTTTTTATTTTATTTTTATTTTTTGAACTTTGAAAGGTGTGATTAAACAACAATAGGCTACAAGAGAATCTATTTTTAAAATCTAGTTAGTTTTTATTTCATTGATATCTATTATGAAACAGAGGTTTATAAAATTATGAACAGTGGGGTAAGAGTAAATAAAGAGAATTCTCTCTCTCTCTCTCTCTCTCTCTCTCTCTCTCTCTCTCTCTCTCTCTCTCTCTCTCTCTCTCTCATATATCCACCCACCCACAGATACTACTAGAACTCAGGGTCATTCAACAAAGCTTAATGGCAGTAAATTCAGGGCAGGAAAAAGGAAGTACAGTACTTGTTCACTCAGCAAATAATATATGAAAATCACTGTCACAGGATGTGGTGAAGGTTGCTGCCTTAGATGGTGCTCTGCAGACATCGTTGGACTACAGCTCCCATCAGCCCCACCCATCATGGCCAATGGTCAGGGATGATGGGAGTTGTAGACTATCAAAACATGTGGAGATCAGCAGCTTGGGGAAAGCTGCTTACATATCAAACAGCAAACTCATTCTTCCAATGTGGTTTCTTACATGTCAGTTTGCATTTCTTAGTACAGATGTACTTAGATCTGATGTGTAGAGATATTTCCTATTCTAATTAATTCAAGAAGGTTCTGGAAGCTTCTCTGTGTGAAAGAAACAAGCAGAAGGTCCTGATGTTTGGGTTATTCCTTCAGAGAAGCTGAGTACAGCTGGTTTTAAACTGGTTCTTTTATCTCTTTCTGTCAAGGTCATGCTGTCTATAATAATAGGCCAGAAGGAGCCTGGGTTTCACTTTCTCTCTCTCTCTTTCTTCTGGTGTGGTGTTCTGTATACAGTGGTACCTTGGTTCTCAAACTTAATCTGTTCCGGAAATCCGTTCCAAAACCAAAGCGTTCCAAATTCAAGGCGCTTTTCCATAGAAAGTACTAATGCAAAATGGATTAATCCGTGCCAGACTTTTAAAATCAACCCCTAAAACAGCAATTTAACATGAATTTTAGTATCTAACGAGACCATTGATCCATAATATGAAAGCAATAAACAATGTACTGCAGTCACATAATCAATGAATCAGTAGATGAATGGGGTTCCTCACAGTCACGAAAACAAAAAACAAGTCACAAAAACAAAAATGCAAAATAAATAGCAAAAACAGACAAACCTCAGCGTAACACTCAAACTGGAATTGTGGCACTCAAATCAGAAGCACAACACTCAAAACGGAGCCCATTCGGCTTCCGAAAACAGTTCGTAAACCGGAACACTTATTTCCGGGTTTGCAGTGTTTGGGTTCCAAGTTGTTTGAGAACCAAGGTACCAATGTTTAGTTTTATTATAAGTTATTGAAAGTTTAAGCTAAGTCTGCTGCAACTGGATTTCTTATGGGCAGTGCCAATCCTGAATGCATTGAATTTGTGACCATTATGCTCATTTGCCTTCAGTAGCAGTAAAGCTCTGCTGGATGAAATACAATTGCCTCTGGGAATCCCCCAACGTGTTTAAGTTTTTACTCTGCTAACTATACGTTGGGAGTTTGGCCAAAATGGCCTGTCCATACACAAAAGGTAGATTTACAGAAGCCTTTGGAGGAGGGGAGGGGAATGCTGAGTGTCTGCTGAAGGAGAACAGAAAATTGGGGTGGGGTGGGGATGTAATGGAATATCCTGAAAGGAAGCATGCCTGGCCGGCTGTAACTTCAAACAGGAACGCTCCACACTGCAACATTTTGTTGCAGGCACCTCTGATTACCTAACATGAGGGACAAACAAGAGGGGGGTGGTTCTCTCTATCATGCCCCAGTTGTGAATTTCCCAGCAGAATCTGGCTCCTTCTGAGCTCCGGAAGCCTGTCTGCAAGGACACTAGTGCTCACCCCCCCAGGAATCATACCTTATTGCTGCAGAGTGCCCAGGGCAAGCTGGGCAAGGAGGGAGGTTATAGCCCGGTGTGTCAGTGCAGCCCATATCATGGCTATAGGGTATCCCCAGGTAGTAATCAAAGCCTGGAATTAAAGGCGCAGTATTAGAATATGCAAGGCCACTTGTTGTGCTCGGAAAGCAATTTTGGGTTCTTTTTTAAGGAAACAGGTTTATACTATTGGTTGTATAAAGTTAATCTGCAACCACTGCAGTAACAAGAAGTGTTGCTAGCAGGCAGAACAGCTGTCCCAAGTTCCACTGCTGACAATTCAATCCATGCAGGCAAAGATCTGAACTTTCCCCGCAAAAATCCTATCTTTAAAGCTGAATCGGAACAAACATCAATTCGGGTTTTTTCCATAGATTGATATTTGCTCTGAATGAGCAGGTTTTCACAAGGAAAGCTCTGGAGGGGGAAAAAATTAAAAAGAAGGAAGGGACCTATTACGCCTTAACTGCAGATAGCATCAGTACTGAGAAGGGGGTTTGCTCCAGGAAGGGATCATGCAACCTAGTCTTGATCTCTTCCCTGTGACTGAGAGATTAGACCGCAAGGGCTTGTTTTTACTGAGGCAGTAAATCTGAGTCATGGTTTAAGGCCAGGGGCTCACCTGATCAAATGCTTCTCTATACAAAACTTTGCCCTAGCCATAGAAAACTAGCAGTTCAGGAAGAGCGTTTTCATCTTGAGACGTTAGGAGGGCTTGACACTGAGGGCATGCACTGGTACGAAGAAAAACCCAAGCATGTGAGCTCACATCTAAAGTTTCAAGTCTTGAGGAAGAACCAGGCCTAAACCTGCAGTGGACGTTTGGATTTCGAGATGGGGTGGGGGGAACATAGCATGGTATCCTTACCACGAAAGTTGGGGTGATAAGGGCCGTTGTGTCCCAAGTGCCATTTCCCTGCAAGGAAGCAATTGCCGGAAGAACGATATTAGAAACTCATATATACCAGTGACTAGAGAGAGTACTTGATGCTTTTTATCCGAGGTTGCGGTGAACAGGGCTGGGCAAGGAGGTGACCAGTGGGATTAGGCCATCAAACTCGAGGAGCCTTCAGGCAGCAGCTTCTATGAACACCAAGATCTTAAAAGATGCAAAACAACCCACCCTTTGCAGACACAGTGAGCTCTTAGACGTTATTTCTTTCTGGCCAAGTGATAGCATCTCAAGGGAGAGGAAAGAAGGACCTAGTCAGGAAGTCCCCAGCCATCATTCTTGCATGCCGAAGAAGTAGAGGGGAATTTCCTGCACATTCAGTTGCCAGTGTATGACCCAGATCTGTGATTATTATGCCTCCCTTTCACGGTAGCGTGGAAAGCAAAATGTATATTTCTCTTCCACCAGTGATGCATGATTAATATGATACTCGGAGGCAGCATCCCAGATGCTCCCCCACAGTCTCACGCAAGGGGTGCCTGAAATTTACGTAATAATAATAATAACTATTATTATTATAATTTATTATTTATACCCCGCCCATCTGGCTGGGTTTCCCCAGCCACTCTGGGCGGCTTCCAACAGAAAAATAAAATAATCGATTAAACATTAAAAGCCTCCCTAAACAGGGCTGCCTTCAGATGTCCTCTAAAAGTCTGGTAGCTGTTTTTCTCTTTGACATCTGATGGGAGGGCATTCCACAGGGCAGGTGCCACTACCGAGAAGACCCTCTGCCTGGTTCCCTGCAACTTGGCTCCTCTCAACGAAGGAACCGCCAGAAGGCCCTCGGCGCTGGACCTCAGTGTCCGGGCAGAACGATGGGGGTGCAGACGCTCCTTCAGGTATACTGGACTGAGGCCATTTAGGGCAGGCATCCCCAAACTGCGGCCCTCCAGATGTTTTGGCCTACAACTCCCATGATCCCTAGCTAACAGGACCAGTGGTCGGGGAAGATGGGAATTGTAGTCCAAAACATCTGGAGGGCCGAAGTTTGGGGGTGCCTGATTTAGGGCTTTAAAGGTCAGCACCAACACTTTGAATTGTGCTCGGAAACATACTGGGAGCCAATGTAGATCTTTCAAGACTGGTGTTATGTGGTCTCGGCAGCCGCTCCCGGTCACCAGTCTAGCTCCCGCATTCTGGATTTGTTGTAGTTTCCGGGTCACCTTCAAAGGTAGCCCCACGTAGAGCGCATTACAGTAGTCCAAGCGGGAGATAACTAGAGCATGCACCACTCTGGCGAGACAGTGTACAGGCAGGTAGGGTCTCAGCCTGCGTACCAGATGGAGCGGCGATTATTTGTTTGTGGAGTTTATATTTCACCTTCTCTTGCAACCGGCTTCATTGCAGCTTACCATAATCATCAGAACAAATGCAACGTAATAGAAGTAAAAAAAACAACAACCCTCAAACCAGCAATAAAACACAAAGATCAAAAGCAGGGGGGAAACAGCATTGTATGGTATTCAGTTAAATAAATGTGTGAGCCAAATGTCTTTTGCATGGGCAACAGAAGTTTCCCATTTCTTTCCCCCCATGTGTGCCCACCTCACCCCCAAATCTGCTCTGAAGGATTGGGGGTGGGGACCCAGATTTAGGGCGTGGGGAGTCGCGTTATGCAAGTCAAAGTTGTTCCACCCACACAAGAAACTACTTTGTGCTACTTTAAATAAAACCCATTATGTGGCTTTAAAAATACCCATTAAAACAGAGAACAGATGCGCTTTGGCAATTTCACGCGTGGTGAACCCTAACAATGCACCCAGAAATGCTGCTTTTATTGACAGTTCAAGATACTACGCCAGTGGTGTTTAGCATCAGCCTCAGGTGGAACTTCTGTGGTCAACAGACTGTGAGCAAGGAAATCCCTGGTTCACATCTCACCGCTGCCATGAATTTCAGAGGTAGCTTTGGACAACTAAATCTCTCTCTCTCTCCTTTCCTGAGTCTCACATCTACATTATGGATGTACTTCTGCTAATCTCTTTACAGGATTTTTGTACAAAGATGATTTGTGGGAAGGAATTTGAACACTCAAAAAGCATGGGGAAATATGCAGAGTTGTGCTATCTATATATATATAAATGTAAACTGGGTATGTTCCTTCGTCGCCAATGTTCACCAAAACCGCTTGACCGATTGAGATGAAAATTTGACACATCACATGCGAATGTCCGAAGGCTATAGGAAAGTTTGCTAAGACAGATGTTTCACCTACGCTAGGTAAAACCCAAAAAACCCTGTGTTTCAGAACTCACAAATCATACAAAAGTGCATGCTGGGAGCACAGGAGAGGTTGCAAACCAGTGCCCTCTAGCGACGGCTACACTGGTACTGCACCTAGGAAAGCTTCCCTGTCCACACCATCTCGGCTCGACTTTGCAGACTAGGCCGCTTTCCAGACTAGGCCGAGTGGAGGTGGGGGCTTGCCTGGGTGGGGGAGGGGGGGAGGGAGCGGGAACCACCAACCTTCTGATCAGCAAGCCCTAGGGTCTGTGGTTTAGACCACAGCGCTACCCGCATCCCTCTATAGATATGTAGATATATTTAAAAACAACAAAAGCAGGTTAATTTTCTATTGGAGGTCGGTTAAATTACCTATGGCAGCAGTGAGGTAGCCAGCTTCCTTCAGAACATCTCCCAAGGTAGTCTCGTTCAACGGGAGGCCGGCCACCGAGGTGACAGCAAAATTGTGGGTCACTCCATTGCGAAGGCCAAGGCGCCCTGTAAGCAGAGAGGCTCGTGATGGGGAACAGGTGGATGCCGCTGAATGGAAATCGAGAAACCTAGAGGAGGCAAAAGAAAAGAAAAGAGGTTCCAACTATTATTTGCCATTTATTGTGCTTCCTTTTTCTTGAAAGAATTCACTCTGATCCAGTCAAGCTTAATGCAGGTTTTCTTAATGGTAGCCTCAACGACATTGCAATCCTAATCAGTGTGTCCCCCCGCCCCCGGTTCCTCTTTCCTCTTTATAAAACACTTTGAACTCTCAGATCCATTTGTGACACAGCAAATTGTGACACAGCAAATTCTAGTGGAATTTCTGGTGGAAAGCAATGCCTCTCTCCCTGGCTACTCTGGTTAGAGGCTTTAGGTCTCTGCCCCTCCAAGTCCATTGTTAAGAGGTATGGTCTTTATCCCCACATCCTTTGCCACGGTTACATTCCGGGGGAAATAAAGCCCTTTCTGACTGCCTAGAAGCAACAAGCTCCGCTCCCAGCCCCATCTTGGGTGTCCTCTATAGGTGGGTAAGGAAAAGGTCCAGCAGTTGTTATGCACGCACATAAGTATTTGTGCCCACAGAATTAGCAAAACGACTAACTTGGCAGGGGAGGACACCAGAGAGCAAACAGGATTAGTTGATTATGTTAGGATTTCATAGTAGATTCTGTTCCGCCTTAAACAGGAACAGGCTTGGAAGAGGATGTTGAATGTGTCACATGATGTATACTTCCATTTGTTGTGCTATTGTAGTGTTAGTTGCTTTACTTTCGCTATGCTGAAGGAGGAAGACGTATCTGTACATGCTCTGATATGCTTCTAGAATAAACGCTTGTAAATATGCAAGAACTTCTCTCTGTGTCTTATCTTCTGCCAAACCACGGTAACGCTGGATGAACTCTGCAGATAACGTGTCCAGACTCCGAGAGCCTGGATCGTGTTACAGTTAGCTACAGCTGAGGTGGAGAAGACACCCGGCAGATGAAGGCCAGGTCTTCAGCGTGTATGCCAACAGATTATAGTGGTACCTCTACTTACGAATAACTCTACTTACGAATAACTCTACTTACTAATGGAGCTCCATCCGCCATCTTGGATGCGGTTTAGATGGGATTTTTTCTACTTACGAATTTTTAGATAGGGTTGCTTCGACTTATGAATTTTTTCTCCCAATGCATTCCTATGGGATTCGACTTACCATTTTTTTCGACTTACAAATGTGCGTTCGGAACGTATTAAATTCATAAGTAGAGGTACCACTGTATTTGAATGCGGATGCTGTCACAAAAGGAGTGTTCTATAAAAATTGTCCCAACACTCTGACATCTCCAGCCAGGCTGGAGTTATCTAATCTCTCCCAGGAACATCATTCCCTAAGCGGGCTGGATCAAAATGTAGTTGCTTTACTTTCGGAGCATCATGCTCTTAACTATGGACTGAGATGCGCACTGTCCAAAAGCCAGCATACATGTCATGGGGGTTTGGGATTGGAAATGTGGCTATTAATCCAGCTAAGCGGTAATTGATACCAATGAGAGCTTTTGAACAATTTGACAGTGTTAGAGGCCTGAGGAGTCTAAAAGGACCAAGACATAGGCCTGATGTTCCTGGAGGCTAGAATCAAGTAATGGGTGGGCAAGTCTTTCGCAACACCTGAAGATTTTGTGTTGTGTTCACATTCAGCTCTGAGGCAAGAATTTATCAGCCGGTGTGGCATTTTAAAAACCCAAACGGAACAAGAGTGGTATGCCGCGGTACAAAAACAAAACAGTAAGCAATCAGATGTTCTAATCACTGTTGTTATCTTAGCTCCCTGGACAGACAATTTACCTGGGCAGGTTTTATAAGTTAGTGCTGACATCTCTTGAGGAAGTTTTTATGAACTTTGCCCATCCCAAAGACGACGCAACCTTTCATTATCAGGGAGAATCTTTGTACAGGCCCTGTGGTTACAGAGGAACATTTTGAAAATGTGACTAGGGTTGCCAGACTCAATAGTGGACAGGACTTCTGTGCCTTTAATTGCCCTGCTCTCTTTTGAGTCTGGAAACCTTAAAGAGAAACCAGCAGACCCTTTGCTTGGAAATTAAAGGTTTCCAGACTTAAAAGAGAGCAGGGCAATTAAAGGCACAGAAGTCCTGTCCACTATTGAGTCTGGCAACTCTAAACATGACAGGGAAAGGTAGAAATGAAAAGTGGGTTCTCTGGATTTTAGAAATCTTTTTGTGATTACCATTAATATCACAAGGACATTCCTCCAAGGAGCTCAAGGTGGCATACATGGTTCTTCCCCCCCATGTCATTTAATCCCCACAACAACCCTGTGAGGTAGGTTAGGCTGAGAGGCAGTGACTGGGCCCAAGGTCACTCGCTGAACTTCATGGATGAGTGGGGATTTGAACCATAGCTGTCAAGTTCTCCCTTTTTTTAAGGGAAATTCCCTTATGCTGAACAGGATTCCTCGCGAGAAAAGGGAAAACTTGACAGCTATGATTTGAACTCTGGTCTCCCAAATCCTAGTTTGACACTCAAACCACAATGCCATATAGACTCTGTGAACTTACATAGACAACAGTGTTGATCGGAGGGTTCTGGGGGGCTGGGGAAGCTAATACAATGTTGAAAGTCATCCATCATACAGATGGACTGGAAAATGACATTGGCCGGCCTCACGGAAATAAACAGAAATGTTAACAGTGAATAGCACAACCTGTTCCACCAAAACGGGTTGCTCCATTCTACTTTATGTACCGTATTTTTCCATGATGTTTTTTGCAACAACAACAACAAAAAAGTCAAAAAGTGGAGGTCGTCTTAAACACGGATGGTGAATGCACCATGGTTGGGGCTCTGGCGTGAGTAGCTTGGGCTTGGGTTGGGGCTCTGGCCAGATTTCTTAATTTTGGGTTCAAAATTATACATGGAAAAAATATGGTCATCTGATCGTGTTGATATCTGAATTGGCTTGTTGTCCTCTTCCCCCTCACCATCCCTTTTCCGTCACATTTTAAAAACTGCGGGTCTGAGGACAGGGTCTTCGTGACTTTGTAATCTTTGTGCAGTGCCTAGGGTAGCTTCCACACTTTTTACAAACAGCAACAATAGTGGATGCTAAGCGTTGGTTTGAACCTTACCTCATGCCTTCTGTTGCTATCTTATCCAAGTGAGGCGTGTCTTTTCTCAGGTTCCAGTTGGCCCCAAGATCTCCCCATCCAATATCATCCGCTAAAATTATTATGAAGTTGGGTTGTTTGTAGCCTGATCTTTTCCCACTCACAGAGACACGTGGGTGTTGATAGTAGAAGAGACCTATGAAGCAGCTGGCCAGCACGAATATTAGTCCCTTCAGAAGCAGAATCTCCATCGTATCAGAAATGTTCCACCAGGAAACATCTCATGGATGCTAGCAGTTAGCTAAAAATATGCTCTTACAACTCCTTTTGTGCTTTCTTCACAGGCAATGTAAGAATTTCACATCATCAGAAACATATGCACCATCTGCAAAAAAAGAGAGGAAATTATAAATAAAGATGAGAGGGAGGAAAACCCAGAGGCAATAGCAGCACACATAATATTTATACGGAGTGGGCCTTGGCCTATACCAAGCCTCTAGGTGATGGCCTGACTTGATGACGGTAGAAACCTCTGACAGCATGGCAGGGAAGTTGCTGGAGCCCACCAGAATTTTGCTAAAGCTTCCAGGAAAGTCCAGCCCCACATCTATGGGAAGCAGAACCCCAGATTCATTAACAGGCACCAGTTTTCAGACAATTCCATAGCAACCCTGCTTCAACTGTCTTTGCAAGGTAGAGAAAAGTGTGAGAGCTCTTTGGACACCAAAGTCCAACCCCAGAAAAAAGTTAGACATACTTAAGCCATACTGAAATCAATGGGTAGGTTGGTCACACAACTAACAAGTTCACTCCTTCTATGAATGCTTCCTTGAAGAAAAGTCCCACTGTGTTCAAAGGGCATGCTCAGAAGCAAGTGTTTAGGATAGCACTCTGAAGGTCCCTAGATTCCACACAATTGAAGTACAACTGTCTCTAGATCGGGACCCAGTTGCCAAAACATTATTCACCTACTTATTCCCGCCCCCCGACAGTCTCACTAGATGAGGGTTAAGGTTTGGGGAGGCGAGGGGTTATCATTGGCACTCTTGACAGCTCCATGCAGAGTTCGGGCTGGAGGCTCCACAAGAGCAGATCCCAAATTTTGCTTCAGGCACAATCATCCTCACACTGAGCCTTAACCAGAAATTGCATCTCCATCTGAGTAGCTAGCTCGGATTTCCATGTGCTAAGCTTCCTTGTTTAAAAGGAGTCCAGCTTGCTATAAAGGTAAAGGGGACCCCTGACCATTAGGTCCAGTCGTGACCGACTCTGGGGTTGCGGCGCTCATCTCGCTTTATTGGCTGAGGGAGCCAGCGTACAGCTTCCGGGTCATGTGGCCAGCATGACTAAGCCGCTTCTGGCGAACCAGAGCAGCGCACGGAAACACTGTTTACCTTCCCGCTGGAGCGGTACCTATTTATCTACTTGCACGTTGATGTGCTTTCGAACTGCTAGGTTGGCAGGAGCTGGGATCGAGCAACGGGAGATCACCCCATCACAGGGATTCGAACCGCCAACCTTCTGATTGGCAAGCCCTAGGCTCTGTGGCCTATATCAGTCGTCAATTCTGAAGGAGGTGCTGGTCGGGGAGACGCTAGGGCTTCTCAGTTGGTCTTTGGTCAACAGAGAGCTAGGTGATCTACTCATCTCAGTGAGATGCTGGCACAATGGGGTCCTTCAGCCCAGGTACTTCTGGTTTAGTATAAATACCCTGATGGTTATTCTTTCCATCACTCCAAACCTCCAGTGATATATATCCCTTTATATCAGGCATAGGCAAACTTGGCCCTCCAGATGTTTTGAGACTACAATTACCATCATCCCTGACCACTGGTCCTGTTAGCCAGGGATGATGGGACTTGAAGTCCCAAAACATCTGGAGGGCCGAGTTTGCCTATGCCTGTTTTAAATCCACAAAATTCTCACCTTGACATCTTAAATTGATGTCTGATTTTCTTCTTCTGGTATCTCAACCCGCATTAGATGACTTCTGAATTTGATCTGCAGAAGGGAGAACTTCTGACATACCTAGTTTGCCTGTACCAGAAGACAAAAATAAATAAAAATAAAATTTTCATTGGAGCGGGGGTAGGGTGTGGAGGACACATTTTACTTTGGCAGAAATCGAAACTGTCATTTTCAAATGCACAGCTGAGTTAATTTTATGAGTGTTTTCACACATATGCAAGGCAAGGTTAAAAGAAGACAACAGTATGCTTGCACACAGAAACACAAACACAAGAAGAGCAGCATCTGTTCTTCCTAACCACCACCATGCATAGATCTTTTTTTAAAAAAACAACAACTATAGTTTTATTAATTTCCAATATACAGACACCCCCCCCAATTTATGCATTCAGTATGTACGCAGCTGTGTGTATGTGCATTGTGCCGAACCTGGAAGTGAATTTAAGAATCGCTAAAACAGAAGAGGCGTGAGTCTGTCAGAAAAGGCGCAAAAACAGAACCTTGCAATCCCACGGGCCTTCACAACTGCAATCCCAAGAGCCCTTGCGCCAACCATTGAGGCCTGTGGAGAGTTGGAGTTTGAAGGAGGAGGTTGAGAGAGAGGAATTGTGCTGGGGTTTGCAGGCGTTGCTTGAGTCGTTCTTTGAGATGGCCCCTAAATGCACAGCCTCGTCATCTTCCTATGCAGGAGGAGGAATTGGAAATGCTAGACTCTTGATGGGATGGCTTGAGCGTGTGCTCACAAGTTTGGCAGGAATTGTTAGTATACCAGTCCTCCGTTGCTGGGTGTGTGATTGTCACATCACATGTCCATGTTTACCTTCTAGGCTTGGAAAAGCCTGAGAACGGAAGTTAGCCTCATCTCTTCCACTTTTTCCGTTTCTGTACTTTTTACTTTCTGTTCTCTCTCGGAGCTGAAGTGAGAGAGGACGCCATGATTGTTTGTCCTGTAAATATTGCCGAATAAAAGCTTAGAATGGGCACACAAATTCTCCACTTCCTTTCTGCTCATCTCTGCCGAGTGTGCATGCAAATAGGCATCTGCTATGTGTCGCTGGAGTGTCCCGGGACTGTTGATTTATGGATGTCCCGGAGCTGTGCAACACCAGGAAGACGCCGGGGAGGTTTCGTCTCATCTCGGGGGCTGCGTGGGCCCCCCCCCGGCGTATCCTGACGGGAATGCGTCCAGCAACACATGCCGTTAAGGTATGAGAGAAGAAAATCTGGGCATCGGAGGCAGCGAGTGCCTGTACACCCGCGACTGCCAAGGTCCCCAGCCACGTGGAGGATGAGGCCCCGCCTGTTGAAGGCACACAAGGCACTGAACCTGTGGCTAGAGGCCATGAACCGCCAGCATATCCCCATTGATGGCAGCATGTTACGCAAGAAGACTCTCAGGCTGTATGTACACTTCTTCTACTTCTTCTTCTTCTTTAAAAAAAATAATTTTTATTGTTTTCTCATAAATATACATGAACATAACATAAACAACACTGAGCCTAGGGCTTGCTGATCAGAAGGTCGGCTGTTCAAATCCCTGTGACGGGGTGAGCTCCCGTTGCTTGGTCCCAGCTCCTGCCAACCTAGCAGTTCGAAAGCATGTCAAAATGCAAGTAGATAAATAGGAACCGCTACAGCGGGAAGGTAAACGGCGTTTCCATGTGCTGCTCTGGTTTGCCAGAAGCGGCTTTGTCATGCTGGCCACATGACCTGGAAGTTATACGCCGGCTCCCTCGGCCAATAATGCGAGATGAGCGCGCAACCCGAGTCGGTCACGACTGGACCTAATGGTCAGGGGTCCCTTTACCCTTTTTAACATAAACATAACAAATACATATTCATTTATCCCTGATTACAAATATAGGGATTTCTCTTCAAAATACAAAATAACCATAAAAAATGTTCTTCCGAACTTGACTTCCCCTTTACTTTCTCTTTGGTTTTATTTGTTAATTTTTAATTTCCACGCTTTTTTAATTCCATACTCTATTTTTATATACCATCACTTCATCTGTACAAACTATTTCTACAATTGTAGGTATTACATCATTCCTGTTAGTGTTTTTACCGTTTCACAATACGTCTTAAGATATTCCAAGAATTTGCTCCATTCTTTCTGGGTTTTCTGGTCTTTTTGTTCTCTTACCCTTCCAGTCAACTTAGCCAGCTCTATATATTCTATCAATTTACCTCTCCATTCTTCTACTGCTGGAATCTCTGTGGTTTTCCACCTCTGTGCTAATAGCATTCTGGCCGCTGTGGTGGCATACGTAAATATTTTTATATCCTCTTTTTTAAATTTCATTCCCTATTAAACCTAACAAAAATAGCTCCGGCTTCTTCGGGGATGTGTATTTTAACATTCTTTTTATCTCATTGTATATTGATTCCCAAAACGGTTTTACTTTATGTACTGTATGTACACTTCAAGCAGCCTGAGAAGGAGTTCTGAGCCAGTTCTGGCTGGCTGACCCGCTTCAATTTGAAGAACATCGGCACCTGTGTTGAAGCTGCATCCATGGACTATGAGGCTTCCCCCAAAATGTCCTGACCCGCTGAAGAGACAGAAGTGCAAGCAAAAAGACAATGGGAAGGCTTTCCCCATTGGCCACCCTTCCTGCCCGTCTGGTAGGGCTGCTGGTTTTTAAAAGGGGGTTGTTGTTTTTTCTGGGGTTCCCAGAGGTTTAGAGGTTTTAGTCTGCAGGCTTTTCCAATGGGTGCTTCAATTATACACAATTTCGCCTAGGCGCACAGCGCCTCGGAACGTAACACCCCCAACCCCCCGTATATGGGTGGGTGTTGCTGTAGAAGAGAAAGAGATACAAAAACAAAATCCTAATTTGCCCCCCACACGTAGAAATTCTTACTGTAAAAACACATTCGTGCCTGAACTCACACTTATACTTAGTAGGATTTGAAGGTTACCAGAAAAGTAATTTCGTCTAGATCTGCAATATGATCAAGATAGGACATGCAAAGGACAGGTCATAAAGGAGTCAGTGTTCTCTGCGCAGACAAGCGCAGAAGGCGGCAAGCGCAAGGATTTAAGATTATTAAACGTACAAGGACATAGTAAGGGTCTTCGCTGCAAAGAGTAGCTTGCTGGCTTATGGGGTCCCAACTTAACCATCGCTTGATTTTGGCAGGCTCTGAAGTGAGCTGCAGTATATTACTGATGCCATAAGGAATGGCAGCTGGCCTTTGCAGAGAAGGTCAACTACAAAACGAAAGGCACACAATCACATTTTTTAAAAAATTACTTTATCGGGCAGCATTATGATTTTACTGTATGTGTTCATAAACAAAAACCTAACCTATCCTCTCCTTCCCACCATGTAAGACTTTGTAACTCATGATATTTCTATGCTGGTGTGCATTGCTCGGGCTACTTTCTTCTAATTTTGCAAACTTCAACAAAAATTATGAATGACCTCAAAGGAATTTTTTTTTGTCGTGATCTTATTTTCTCTTGTCCTGTCATAGCTCAGCAAATGATGTTCAGATTTCGTTTGTCACATAAATGTATTGTGAAACTTGAGGACTGTTGTTTGAATACGGGCGGTGGAGGGCCTTTCTTTTCCTCCTCAATGCCTTTTTTGTTGTAATGTCTGTTTCGTGTGTGTGTGTGTGTACTGCAGTGGAAAAAAGAGTGTTAGAAATCAGGACAGAAGTGCTTGGATTGTAACCTGTAAAACTCGTTCAATAAACGGAACATCTGAATGCAACTTCTGTGCAGTATGGGCTGAAAAAGAGCTTGCAGATTGTTATAATAATTTTAAGGTCTCAAGTGTAGAATAAATATTCATAAATGCACAAATATCTAAATATATGAACCATGTGTCTGAAATAGTATGGGAGAGCAATCCTGAAGCCATTTTGACTCTCCCAATGAACTCAAATATTCCTCTGCAGTAAGGGAGGCAAACGGGGAAAGCCTTCCTATTGTCTTTTTGCTTCCAAATCCTGTCTTATAGGCGTATTTGTGTACAAATAGGGGACCCAGGTGGCACTGTGGTTAAACCACTGAGCCTAGGGCTTGCTGATCAGAAGGTCGGCGGTTCGAATCCCTGTGATGGGGTGAGCTCCCGTTGCTTGGTCCCAGCTCCTGCCAACCTAGCAGTTCGAAAGCACGTCAAAATGCAAGTAGATAAATAGGAACCGCTACAGCGGGAAGGTAAGCGGCGTTTCCATGTGCTGCTCTGGTTCGCCAGAAGCGGCTTAGTCATGCTGGCTACATGACCTGGAAGCTATACGCCGGCTCCCTCGGCCAATAATGCAAGATGAGCGCGCAACCCCAGAGTTGGTCACGACTGGACCTAATGGTCAGGGGTCCCTTTACCTTTACCTTTTTAGGGTGAGCCTGTGACCTGGATTCAGGAACTAAAAGTATTAACCACCACAAAAGAATGGCCAGACTGCCCAGGTAATGCAATCAGTGACCATTGTCAGGTATCCTGGCAGGCAGGATTTCTGCTCTAGACCGCCTCCTTCTGCGATGTATGTATGATGTTTCAGGGGGTATACTTGGGCTACAGGGTGGGCAATTTCAAAACACTATATAAGGGCTTGCACACCATTGTTCAGGGTTCTCCCTCCTGCCTGTGGTGAGTGGGGACCCTGTTGTAACAGTTCCTTTAATAAAGATTAGGCTTACTAGCTGCTTTGCTTCTCAATATACTCTGGTTGGCCTCTGTTGTTTTCTCCTACCGATAGGACTCTATACGGGCTCCGGAATACCCCATAAGGGAAAGGGAGCAGTTTTTCTTATAACACAGATCAAAAACATTACCCACAGTTAGAACTGCCAAGAAGTAAGTTACTTGTACCCCTGGCCATTTTGGCTTTTGTCACAAAAGGGTTCTGCCATCCTATCAAAACCCTGGAACCGTAAATCGTATCCCCGGGGTGCAATCATAGAATTGTAGAGCTGGAAGGGTCCCCAAGGGTCATCCAGTCCAACCCCCTGCAATGTGGGAAATTATATTGGGACCAGCAGATCAGCCAGTTTTATAACTAATGAGCATACACATGGGCATGAAAAAGCTGAAGTCAGAAAAAAATCAGAGCTGAAATTTTTCAAGATGCCAACCTTCTGATCTTCTGAGAACTGGACAAAACTGACTCAATTTCCAGGGCTGAAAGCTAGTTGTTCGCAGTCATCAGCACCAGCCTAATCTGAAATGGCAGAATGAATGTTATCAGGGGAGGGCACTTGAAAAGTAGAAAGAGCCAGCTTGAATAGCAAGGAGTATGAGACACTGTCAGTATAAGCAGTCACTAGAGGTGGGTGGAGTGGGCTGGTTGAGTCCTGCTGAGGCCAGTATTATGACAGATGTTTCCAGTTGTGTATCAGTGACCTTGGGGAAAGAATGTACAGCTGAAGATACAAAATTGGTAGGTCATTCCATGCAACCAAAGGGTGGAGGGCAGAAAAAGAGTGACCTAGTTAAATGAGGGGCATGAGTAAATACTTGGATAAACAAAACAAAACAGAGCCCTGCAATAGGCAAGGGGAGGGGAGGAAGAAAACGCAAGAAGCGCCCGCTGCAAGCCAAGAATTCACAGGCGGACTGTTCTCAAACCTCCCAGAGTCAAGTTCATGGTCAAAGGCCAAACTTAATGAATGAATGAATGTGTGCAATGATTGGAGATAACAACTGTGGTTAATTAAAAGACAGATAGGGCATCTGTACATGAGATTCCTCCTGTCATTCAATATTTTAGTAAAACGCGAGAATCGGTTATTCAGTTTTATAATGGTTAATATATTAAACAGATCTCCAAGCAGTGTACCGAAAACTGAAGCAACAGACAACTTAAACAAAATATTATAAAAATACACAGTTGCATAAAAAAACGCTACATTAATACTAAGTTACACACACACACACATATAATCAAGCAATATCAGTTCATTTTCCTTCTGACGCATCCTCAGTGTTATCAAAAGACCCCCGAAACAGATTGCTTGGCAGGCTCTCCTCTCTTTGACTGATGAGTCAGTCTGAACCTCTGGCAAAGGGCTCTGTTTACTCTTAGAAAGCAAGCATTTCTCATGTGGCTTGCAAAAGCTTCTCTCTTTTTTTTTGAAGGGGACACTGTGCTCTACCTATTTGAAAGGGCAAGAGAGACACCTGGCCTGAACTTCTGGTTTAATGTTTGAGAAAACTAAAACAAATGTTGTGACGTCATGGGAAGTACCTTGGAACAGGTAGCCTGAGAGCCTTATCTGCATCAGAAATGATTACTTTAAAGCAGGGGTCAGCAAACTTTTTCAGCAGGGGGCCAGTCCACTGTCCCTGAGACCTTGTGGGGGGATGGACTATATTTTGAAAGAAGAACAAATTCCAAGGCCTCACAAATAACGCAGAGATGCATTTTAAATAAAAGGACACATTCTACTCATGTAAAAACACGCTGATTCCCGGACCGCCCCCGGGCCGGATTTAGAAGGCGATTGGGCCGGATCCGGCCCCCGGGCCTTAGTTTGCCTATCCATGCTTTAAAAGTCTTCCTCTCCTCCCATCCTGTCCAGGAATCATTGAATTGTGGAGTTGGAAGGGACCAATCTAGTCCAACTCTCTGCAATGCAGGAATCTTGGCTAAAGCATCCATGACAGATGGCCACAAAACCTTTGCTAAAAAACTTCCAATGAAGGAGAGACCATCACCTTCCAAGGGAGTACATTCTGCTGTCTACTGAACAGCTTGACCCCCTTCTCACCAATCCTTTCCCTTATTCTCTTTTCCTACACGTCTTTGGCTTAAAAAAACA
This sequence comes from Zootoca vivipara, assembly GCF_963506605.1. Classification (NCBI taxonomy): domain Eukaryota; kingdom Metazoa; phylum Chordata; class Lepidosauria; order Squamata; family Lacertidae; genus Zootoca; species Zootoca vivipara. Next base: position 102,303,071 of record NC_083277.1, read on the forward strand.
AAACAAAAACACGCTCTGTATTACCAATTTATAAATTCTAGTTGGAAAAAAATCCAGTGTCCGGCCTACAATGGTATCCCAATCATTGCTGCCCCTAGTGGGCTATAAAGGTAAAGGTACCCCTGAATGTTAGGTCCAGGTCGCGGATGACTCTGGGGCTGCGGCGCTCATCTTGCTCTATAGGCCGAGGGAGCCGACGTTTGTCTGCAGACAGCTTCCGGGTCGTGTGGCCAGCCTGACTAAGCTGCTTCTGGTGAACCAGAGCAGTGCACGGAAACACCGTTTACCTTCCCGCTGTGGGGGTACCTATTTATCTACTTGCACTTTGACGTGCTTTCAAACTGCTAGGTTGGCAGGAGCTGGGACCGAGCAACGGGAGCTCACCCCGTCGTGGGGATTCGAACCGCCGACCTTCCAATCAGCAAGCCCTAAGCTCTGTGGTTTAGACCACAGCGCCACCTGCATCCTCTAGTGGGCTATACGGCATCCTAAATCAACCCCTTCAATACCAACAAGTTCACAGGAGGGTTTGAAGTCTAAGAAGAAGGAAAATAGCAGAACATACAGTGGTACCTCGGTTTGCGACCGCAATCCATTCTGCAGAGGCGGCCGCTCGCTGAAGCGGCCGCTCCCTGACGGCACGCTTCTGCGCATGCGCGAGCTGTGCAGATCGCGTCTGCGCATCTGACACCGCGGAACCCAGATGTAAACACTTCCGGGTCTGCGGCGGCCGCTCGCCAAAGCGGTCGCAAACAGAGGTAGACGTAAACCTTCTTGACTGTAGTAAGAAATGTGTTAAAAAGAATGAAACCGGATACGATGGAATTCTTAAAATGCAATTGCGATTATAAACATTGAGTTTGGGTGAGTCATTAGTATTGTAGAATAGGATTATAACTGTTAACTGGCATGGTGTAACTTTGAATATTGAAATAAAATAAAGCAATAAAAGGGAAAGAAAGGCAGCGAAGACTTAAAGGGTAGGTAGGAAATGCTTGGTGAAATATCAAACGCTCAGTAGTTTTTTTTGGGGGGGCGAGGAGCGTGAGCAGTTTCCTGTAATCAGGGAAAGGGCTTCAGCGGAAGCAGAGAACAGAAGCAGTGTTTACAGGTCACAGAATTCCACTATTCAGGGCAATTTGTGTTTCTTTTGTGTAGTAGTTTGCTTTCCAGCCTTGACGCAGTATACAGTATATGGTCCTGTCCACAGAGCTGGCAAGTGTCTCTCTTGAGAGTGTATGAATGGGTAGGTTGATTCATTAGGAAGCTGTGAATCAGCTGCCCAAGGAAAAGAAATAGTTTAAAAGTAAAGAATGGGAATTAGCTGAGCGCTGTAGAAAGAAGGTGGTGATAAGTTTATCATTTTCTCTTCCGTGAGCTTCTGTGGGTGAAAGCTACTTTCACGACTCATGAAGGGGGGAGGTGCTCTCTTTTCCAAACTAGTTCCCAGGCATGGATGCAAACCTTAACTTGCCGAGTAAGCGCTGAGTCATCATGTAATTCAATTTGCTTGATACAGTATAGCTAAGTGTATGAGTCACCGACCAGCCAAAACTGAGATTTCTTGGAATCGCAGCACTAAAACACACATGTAACACTGCAACGTTATCTTCTGATACACTTGATTTGTGCCTCTTACAGAGACACCCTCCCTCCCCCTCTGAAGGGCTTAGGGACAATGTGCCTCAGGTCTCCGTTATCATCTTGGGAGGAGACAGACCTGCCAACTGCCACCAGTGGTCCTAAATTCAGCTTATCATAGTAAAAAGGTCTCCTTCAGGTTCTCTGCAATTCACGGAGAACTCACGAGGACTTGCACATAAACTTAAAACTCCTAGCCAATTGTATCAATGGCCAGTCTTACACGGCAGGGCCGTCTTAAGGCCATCCAGCGCTCTGGCGCTAAGGTCCCTCCAGTGCCCGCCTCCAGAGCCCCTCCAAGGACCCGGAAGTGCCAAGCGGACCGCGGCAGCAGCGGGAGGCCACCTCCGAGGACTCCGCGCTGCGCCTCCTTCTCGTTTCCCCAGCGCTGGGTTCCGCTCAGTCAAGCTTCGCCACCAGCGCGCGCACCGCGGGACCAGCAAGAGCTGCTTGGGCGCTGTGCGTGCGCTGGTGGCAAAGCTCGACTGAGCTGAACCCAGCGCTGGGGAAACGGGGAGGCGCAGCGCGGAGTCCTCGGAGGAGAGAGACGCGGCACAGCCTCTCTCATCTCGTGGAGCGCAGTCCTGGCCAGATCGCTGGAACCCTGCGCTCACTTGGCGCCCTTCCAGCGCCCTGCGCCATGGTTCTCCGCGCCACTAGCCTCTATGGCTAGGACGGGCCTGTTATACGGTGCCACTTCTTAGGAAATTCTAGCACAGCGGACTGGAAATGTCTACTGTAAATCAACTATTGCAAATGTTGCAACATCACTCAATCTGTTGTTTTCTGCAGAACTGAACTGCAAGGAGATAATGCTGGAACTGCCCTCTTGTCTAGGAGAAAGTGGTGATAAATGGACTTGCTGAACATTAACCAGCAGGGAACATCTTTAGCTAAACAAAACAAAACAAAAATAAAATTCAATTTGCTAACCTTTAATCCATTACAAGGGCAAACCGAACACTAGAAAACAGACACGAAGGGTAATAAAATGGCTTTTTATAGAATCGTGCTTTTTTAACATTATTATTTATAGGGGAGAATAACAGCCTTGTGAAAGTTGACAGCCAGCTGCAGAGATACCGTATTTCTCTGTGTATAAGACGACCCCTACTTTTGGGATCCCAAAATTTAAAATGGTTAAAGTTGTTGTTGAGCTTTGGGGGGGCGATCCCCTGCTCGATCCCCCACATCTCAGCACAGCCTTGCCTCCCGGTCCTGAGTGCCTTGCCAACTCACCCAATACTTACCATATAAATCTGTGTATAAGATGACCTGCAATCTTTGACTTAAAAATTGGGGAGAATTCATTGTCTTGTGCACAAACAGAAAGAATATGGTATTTAAAATATTTGACACTCTTTTAAATATCCAAGACGGCACTAGCACCGACTTCAATTGAACATAAAATTGAGAGAAGTCTGGATTAGTGACTTGGTTGAGGACTTTACTTCCAAGAAGAAAGTTCATTTCATTGAATAGGATGGACTTGCCTATACTGTTATTTATCAGTAAGCTGACTGTCACCAATTGACCATACGTCCTTCCTACTATATCATACAATACGCTTTTTAAGGAGGATTTCTTCTTTTCTGTTTCCTGTTTACATAAGAGCATCGCATATGAAGACAATGCCTTGTTTCCTTTTGCTATGATCTGTATTCATGTATTTACAGTGTGGTGTTGATAATGTGTATTAAGTAATGTTCTCTGCTCCAGTTGTAATAAACACTGACCGCAATGATGCATTTATTCACACATTCATTGCAGCTTTACGTACAGAATTAAGTGAAATTGTATGTGCTTCCATACATTTAAGGGGCCCCAAATGACTCTTTTGTCCGAGCCCCCAAACCCAAATCCCCCCCCAAAAAACCACATCTCTGCCTGGGCTATAAGGCAGATCTATGTCTGGATCCTCCTTTTCTGGAAGCAGATATAAAGATAATAGCCAAGAGAAAATTTATCATTATATGGATGCCCTGCTAAGACTACATTTTTAAAAAATAAATAAATACTTTAAAACATAAATAGTTAAAGGCTCGATTACAAGAACAGCAAAAGAAATGTGCCTGTTTCTAAAATCCTAACAGCTTCTCTTGTTTTACAATTACTTCCTAATTATTTGCCCCCTGTGTATAATCAGAAAGAAGGAACGCTATGCCTAAGCAGTACTTTTCATCCCGTACAATTATTGTATTTTACATTACATTTTTATTCCATGGGATCAAGGTTGAGAAAGATCTGCCGCCCAAGGAAAACTGAAATTTTCTGCTGCACTCCGCCCCCCCCCCCGTTTCTCACCCTGCCCTGAACTATATAACAAATACACATTAAATGTTCGCAATTGCCTGGAACATTTCCTTCCGCCTGTTGGTTCCGATATTATTCCCATCCTGCACTTTGCAACTGTGCCTATGCCCTGGGTGGGCAGCCAAAGGGAGACAAAGGGCCCCACATTATATCCCCAGGTAAGCAAGGGGTATCACCCAATGATCCGCCAAGCTGCTTCTGGGCTTCCCCTCCAAGAATTTGGGCAGCAGCTGTTTCACCAAGACATTTTTACATAGCTTGAAGGAAGCAGCCCTGATCCTTTTGGAAACAATAGCCTTTCCCTACTTAGCCTCAATGGCCAGTGAAATCTAAGGTCATATACTGCAGCTTGGTAAAGTTAGTTATTAGCTTATGCTGGAAAAAGATAATACAGCACCTTAGCAGGGGGGATGAGCAACTTCTTCCTTTGGGGGAGGGATTTAAGGCCTTATAAATATCCAGGCTTATTTGCTTAAAAAGTTTGGTATAGAGGCATCTCCCTTGTTCTCCCATCACCCTCCTTGAAACTGTGGAGCTGAGGAGCCATCCACTGTGGTTGTCTCTGCAGACAACCCCGAGGACAGCGGTTTCTACAACACTGGCAACGGGGTATGTCTACTATCGTTTTGCTTTTCATTTTAAAGCCAAGGCAGAGAAATCTGGTTTGTACTATACAGAGTATTTCAAGGAGGATGTGTCTCCCGGAGTGAAGTTCTGCATGATGCTCCTTGGGATTCTGGTCGGATCTGTTTAAAAACAGGAGACCCAAGAAGCTCGGCTTCCATTAGAAGAACAACAGCAGGTACCTATCTGTGTGCAGAGAAATATATGGAGATAAGGTGGCAATTTTAGGATTTGTATCCACAAAAGGGAGTTATAGCACTGGGAGAATTCAACTGCTGTTCCAGTTCCTCTTTGGGGACAATTTAGTGGCAAACAGTGCATGCTCATTTAGGGATGCAGGTGGCGCTGTGGGTTAAACCACAGAGCCTAGGGCTTGCTGATCAGAAGGTTGGCGGTTCGAATCCTTGTGACGGGGTGAGCTCCCGTTGCTCGGTCCCAGCTCCTGCCAACCTAGCAGTTCGAAAGCACGTCAAAGTGCAAGCAGATAAATAGGTAGGAAGCAGGAAGGTAAATGGCGTTTCCATGTGCTGCTCTGGTTCGCCAGAAGCAGCTTGTCATGCTGGCCACATGACCCGGAAGCTGTCTGCGGACAAATGCCGGCACCCTCGGCCAATAATGTGAGATGAGTGCCGCAACCCCAGTGTCGGTCACGACCGGACCTAATGGTCAGGGGTCCCTTTATCTTTAATGCATGCTCTAGTTACCGTTATCTCCCGCTTGGATTACTTCAATGTGCTCTACGTGGGGCTACCTTTGAAGGTGACCCGGAAACTACAACTAATCCAAAATGCGGCAGCTAGACTGGTGACTGGGAGCGGCCGGCGAGACCACATAACACCGGTCCTGAAAGACCTACATTGGCTCCCAGTACGTTTCCGGGCACAATTCCAAGTGTTGGTACTGACCTTTAAAGCCCTCCAGGTAT